>NC_041383.1:39528088-39557456 GCF_002162155.2 Triticum dicoccoides
CCCTACCACACACAAACTTAACATGTGCCCTCTGACGTTCCGGTAGGTCAGTCGCCCTATATCTTTGACTTGCACACACACACAATTTCGATGGCTCTGTTCATCGATCTCGCACCCACCCACTTGATCCTCTCTTCGACTCTATCGATATGTATGACCCTTCCCTCTCTTCTCGTGGATTGCCCAACCCTCTATATATGATATGGATAGGCCTCCATTTCACACACATTGCATGCAAAATTTTGTTTGAGATGTCATCGACACATATTCCCACAAATACATTCACGAAATCAACCCCCCCCCAAAAAAAACAAAAAACACTCACGAACGCGGTTTGTATCTCTCACACACACCCACGTAGGTGGGGGACGTGCACGAAGAGAAGAGGTGCATGCACGGCGCACGTACTCCCGTTTCTTTCCCAACCACACCCGCACGGGTACACGGTGGAGCTCATTTTTGTATGAAAAAGCCAGCCCACGTGGTAATTTGGCACGTGTACTGGTTGTCCACTTGGTGGAGGGAGGATCGTCTACCACGGATGTTAAAAAAAGAGGCAAACCATGTGGGGCCTACCTTAGAGGCAAGGCTCTATGCACTGGAGTACTTTTGATGTTTACCGTCAACTCGCAGAACGAGGAGAAGCTTCGTTAGTACGCCATCTCCCCCGCCCACGGGCGCGGTGGCTCGCAGGATGAGGTGAAGCTTTCTTAGTACTGTCCACCTTACGCCCGCTCCCTCGCCCATGCACGCGGTGGCTCGCGGGACGAGGAATTTTTTTTACTACTCCCTTCGTTTACTCCTCGTCCCTACTACCTTCGTTATAGAGATTATATCATATTGTTTGGAATATATATGTCCTTTAGTAGATTTCAATATGAACTACTAGTACATACTCCAAACACTGATGTATACAGACGTATTTAAAATGTAGATTCACTCATTTTGCTCCGTATGTAGCACTCTCCCTCGCCCCTTGACCCTCGCCCACGTGGTGGACGTGCAGCAATTCATTTGGTCTCATATAGCCAGAACGATATACACTGCACTACTATTATTGCTTGACTTCCCGAAGAGGCAAACAGCCAATCGCAAGGTTAATATTTTGGAGATGCCAAGCGCAAGGTTATAGGAGAACGAGTAGTAGGTGCCGCGTCATTTAAATAAAGTTTTTTTCTTCAGTGGCACGTACGCAATATGATAGGTTCATATGGAGAGAAAAGGAAACCGCTCCACTATATACATAGTCAGGACGGGCCAGCCTACATGGTTGCTTGCTGGGGTTGCTCTCTTCACACTCTCTCGCACCAAATGACTGTGGACACATCTCTAACATCCCGGCGGATCACGTCCGCAGGGGGAAGGGGTGAATGCTTAGTGTAGATGCGGCCGCCGTCGCCGACGGTGAAAACCCACTGTCGGCACGTCCCGATCAGGGGTCCCCGCCGTTCTCTCTCACAAAACCGGTGAAGTTGCCTTCTTCCCTTGTTCACTGCCGTGACGTGGGCAGTTGACGCCTCCCGCCGCCCTCCTCAAGGTTGAGCTACGTCCCTCAGGTACAACTTCCTTTACAGCCGGCTTGCACCACTGCTACAGCTGCCCACATCACTCCATGTGGATATTTCTCTACTTCTTTGCCCCGCACATACCTGTACTGGCTTCTACGTACTGTATTTGTGATGAGTTTATGTCTCATCAACTAGTCCCAGTAATCTTATTCTAATCATGCTTCTACAATTTCTTTGCCACAGGGATGCTCATCTCGATTTTGGTGAAACTGCACAAAATGATCCGATGGTCGAAAGGTTGCAAACTTCATTTCTTAGGAAGCTCAAACTTTGCCAGCAAATTGAAGCCTAGTTAGGGTTCATGGTTCAAGGGCTAGGGACTGCATGGATCGTTTTTTTCTTTAGCTATCTCTGTTCCAAAATAAGTGTCAACTTTAGTAGTAGTACAACTTTGTACTAAAGTTTGCATAAAGTTGAGACACTTATTTTGGAACGGAGGGAGTACATATTTGCTATGATCTGTCAATCATTGAGATGCAATAGCATGCATGTTAGTCTCCTTTGTATTTGATGAAATGTTGCAACGTGCAACCTTGGACGCAAGATATATGTAACAGAATATGGAATCTTCATAGCATTGTACAAATTTGTCTCGCTGATAAATTACAGTACGTACTATACTAGTACTTCCTCCATTCCTAAATATAAGTCTTTGTACAGATTTCACCATGAACCACATGCAGAGGTATATAGATGCATTTTAAGTGTATATTCATTCATTTTGTTCCGTATGTAGTTCACCTAGTGGAATCTCTACAAAGACTTATCTACTAGTAATACCTAGCCCCCACTACTAGGAATTCACTATCCTCTCCTTGAGCCACATCATCAAAATTAATGTAGCCGTTAGATGAACTAAATCAGTCCATAATAGATGTCTGATCTAGACATTGAGAGGCTCCGCACTAAGCCACATGCAAGCATGCAGAAATACTGTGGCATGCATGTGAGTGGTTTTTAAATCACATCAACATGTCTGCACGCAAGCATGCACCGGTAGCATGCATGTAAGTGAGCTTTTAAGTCCCATTAACATGTCAAAAAGAAAAATATAATTCCATTATGCAGTAGGAGTTGGCTGATCTTTTTTTGCTTACGTCGGATGATCTCAGGATGATGGGAGTTTTTTTAGTTTGGCTACCACATTTGTCATGCGGTTATAGAGTTTTTTTTAGTTCTATGAAATCGATAATTTTACGCAGAGAGTTATACGGCTGTTCCGCGGCAACGCGTGGGGACTCTTCTAGTAGTATTTAGGAATGGAGGGAGTACAATGTAAAGAGTTAGGTGTCGCACGGTGTCCAGAAAATATGGTGATAGTGTTAGGTGGGCCATGTAATCACTGAGCCAGCGTGTGTTCACGGCTCTTGCACTCCTCCGCTGTAAGAATGGAGAAGCTTGTAATCTAGTAGTACCTCCTTTCGCCGAAAGCGTGGGTCATCTAGCAGTCCTATCACCTCAGTAATAAAGACCAATGAGCTGTCAAATCACATAGACCCAGCAGTAAGTTGGACGGACGAAGCAACCATCACTCTTGCGCTAGTGAGAGGTCGCGTCCGCTCTGCCCGGGCATGAATGTGGCACCGATTATTTAGAGTGGCGCTGACCGTTTCGGGCGGGAAGCGCGCGCGGGTGATGGAGGGGCTTTGGGTGGGCCAGGCTGGACACGCCCGGAAACGAGAGGATGCACCGACTCTCGCGGCTAAAATCGTACACTACACACCATCTCTCTGTAGGAGTAGGTCGATCTGTCGCTCTCTCTAACACACACATGCTGTTAAACACACACACACACACACACACACACACACACACACGCACGCATGCACCTTGGTCCCGCTGCACCTTCTAACGTGACTTATTACACCTAGACTGAGGGAGTAGCAAGTATGAGATACAGTGGCACGCTGATTTAGGTCGAATACAAATGCCCAAAATTGTGTGCATGTTATAATAAGGATTCACTTAAAAAAGTACATGAGTGAACAGAGGGATCAATTGGACAGTGTTCCCGAGTAGTAGCGAGATGTGTGAGGTAAGATACACCGCTGGCGCTTTTATATTTTCTTATTAATTTGTTTGTTTCACCCTCTGACTGGTGGGACCCAACGTACTACGTGGAGAGAGGTAAGGTGACTAAGGCTGCATTATTTCTGCACCACTATGGATAGTCTTACCACCAAAGCCACATGACACGATTATGATTTAAATCCCAATGACTCCCACACACACACACACACACAAACACGGCATGCTTGTCACATGAATGCAGGAATGTATAAAAGGTTGTTTTCCTCTCGTTGAACATAATGGGAGGGTTGTGTAGCTGGTTAGCCTGTTCGCTCATCAAACTTGAAGTCTCGGGTTCCACTCAAAAAAAAAACTTGAGGTCTCGGGTTCGATAACTACACTTGAGCATAATTTGTGCCAGGAGGATTCTTTGACTAGTCAAAATGGATGGATACGGAGCTATATGATCTCGTAGTGACCATATAATCAACTCATCACATACTCTATAAGCTGCAGCCTCGGCGCTTGTTTTCTAGGGTTTGCAGGCTTCACACTCTCTCTCCAGTATATATATACACGTTGGAGCCTCAGCGCTTGTAGTTGCTCTCTTCACACACTCTCACTGTCTCCAGATCTAAACAAGACTTCGTTGGCTCTCTCTCCCCCCACTGCTGCTCAAAGAGCCGGCAGGATCCGTCCACCGGGAAGGGACGGAGGCTTAACGCTTGCTACGTCTTGAGCTTGCGTTGGTTTTCCTTGAAGAGGAAAGGGTGATGCAGCACAGTAGCGTAAGTATTTCCCTCAGTTTTTGAGAACCAAGGTATCAATCCAGTAGGAGGCTCCTCAACAAGTCCCACGAACCTACACAAAAAAACAAAGAACTCGCAACCAACACAATAAAAGGGGTTGTCAATCCCTTCACGACAACTTGCGAAAGTGAGATCTGATAGAGATAAAGTGATACGATAAATATATTTTTGGTATTTTATATTATAGATGCAGAAAATAAAGATGCAAATAAAAGTAGATTGGAAGCAAATATGATAAGAGATAGACCCGGGGGCCATAGGTTTCACTAGAGGCTTCTCTCGAGAGCATAAGTAATACGGTGGGTGAACAAATTACTGTCAAGCAATTGATAGAAAAAGGAATAATTATGAGATTATCTAGGCATGATCATGTATATAGGCATCACGTCCGCAACAAGTAGACCGACTCCTGCCTGCATCTACTACTATTACTCCACACATCGACCGCTATCCAGCATGTATAGAGTATTAAGTTCATAAGAACAGAGTAATGCATTAAGCAAGATGACATGATGTAGAGGGATAACCTCAAGCAATATGATATAAACCCCATTTTTTTATCCTCGATGGCAACAATACAATACGTGCCTTGCAACCCTTTCTGTCACTGGGTAAGGACACCGAAAGATTGAACCCAAAGCTAAGCACTTCTCCCATGGCAAGAAAGATCAATCTAGTAGGCCAAACCAAACCGATAATTCAAAGAGACTTGCAAAGATAACTCAATCATACATAAAAGAATTCAGAGAAGATTCAAATATTGTTCATATATAAACCTGATCATAAACCCACAATTCATCGGATCTCGACAAACACAATGCAAAAAGAGATTACATCAAATAGATCTCCACAAGAGAGGGGGAGAACATTGTATTGAGATCCAAAAAGAGAGAAGAAGCCATCTAGCTAATAACTATGGACCCGAAGGTCTGTGGTAAACTACTGATAACTCATCGGAAGGGCTATGGTGTTGATGTAGAAGCCCTCCGTGGTCGATTCCCCCTCCGGCAGAGTGCCGACGAAGGCTCCAAGATGGGATCTCGCGGATACAGAAGGTTACGATGGCAAAAAAATTTCTTTGGTGGCTCTCTAAATGTTTTTGGAGTACGTAGGCTTATATAGGAGGAAGAAGTACGTCGGTGGACGCCCGAGGGGCCCACGAGACAGGGGGGCGCGCCCTATAGGGGGGGGCTCCCTCCTATCTCGTGGAGGCCTCGACTGCTTCTTGACATGCACTGCAAGTCCTTTGGATCACATTCATTACAAAAATCATGCTCCCGAAGGTTTCATTCTGTTTGGACTCCGTTTGATATTCCTTTTCTTCGAAACACTAAAATAGGCAAAAAAACGGCAATACGGGTTGGGCCTCCGGTTAGTAGGTTAGTCCCAAAAATGATATAAGTGTGTAAAATAAAGCCCATAAACATCCAAAATAGGTAATATAATAGCATGGGACAATCAAAAATTATAGATACGTTGGAGATGTATCAAGCATCCCCAAGCTTAATTCCTGCTCGTCCTCGAGTATGTAAATGATAAAAAAGAAATTTTTGATGTGGAATGCTACCTAGCATAATTCTCAATGTCATCTTCTTTATTATGGCATGAATGTTCAGATCCAAATGATTCAAGATAAAAGCTTATAAAACATAAAAATAATAATGCTTCAAAGCATACTAACAAATAATCATGTCCTATAAAAATAACATAGCCAAAGAAAGCTTATCACTACAAAATCATATAGTTAGGCCATGCTTCATTTCCATTACACAAAATACTCCCATCATGTACAACCCCGATGACGAGCCGAGCAATTGGTTCATACTTTTTAATGCGCTTCAGCTTTTTTCAACACTTACGCACTACATGAGTGCAAGCCATGGACATAGCACTATGGTGGTCTATTGTGGTGGTTGTAAGGACAAAAAGAGGGAGAAGATAGTCTCACATCAGCTAGGCGTATCAACGGGCTATGGAGATGCCCATCAATAGATATCAATGTGAGTGAGTAGGGATTGCCATTCAATGGATGCACTAGAGCTATAAATGTATGAAATCTCAACAAAAGAAACTAAGTGGGTGTGCATCCAACTTGCTTGCTCACGAAGACCTAGGGCACTTTGAGGAAGCCCATCATTGGAATATACAAGCCAAGTTCTATAATGAAAAATTCCCACTAGTATATGAAAATGACAACATAGGAGACTCTCTATCATGAAGATCATGGTGCTATTTTGAAGCACAAGTGTGGAAAAAGAGATAGTAGCAATTGTCCCTTCTTTATTTTTCTCTCATTTTCTTTTTTTCCTTTTTCTCGTTTTTTTCTTTCTTTCTCTTTTTTTCTTCCTTTTTTTCCTTTTTTTTCTTTTTGGTGGGCTTCTTTGGCCTCTTTTATTTTTATAAAGTCCGAAGTCTCATCTCGACTTGTGGGGGAATCATAGTCTTCATCATCCTTTCCTCACTAGGACAATGCTCTAAAAATGAAGTTCATCACACTTTTATTGATTTACAACTCAAAAATTACAACTCAAAGCTAGAAAAAGATATGACTCTATATGAATGCCTCCGACGGTGTACCGGGATATGCGATGAATCAAGAGCGACATGTATGAAAATTATGAAGGTGGCCTTGCCACAAATATGATGTCAACTACATGATCATGCAAAGAGCAATATGACAATGATGAAATGTGTCATAATAAACGGAACGGTGGAAAGTTGCATGGAAATATATCTCGGAATGGCTATGGAAATGCCATAATACGTAGGTATGGTGGCTGTTTTGAGGAAGGTAAATAATGGGTAAATGATACCGGCGAAAGTTGCGCGGTAATAAGAAAAGCTAGCACAGTGGAAGGGTGAGTGTGCGTATATCCATGGACTCACATTAGTCATAAAGAACTCATATACTTATTGCAAAAATCTACTTAGCCCTCGAAGCAAAGTAGTACTACGCATGCCCCAAGAGGGATAGATTGGTAGGAAAAAAAATCAACCGCTCGTCCCGGACTGCCACTCATAAGGAAGACACTCAAAAGAGCACCTCATGCAACAAATTTGTCACACAACTTTTACCATCCGTGCATGCTACGGGACTTGCCAACTTTAACAAAAGTATTTCTCAATTTCATAATTATCCACTAGCATGACCCTACATTACTACCTTTATATCTCAAAACAATTATCAAGCATCAAATTGATCCTAGCATCCAATTCATTTTCTATAGTAGTTTTTATTATACCCAACTTGGATGCTCATCATTCTAGGACCAAATTCATAACCAAAGCAAATACCATGCTGTTCTAAGAGACTCTCAAAATAATATAAGTGAAGCATGATAGCCTAGCAATTTGTTTAAAATTAATCCACCGCCATGCTCTAAAAGATATAAGTGAAGTAATAGAGCAAAAACTATCAAGCTCTAAAATATATAAGTGAAGCACATAGAGTATTCTAGAAAATTCTAATAAAATAGGCTTCTCCCAAAAGGTGTGTACAGCAAGTATGATTGTGGTAAACTAAAATTCAAAGACTAATATAATACACGACACTCCAAGCAAAACACATATCATGTGGCGAATAAAAATATAGCTCCAAGTAAAGTTACCAATGAACGAAGACGAAAGAGGGGATGCCTTCCCGGGGCATCCCCAAGCTTAGGATTTTGGATATACTTGAATATCTTGGGGTGCCTTGGGTATCCCCAAGCTTAGGCTCTTGCCACTCCTTATTCCATAGTCCATAAAAGCTTTACCCAAAACTTGAAAACTTCACAACACAAAACTCAACAGGAAATCTTATAAGCTCCGGTAGCGAAAGAAAACAAAACCACCACATAAGGTAGTGTAATTAACTCATTATTTATTTCTTTTGGTTTTAAACCTACTGTATTCCAACTTCTCTATGGTTTATACACTATTTTACTAGCCATAGAAGCATCAAAATAAGCAAACAACACACAAAAAACAGAATCTGTCAAAAACATAACAGTGTGTAGCAATCTGTAACTAACGCAAACTTATGGAACCTTAAAAATCCTACCAAAATAGGACGTACTGGAAAATTTATTTATTGAGCAGGATCAAAAAGAATCAATGCAAAATCTCGTTTCTGTGATTTATTGAATTTTTTCTCGTGAGCGCAAAGTTTCTGTTTTTCAGCAGAATCAAATCAACTATCATCATAGTTAATCCTATAGGTTCTACTTCACAAACACTAATTAAAAGGTAAAAACACATCTAAACAGAAAGTAGAAACAAAATTTATTACTAAACAGGATAAAAAACAAAAAACATAAAGAAAATTGGGTTGCCTCCCAACTAGCGCTATCGTTTAACGCCCCTAGCTAGGCATAAAAGCGAAGATATATCTAAGTAGTGCCATCTTTGGCACTTGGTTCATAGGTAGCTCGGATGATAGATTCATAAGATAATTTGACTTTATTTCTTGGAAAGTGCTCCATGCCTTTCTTTAATGGAAATTGGAATCTAATATTCCCTTCCTTCATATCAATAATCGCGCCGATCGTTCTAAGGAAAGGTCTACCAAGAATAATAGGGCAAGAAAGATTGCAATCTATATCAAGAACAATAAAATCAACGGGCACCAAATTTATATTTGCAACAATTAGAACATCATTGATCCTTCCCATTGGCTTTTTAATGGTGGAATCCGCAAGATGCAAATTTAAAGAGCAATCATCAAGATCATGGAAACCTAGAATATCACATAAGGTTTTCGGAATTGTGGAAACACTAGCACCCAAATCACACAAAGAAAAACACTCATAATATTTAATTCTAATCTTTATTGTATATTCCCACTCATCATTAAGCTTTCTAGGTATAGAAACTTCCAAATTAAGTTTTTCATCAAAAGATTGCATCAAGGCATCAACGATATGTTTGGTAAAAGCTTTATTTGACTATAAGCAGGTGGAGAATTAACAACGGATTGCAACAAGGAAATACAGCTTTATAAAGAACAATTATCACAATCAAATTCCTTGAAATTCGAGATAGTGGGTTCAATGCTATTTAGAGTCATGACCTCTCCAATCCCACTTTTACCAAATTTAGCATCAAGATGTAAAAACACCGAATTCTTGGGACGCCTTCTAAATAATGTTGAGTCATCCCCAGTCCCGTTATTTTCAAGATTCATACTGAAAAACAAAGATCTAATAGGGGACGCATCAATAACTTTAAGGTCTTCATCATTATTTACATGGAAACTAGAAGAACATGCTTTTATAAAGCTATCTTTTTTAGCACGTAATCTAGCGGTTCTTTCCTTACACTCATCAATGGAAATTCTCATTGCTTTTAGAGACTCATTGATATCATGCTTAGGAGAAGAAGATCTAATTTTAAGAGAATCAACATCAAGTGAAAGTCTATCAACGTTCCTAGCCAAATCATCAACTTTGAGCAATTTTTCTTCAAGCAAAACATTAAAATTCTTTTGAGAAATCATAAATTCTTTCACACTATTCTCAAAATCAGGGGGGATCTTATTAAAATTACCATAAGAATTATTGTAGGAATTTCCATAATTGTTAGAGGAATTACTAGGGAACGGTCTAGCATTAAAGTTTCCTTTATAGGCATTGTTTCCAAAAATTCCTACCAACAAAATTCACATCCATAGATTCATTATTATTCTCAATCAAAGTATACAAAGGCATATCATTGGGATCAAGAGGATTATTTTTAGTAGCAAACAATTTCATAAGTTCATCCATCTTTCCACTCAAAACATTGTTTTCTTCTATAGCATGCACTTTTTTACTAGAAGATCTTTTGGTGTGCCATTGAGAATAATTAGCCATAATATTATCAAGAAGTTTCGTAGCATCCCCTAACGTGATTTCCATAAATGTGCCTCCCGCGGCCAAATCTAAGAGATTTCTAGAAGCAAAGTTCAAACCGGCATACAAAATTTGTATGATCATCCATAAATTCAAACCGTGAGTAGGGCAATTGTGAATCATCAATTTCATTCTTTCCCAAGATTGGGCAACATGCTCATGATAAGTTGTTTAAAATTCATAATATCGTTCCTAAGAGTGATCATCTTAGCAGGAGGAAAATACTTAGAGATAAAAGCATCTTTGCACTTGTTCCAAGAATCAATACTAATTTTAGGCAAAGACGATAACCAAACTTTAGCATGATCTCTAAGTGAAAATGGAAATAACTTCAATTTAACAATATAGTTATCCGTATCTTTCTTCTTTTGCATATCACACAAATCAACAAAATTGTTTAGATGAGTAGCGGCATCTTCACTAGGAAGGCCGGCGAATTGATCTTTCATAACAAGATTCAGCAAAGCGGTATTGATTTAACAAGACTCAACATCATTAAGAGGAGCAATCAGAGTACTAAGGAAATCATTATTATTGGTATTTGAGAAATCACACAATTTGGTATTATCTTGTGCCATGGCAACAAGTAATCACACACACAAGCAAACGGAAAAAGGCAAGTGAAAAGAAAGAGGAGAAGATTGGGAAAGAGGGGGCAAATAAAACGTCAAGGGTGAAGTGGGGGGAGAGGAAAACGAGAGGCAAATGGCAAATAATGGAAATGAGAGGGAGATGAGTTTGTGATGGGTACTTGGTATGTCTTGACTTGAGCGAAGACCTCCTCGGCAACGGAGCCAGAAATCCTTCTTGCTATGTCTGGAGCTTGCGTTGGTTTTCCTTGAAGAGGAAAGGGTGATGCAGCACAGTAGAGTAAGTATTTCCCTCAATTTTTGAGAACCAATGTATCAATCCAGTAGGAGGCTCCTCAACAAGTCCCACGAACCTACACAAACAAACAAAGAACTCGTAACCAAAGCAATAAAGGGGTTGTCAATCCCTTCATGGCCACTTGCAAAAGTGAGATCTGATAGAGATAAAGTGATAAGATAAATATATTTTTGGTATTTTATAATATAGATGCGGAAAATAAAGATGCAAATAAAAGTAGATTGGAAGCAAATATGATAAGAGATAGACCCGGGGGCCATATGTTTCACTAGAGGCTTCTCTTGAGAGCATAAGTAATACGGTGGGATGAGTATTAAGTTCATAAGAACAGAGTAACGCATTAAGCAAGATGACATGATGTAGAGGGATAAACTCAAGCAATATGATATAAACCCCATCTTTTTATCCTTGATGGCAACACTACAATACGTGCCTTGCAACCCTTTCTGTCCCTGGGTAAGGACACCGAAAGATTGAACCCAAAGCTAAGCACTTCTCCCATGGAAAGAAAGATCAATCTAGTCGGCCAAACCAAACCGATAATTCGAAGAGACTTGCAAAGATAACTCAATCATACAAAAAAGAATTCAGAGAAAATTCAAATATTGTTCATAGATAAACTTGATCATAAACCCATAATTCATCGAATCTCGATAAACACACCGCACAAAGAGATTACAGCAAATAGATCTCCACAAGAGAGGGGAGAACATTGTATTGAGATCCAAAAAGAGAGAAGAAGCCATCTAGCTAATAACTATGGACCCGAAGGTCTGTGGTAAACTACTCACAACTCATCGGAAGGGCTACAGTGTTGATGTAGAAGCCCTCTGTGGTTGATTCCCCCTCCGGCAGAGTGTCGGCGAAGGCTCCAAGATGGGATCTCGTTGATACAGAAGGCTACAGTGGCGGAAATATTTCTTTGGTGGCTCTCTGGATGTTTTCGGTGTACTATAAACTGTTCAAAAATCAGAATGGTGAAGTGTTTGCCAGGTATATTGGTACTAACTGCAGGAATGGACCGCCAATGAAGAAGATCTGGGTTCCCAAAAGCTGTCTTGAGAATCTTCCTGTGAATGTTGTCATGACACCACCAGGGAAGAAGACAAACCCCAGACCAAAGGCGTCACATGGTCCAACGGGTTCATACGGAAACAGGACTCACCTGAGTCACCCTAACACCAATGTTTTGCAGGGAAATCACACTCAAACTTATGAATATGGGCGTGTGTCTTCAAACCGCTATGTTCATAATACTAAGAGCTTTTCTGCTTATTCATATGAGTATCATTCATCTCCTGCAAGGCTATTTGCTAGGGCTCCAAAGCCGAAATTCTCAGATGCTGCACTTAGACTCATTGCTTCTAAGCCACCCATAAAGATGTGGGTGGTGAAGAAGAACTAACTCTCTTTTGCAGAACATGGTCTCCAGCCAGCAATCAAAGGCGTCCGATATTATTGCTGGGGACCTAAAACAGAAAGGGAGGCATGATAAAATGACTTAGTATGTATTCCACATATGAAACGCTTACCTGTCATACTGTGCGCTAACTTTCATCTATGTTGTGATAATCCAAGTGTGCATCAACTTCTTATGCTTCACAACATACATTGTGAAGCCTATCCTCCTAACTGCACTGTAGGGTATGACACCTCGTGCTTCAGAATGGATTATGGACAGCGCATGCACTAATCATATGACTGGTTATCGAAGTCTTCTCATGGACTCAACCTTACGTCCATCCGACAAGAGTCGAATCACATTTGCTGACACTAGTGAAGGCAAGGTATTGGGTCTAGGTAGAGTTGCAATCTCAAAGTATCAACACATGGATAAAGTAATGCTTGTTGAATCCCTTGGATTCAACTTAATGTCTGTCTCAATGCTTTGTGACTTAAACATGATTGTGATATTTGGAAAATATCATTGCCTTGTACTAATGGAATCTAACAAGTCTCTAGTCTTTGAAGGGTATAGGAAAGGTGATCTATACATGGTAGATTTCTCAGCATGTCCACAGCTTGCCGTATGTATTCTTGCAAAAGCTTCAGAATGCTGGCTCTGGCATCGAAGGCTGGGGCATGCTGGCATGAGGAACTTGCACACTCTCGTCAAGAAGAAGCATGTCATAGGCATCGAAGGTGTCAAGTTCAAGAAAGATCATTTGTGTGGTGCTTGCGTAGCTGGGAAGATGACGAGGGCCAAGCACCCCTCGAAGACAATCATGATGACATCTCAACCCTTTGAGCTATTGCACATGGACTTATTTGGCCCTACTCACTACTCCACCCTCACAACAACGGTGTGTCTCTATGGCTTCGTCATTGTTGATGACTACTCAAGATATACATGGGTGCACATAATTCTCTACAAGACTGAAGTACAAGATGTCTTCAGACGATTCGCCAATCGAGCAATGAACAATTATGGCGTCAAGATCAAGCATATCAGAAGTGATAACGGCACTGAATTCAAGAACACCGGGCTTGATCTTTATCTAGATACAATGGGAATCACTCATGAATTTTCTGCTCCATACACACCTCAGCAAAATGGCATTGTTGAGCGCAAGAACAGAACCCTCATTGAGATGGCTCGAACAATGCTCGACTAGTACAAGACACCAAGAAAATTCTGGCCTGAAGCTATTGATACAGCTTGTCACATCATCAACCGTGTCTACATCCATAAGCTTCTAGGCAAAACATCCTATGAGCTCCTTACTGGCAAGAAGCCAAATGTCAGCTACTTCAGAGTCTTTGGTGCTAGGTGCTGGATCAAGGATCCCCATCACCAGTCAAAATTTGAACCCAAAGCTCACGAAGGCTTCATGATCGGCTATGGAAAGGATTCGCACTCTTACAGAGTCTTCAACCTCTTCCACTACAAAATCGTTGAAACAGTGGATGTGCAATTTAATGAAACCAATGGTTCACAACGAGAGCTCTTGCCAAGCACACTAGATGAAGCTCCTTCCAGTGAATCTATCAAGCTGATGGGAACTGGTGAAATCATGCCCACTGAAGCACAGCCTGAAGAGGAACTTATCATTTCTGCACCAAACCAACCTGAAGACAATGCTCAGACCGAAGACAATCCTTCCAATGATGACAATGATCAGCATGAGCAAGGTCTTCGTCTAGTTCATCCTCGTGTTGCAAATGAAGTACAAATTGAGAAGATAATTGATAGCATCAAAGCACCTGGTCCGCTTACTCGATCAAGAGCAACACAATTAGCAAATTTCTGTGGGCATTTTTCATTTGTATCAATCTCTGAACCCAAGAAAGTTGCTAAAGCCTTTATGGAACCTGAATGGATTCAAGCCATGCAAGAAGAACTTCATCAGTTCAAGCTGAATAATGTCTGGGAACTTGTCAAGCGCCCTGACCCTCGCAACCATAACATTATTGGCACAAAATGGATATATCAGAACAAACAAGATGAGCATGGACAAGTCATCAAAAACAAAGCACGTCTAGTGGCATAAGGATATACTCAATTTGAAGGTATTGACTTCAATGGAACATTTGCTCCTGTGGCTAGGCTTGAAGCTATTCGCATACTGCTAGCCTATGCTAATCACCACAACATCTTGTTATATCAAATGGATGTGAAAAGTGCTTTCCTCAATGGCAAAATTGAAGAAGAAGTGTATGTTGCTCAACCTCCTGGCTTTGAAGATCCAAAATATCCTGATATGGTGTACAAACTAAACAAAGCACTGTATGGCCTCAAACAAGCTCCTCGTGCTTGGTATGATACAATCAAAGACTTCCTGAAGAGCAAAGGCTTCAAACCAGGATCTCTAGATCCCACACTCTTCACGAAGACATATGATGGTGAACTGTTTGTGTGCCAAATATATGTGGATGACATAATCTTCGGTTGCACCAACCAGAAGTATAGTGATGAGTTTGGATACATGATGCAAGAGCAATATAAGATGTCCATGATGGGTGAGCTGAAGTTCTTCCTTGGTCTTCAAATTCGCCAGCAAAGAAATGGCATCTTCATATCTCAAGAAAAATATCTCAAAGATTGTCTGAAGAAGTTCGGCATGCAAGATTGCAAAGGTTACACGACGCCAATGCCAGCCAAACATCATCTTGGTCCCAACGACAATGGTAAAGAGTTCGATCAAAAGGTATACCGCTCCATGATTGGTTCTTTACTTTACCTATGTGCATCTAGGCCAGATATTATGCTTAGTGTTTGCATATATGGTCGATTCCAAGCGGCACCAAAGGAATCACATCACTTAGCTGAGAAGCGAATTCTTAGATATTTGGCTTACACCCCAACACTCGGATTATGGTATCCAAAGGGCTCAAGGTTTGATCTGGTTGGATTCTTGGATGTTGATTATGCTGGTGACAAGGTGGATCGCAAGTCAACATCAGGAACATGTCACTTTCTGGGAAGATCACTTGTATGTTGGTCTTCAAAGAAGCAGAGCTGTGTATCACTCTCAACTGCTGAATCTGAATACATTGCTGCTGGATCATGTTGTGCTCAGCTTTTGTGGATGAAGCAAACTCTCAAGGACTATGGCATCGATTTGAAGCAAGTCCCTCTCTTCTACGACAACGAAAGCGCCATCAAGATTGCAAACAATCCAGTTCAGCACTCGAAGACAAAGCACATTGAAATTCCTCATCAATTTCTCAGAGATCATGTCATGAAGAAAGATATTGACATCATTCACGTCAACACTAAAGAGCAACTAGCAGATATCTTCACAAAGCCCTTGGATGAGAAAAGATTTTGCAAGTTACGGTGTGAGCTAAATATCTTGGAATCCTCAAATGTCTTGTGATCAGGCACACATCCTAACACTTATGCATGTTGATGACATAGATGTGCAACACACGAAGTAAAGTATATCTTCAATCAATGAAGACTTACATTCTAAGTGTGAATACATTAACATGGAATTTGACTTCGGAGCGCCACAATAATTGTGCGCCCTGTTTGTGTCTAATACTTCCTATACGGTGGGTAACGCTACCACCAAAATTTCTTGGTTTGAAGTGTTTCACTCATGGCGTTATTGTTGAATATCTTCGCATATTGATTTGTCTTCAACTTTCAACTTATCTTCATGATTTACTTCACTATGTTGAGTTGATTGCTTTCTCATACATATATATACTAGTATTTTGTCCTCTACAGCATTCACTTATAGCTATGTCTTCACTGTTGAATCTTTTGAACTAAGTGAATGTGATCGGACCCTCATCTCTCTATGCTTACTATCTCAAAATCTATCTGTCCAAATCATATGCATTCTATCGAAACTGTCGAATGTCTTCTCTGCATCCTTGTCAGCAGAAGACACAGAGACAAACATCAAGACCTATTTAAATGATTCATCTTTATTGTCGATATCCGGAGAAGCCGGAACAACCATCCGACAAACTTGGCGGGCGTGGGAACGTGGGACAACTCTGAGTATGTTGCATGCTTGCCACATGTCCCACGGATGTGAACAGACAGGGGCACCTACGTAATTGCGCTGTGTCGCACACCTACCTATAAATACGTGTCCCCTGCGGTCAAGAAAACCTTCTTCCACGTCTCCACCTCGTCAAAACCCTAGCGCCACCGCTAGCTCTCGACGACACCGGCGACGAAGCGCTTAGCTGCCGCGACTTCTCCGACGTCGTCCTCACGCCGGCCGCGGGCATCGTCCTCTCTGCCGCCGCTGTAGGTGTCCTCCGTCGCCAAGTTAGGGCACGGTGGATTGAACTGCTCGGTCTCCTTTCATCCCATCTAGCAGTTCTTCGTGTGGTAAATATAACTCTATTTTTACTCGCTTTTTGATCCTCAATGATTCATCCAGTTTACCAAAATTGGTTTCTGTCTATACAAAGTTGGATCTACTCTGTCTGCATCTCATACTGCCTAGTATATTCACTTAAGCTTCACATCTAGTTAGATTCCTCACTTGTACTTATTCACGGATTCGTACAAATCTGGAATCGACTCTCAACATATAAGTGAATGTCTTCGCAACATGAGGTCAATGTCTTCAAACTGATTTATCTTCAAAATCTTCTGAGAATGCATATGACCTCTTCCCCTTCCCTCGCATCTCTAATGCTGTCACAGGTACATGTTCGTGGGAGAATCCCTAGGTTCTCATAGTCTACATTCGTTTGCAGAATTCTTACAGCAACACATTGATTCTCCTGAAGCCAGTTCCTGTCTGACCAGCGAGCGAAAGCCTTTGAAGCCTTTGAACATACTGAAACCGTTCAGTTTGAAGTTCATGGCTGCAGAGAAATTAGTAAGGAAGAGTGGCAGACAGCGTCGTGGGGGAACTTCAAAGGATCTGCCTGATGATCTTGCAGAAATCTACAAAACACATCCTGAAGAAGATTACAATCAGCGCAAGACTCGAATCCAATGGATTCGACGCTATTGGGATGAACAATGGTTCAAGTACAAGTTCGTGGCCGAGGAGTACGCTGAGAAAAATGCTATCAAGAACCCTTGGGGAGATATTCTCTATCGAGGCCTTCCCCCCAAGAACAAAGCTGAAGCCATTGCGCAAGAATTCTATCCTTGCATGGTCCGTGGACCATAGCCTGAAGAAGCCGACCCATCATCATTGCTCTGGTGTCGTGATGACAATCTCTTCAAGCGCAATTTTCAGTATGCTAAGGCTTCAGCAAAGGAAAACAAGAAGTCATGGAGATTAGACTTCAATCCTGGTCCCTCTGCTCCCCATGATGATGGCACACGTGAAGCTGAAGAAAATAGAATCGGCCCCTTTGCAAACCTTGATGGCCTCATATCCTACATCTTGGTACAAGGTGCCAAAGTGGATCATTCTGATAGTGATGTTGATTCTGATGAAGCCCCAGCTCCTCCTCCAAGGCCGCAGAAGCCAAAGAAGATTAAGACTTCATCATCAGCTGCACCTCCAAAAGCTTCTCGTGTGAAGCCACTGGCCACTGCACCTCCTGAAGCCAATGTGCAGTCTAAAGATCTTTCACGCATCTCTAAGAAGACGGAGAAGAAAAAGAAAATCGTCAAGAGTACTGATCAGGCTTTGACTCCTGCTGCTATTCTGCGTGAAGAGCCCATTGATCTGTCCAGCGATGAAGATCTTGCAGATGATGCTCTTGAGCAACTGATCAAGATCAAGGAAGAAGCAGAGATCTTCAACAACTTGCCTCTCCTTGACGTGGCAATCATCCATAACTTCATTGATGAGTGGTTTGACACACCAAATCTCAGCTTTGATGATCTGCAACTTCCAATTGGCCTCAGCGTCGCCTTCAATGGCGCCATTGCTTCTGGGCTAGCTATTGCTCAGCGCATCGTCGAACTGAAGCACAAGATTGACTATGAAAAGGCTCAGTTCAAGAAGCATGTGGCCATGCTCAACATGCAAGATGTCAGGAACTTCAAGATCATGCTGCACGAGCTCAAAGAAGCCTGTCACAAGAAGCGTGAAGAAGCTCGAGGCTCCAGAGAGCGTATGAAGAGTCTGGCTGACAAGTGTGTGCTTGCCTACAATGAGGCTGAGAAGCGCAAGGCTCTTGGTCGTCCTGGCATCGACCCCAGGATGGCAGCAAAGAAGAAGAAATCGACTGTCCCATCTGCACCTTCAAGGCCAGATGAAACTCGCATTGTCTTCCCAAGCAGCATGACTGTCTCGAAGCCAAGAGTCACGTCAACCACTTCAGAACAGAAGAAGACGAGGGCTGCAGAGGCTGAAGCCAGAAAACGGAAAACCTCAGAAGCCTCTGATGCTGCTCCCTCCAAGAAGAAGCGCAAGACCAAGAAGAGTCGGGCTGCTCCCACAGAGCCCCTTGTCGTTAAAACCATCTCAGTGGTTCGTCCTGCATCTGCATCCCAAGAACTTCACATGACTGTTCATGAGCCTGCTTTCACAGAGGCTCCTGAAGCTGAAGAGATTCCAGCAGCTGAACCCACCGCTGCTGAAGACATTGTTCAAGATGACAATGTTGAAGATGATGAAGTTCTTCCTCAAATTGAATATAATGTGGTATCATCGCATGTTCGTACGAACAGCGAAATCATCAGCATTGGTCGTCCTCTGACACCAATTGCTCAGGATGCTTCATGGGCTGATCGCCCGCAAGAACAAGACTCCCCCAGCACTCCCCAACAACAACAAACCACACCATCCGTACAAGTTAAAGAGGATGAGGACCTGCCCACTCCATCTCCAAAGGCGTCGCCTGTACTACAAAGGCTTCGCAAAGGACCAAGGCCTCAAGTACCTCTTCCGAGCGTTCCAGAAGGAGAAGTGCACCATCAACCAGTTGCACGTCAAGTATTTTCAGAAGCCACTCCTGCTGTGAATGTCTCTGAGTCTGAAGCCCCAGCTGCTGAAGACAATCCGGCTGCATCAGTCGATGACGAACGTCAAGAAGAACGTGTCCCTACCCTCCCCCCTATTCCTGAAGAAGTTGTTCATGATGTGAACGTGTCTGTGCCTGACCCTCCAGCTCAGCAAGTGGAGGTTGAAAACCTTGAGGCTGCCACCACCAACACCAATGAAGCCGATGACATAGTCATGGCTGAAGCAAATGTGGAGCCTGTACCAAGCCCCACACCAGAAGCCAATGCTGATAATGGACCTGAAGCTTCTGATGTGCCGCCCGAAGCCACTATTGCTACCACTGCTCCTGTTCCGCCACCAAGGCCCTATACAATTGAGCAAGCATACAACCATGGCAAGCTAATCACCGTAAATGGCCCGTTCTGGTCCCTCCATGTACTGTCTCTGGTCCTCAATTTGACTATCACATTGAGCATAGGCCTCAGGTCCAGAAGACAAAGCCAAGACCGCCAAGGTTCCTGGTACTGCCACATCTGTCGGGTCTTTCAATGCCAATGGCTTCAAAAGCCACAACACATTCTTTGACAGCTCAAAGAACCCCTACACGAAGCCAAGAATATCATCAGATCGGTTCTGGAGTCATCAGCAGCAAAGCTATTACTCCTGTGTTCTGTATGATCAAGGGCGCATTTTCCCTCATATGCGCCTCGACACTGAAGCCATTGCTGGACTGCCCTGCTTAGAAGAAGCACTTGACTGCTTTCGTGATGCTGGTCTGCTCAGCTTTGTCACAGACAAACAACATTGGAATGAAGAGCTATTGCTTCAGTTCTATGCTAAACTCCACATTCGTGGTTATAACAGAGATACGAAGACATGGGTTCTCGAGTGGATGATAGGAAATGTTCATCATGAAGCCAAAGCTCTTGACATCATTGAGCTTACAGGCCTATCCACTCCCGGAGAGCTATATGAACCTGGTTGTCCAAACCACCGGAATGCATTGGAGAGCAACTTCCATAAGCCTGAACCCAATATGAGCTAGATGTTGAGCATGATGAAGCCTTTGCCACGTGATACCGAATATCCAAAGGAGTTCTTTGTTGATGACCTTGAGTATCTGCCACGCACCATATATCACATCATCAGGCGGACTCTATGGCCTATCCAAGGACATTCATCAGCTGCAAAACTCGAAGGAGCCATGAACACATTGGTCTTTTACATCCTCAATGGCATCAGCTTCAGTGTGCAAGATTTCTTCATCAGGCAACTGGCTGCATCTGGATATGACCTCTTCGGACTGAAATTCTATGCTCCATGGGTCATGCGCCTCATCAAGCGACACTCTGCTATCAACTATCAACCATCTTCTCGCAATCATGTGATCTTCCTACCAGAGGTTGATATGTTAGTTGAAGCCATATATCCTGAACCTGCCAAGAAGCCTCTTTGTCTTCAGAATGCTGAACATCAAAGCTTCACTCAGCCTATGGAAGGAGTCCAAGCTGTCACGCGTGTCTATCCAATGGCTGGAAATATTCGTCCGCCTCATCGTGCATCAACTGAAGCCACTGCGAGCACCATTGCTCAAAGGCCTCGGAAGCGCTCTCGGGTCCTCAATGACCGAGAACTTCTTGTGGCCCTACATCAGAAGCGAGATAAGCATCATTTTTGGCTGAAGCGTCAGATGCAAAGCCTCTTGGTGGATGTAAATCGCATTCGAAACCTTGCCACCAAGAATGCATTTGTCACTCACGAAACTTGTCGGCGTTCATGGAAGAGTTTGACCATACTCAGTGCTGAAGCTGATCCTCAAGACGATGGCTTCACCGAAAGATTCAAGTTTGACTCCACTCCTCCACGGAATGCTGTCCTACGAAGAACTCCATCTCTTGAAGACTCTGACTATTCTTCCTCCGCGGCAACTGTCAATGCCAATGTGATCGATGATGAAGACGATGCTACTTCACCGCCCCCTACTTCTGCATGTATCGACACTGCACCAAGTTCGTCTGCACCGCCAAACGACAACGACAACCCTGCTGCTTCATCTACTCCTCATGAGGACGAGTAGATGCTTTATGTATTCAAACCTTTTTGGTCATTACTGACAAAAGGGGGAGAAGCATATGAGTTCATAGTCTTCAAGCGGGTTCATAAGGGCGGTTGCTTTATATTTTTTGCCTAGTGCGTACAACTCTTTCTTTTGATACACTTTGTTCGTTGAGTTGTAACACTTAAACTTGATGGTCGTCTGCTACTTATTTGCGTTTCCACGTGCGATGATAACTTCCGCACTTAGATATTCTGCAGACGTCCATTTTTCATTATGCATGTCATTCTTTTAGCTATATCATTTCATGCATGATGAATTATCTTCATAAGTTGAAGAGGATCTCCACAAGTACAACCTGCGATGTGCATTTGCATTCCAAAAGCAAATTATTTATATGCACATCTTCAGGGGGAGCCCTTGCCACTTATGAAGACAATACGCTATCCTTTACAATTTCACATACTTCTTTCCCATTGAAAACTTCAACCAGTTTGTCATCAATCACCAAAAGGGGGAGATTGTAAGTGCATCTAGTGCCACCCCTAGTTGGTTTTGGAGTATTGACGACAAAGTTGGTTGAGGGACTAATGCGTTTGTGAGAATTGCAGGATAACGCAGGTAGTGTCCCTCATTGATTCGGTTTACCTACCGGAGATGACCCCTAAAAATGTATGAAGACATTGAAGACAATGGTGGTGTGTGAAGATATTCACACTGAAGTCTATGACATGAGAAGACATTGAGTGAAGACTATGGAGCGCGAAGACTGAGTCGTTTCGTTGTTTCCTTTTCTTCTTTGTTGAGTCATAGGAACCACCGTACTGTTAAGTGGGGTCCAAGTGA
The DNA here is from genome assembly GCF_002162155.2 of Triticum dicoccoides. Taxonomy (NCBI): domain Eukaryota; kingdom Viridiplantae; phylum Streptophyta; class Magnoliopsida; order Poales; family Poaceae; genus Triticum; species Triticum dicoccoides. The sequence continues at coordinate 39,550,460 of NC_041383.1, forward strand.
ACTAAGTCAGAGTGACTGAAGTGATGCTCAACCCAAATCCTATGTCTTTGAGCGAAGACAATGTGAGCAAATCTTATCCAGAACTGGATGAGTCAGCTTTGCTTGTAGCTCAAGTAAAGTTGCCGTGTGTGTTTGAAATCTGACCGTTGGAACACGTGTCAGTTCCTTAGTGACCCAGGGTCATTTCAGACATATCAGGTCGGGTTGCCTTGTGGGTATAAATATCCCACCCCCTACACCATAAATTGGTGGCTGCTCAGAGTTAGTTTACGGCTTTTGTCGTTTTGAGAGCAACCCACCTCGAAGCCTTTGAGAGAGAAATCCTTGCGAGGACAAAGCCCAAACACCCAGAGCCAAAGAGTGTTAGGTATCACGGAAGTCTTTCTGTCTGTGTGACCTGAAGACTTATTACACTTGAGGACTGTGTATCCTCCAGCCGGTTAGACGTCGCGTTCTGAGCATCCAAGAGTCATTGAGGATTGCCGGGTGAACGAAGTCTGTGAAGGTTCGGAAGTCTACCTTGAAGACTTACCAGAGTGATTGGGCGAGGACTGGGTGTCCTTAGCTCAAGGGGAATAAGGTGAAGACACGGTCTTCTGAGTTGAATCTCAGCCTCCCTAACCAGATGTACAGTTGTCACAGAAACTGGAACTGGGCCAACAAATCATGTGTCTTCAACAAGTGACTGGTTCTATCCCTTCCCTCCTTTACTTTGAGTTTGTCTTCGTGAAGTCATTGCTTATTTGTCTTATCTATTTGACTACTATTGTTGATTGGCTTCATACTATCTTCCATCCTGATCCTACTACCTAGCTACTATTAGTCTTCGTACGTTAACACTATAGCATACTTGACTATGGCTTGCTTGTTGTAGTTTATCTTCCGCTGCATATCAATTAGGTCATTTCTATTTTTGTCTTCGAAACTTCCATGTTTTGAGGACTTTGATAAAAATCGCCTATTCACCCCCCCCCTCTAGTCGATAACTAGCACTTTCAAACACACTATGTATAGCAGCAAGCAACAGTGCAGCATAGCACAAGGAAACACAGTAGAGAGCACCACCGCACCAGTATACTAGCAACCAGCAGCAGCAGAGCATGACCAGCTGCAAGAAAAATAGCACCACCAACCAGTAGCTTGAAAATGTTCAGTTAGAATCAAAATGGCTGGCCACAGTCCACAGATCCATTAAATCTGCAGCACACATGACTACATGAGCATATCTGTATATGACACAATAGAGCAGCCGCAACTACACTACAGAACTACTAGCAGCCTAGCACTAGCAGAAGCCAACAAGCAACTGAAGTAACTAACAACAACACATGAGCAGCAGACTAGCAGTAGCACATCCAGCACAAGTAGCAGACTAGCAGTAGCACCAGTGCCCCACCAACAAGTAGCAGTAGCACATCCAGCACAAGTAGCAGACTAGCAGTAGCACCAGTGCCCCACCAACAAGTAGCAGTAGCAACATACAGAAGCAGCCAACAGATCTAATAGGTCACCCAGCACAAGTAGCAGACTAGCAGTAGCACCAGTGCCCCACCAACAAGTAGCAGTAGGCAACAAAAAATTCTGTCCAACATAGTACAACAAACTAAACTGATAGCTGGTCTCAAACCGTACATCCAAACGACACAAATAAATACTCTAAAGAAACCTTGAAACTTTATCTAAAATTTATGTAAAGGGACCAACTCAAAATTCTAAGCCTAGCTAACTCATTTTTAAGATATAAGCTTGCTTGTTTTCCATTGTACCTGAAGAACTAGCTGCTGCTGCTCCTCTGCCCGTGCTGCTGATGCTCCTCTTCCGCTGATCCAAGTGACTGTGCTGTGCTGCTGCTGATTAGAACAATTTTGCTCCTCTGCACTCTGAAGAAGGTACTCCGTCAGAGTACTGTACCTGAAAATTAATGAAGTTGATTTAGTGTTAACTGAATCATGACAATGCCAATAAAGGAGTAAATTCAGTTGTTAACTTAAAATGCATGGAGTACATTCATTTTAATACAAAAACTGCTGCTGATCATTGTGAAAAAAATCATGGATTGTTGTTACCTAAAAATCATGGATTGCTTATAACTAAAAATCATGGGTTGCTGTTAACTAAAAATCATGGATTGCTGTTAACTAAAAAAAATCATGGATTGCTGTTGACCTAAACACTAGTCAAATACAGTAGGAAATATATTGCATCCAACTATCATAAATGCAGTGCAAGTGTGTAACTACTGACAGCTGCTGCTGTGCTCCTTGAGCTCAGCCCTTATATTTTGAACAATCCTTTACAGCTCTGTCTACCTGAATAGAACATGACAACTTTGACCAAACAATCAACAAGAGGAAAACAATCAAACATCTTGATCAGCAAATTAATTAGTACTGATTTATTCACACTACTAAACTTTTGCTCTTATACTTTCTCTTATAACACATAGTCTAGATAAACATGACATAACCATACAACAAGCATTTCAGAGGGATAGCACCATCTAGAGAAGCTGGGTTGAAGAGATTCAAAGTGGATCTTCCAGTACGGCAAGTCCTATAAAACAGACCTCGTTTTCCATACCTTCAGCAGCGGCTCTGGCGCATTTCGCTTCTTTACCGGCTCTGGCGCCTTTTGCTTCTTTCCCGGCAGTGGGCAATCTTTCCAATTTTTCAACAGCTCGTCTATTTCCTCGCCGCGCCTCGTACGCGGGCGTCTTCGGGGTTTGGTTTCACCATCGAACAGATCCTTGCGTTTCCTCCACGGGTCATCATCGCAAAGCCACCTTCGATGTCCCATGGACACGGTTTTCAAAGACCCGGGATCTCTATATAGCTGGCGATACGTTGTGTCATACATGCACCTAACGCATCCAGAAAATCCGTGGACCACCTGCCCCGCGACATATCCGTAACCGAGATAGTCGTGCACCGTCGTGAGCAGTGCGGCTCTCATAGGTAAATATTCTTTCTCTGCGGCATCCCACGTATTGGCTGGCGTTTTCCACAGCGTGTCTAGCTCCTCTTTCAGCAACCCCAGATACAGATTGATGTCGTTCACTGGTTGTTCCGGCCCTTCAATTAGCATACTAATGTGAATGTACTTCCTCTTCATGCACAACCAGGGGGGAAGGTCGTACATCCACACAAACACAGGCTAGGTGCTATATGTGCTTCTCTAGCTGCCAAACGGATTGACTCCATCGGTGCTTGCGCCCAGCACGATGTTCCTTGGATCTTTCCCAAATTCTGGGTGTTCGAAGTTCAACGTTTGCCACTGGCTGCCATCCCTAGGGTGACTCAGCATCTTGTCTTTTTTATTTATCTTCGGATCATTTGCGTCATCTTCTCGCTTCTTCTCCTCCCTATCCGCGTGCCAACGCAGGAGATTTGCTACCTTAGGGTCCGCGAAATACTGCTGCAGACGAGGAGTGATCGGAAAGTACCACACCACTTTTCGAGGAGATTTCTTCCTCTTCTTGTATCGAGTGACGCCGCACACCGGACATATGGTAGACTTCGCGTGCTCGTCCCGATAAATGATGCAATTGTTCATGCACACATGGTATTTCAAGTGAGGTAAATCCAGAGGGCACACGATTTTCTTCGCGTCCTCGAAACTGGTCGGGCACTTGTTCCCCTTGGGAAGACGTTCGCGCCAGAATGACATGTTCTCGTCGAAGCATGCGTCGGTCATTTTGTGTTTTACCTTCATCTCCAGAGCCATGAGCGTTACTTTTAGGCGGGTATCCTCGGGCCTGAATCCTTCATACAATGGAGTAACCGCGTCTATCTCCAGTTGATCCAGCTTGGCTTTCTCTCGGGCGGCAGCTCTTGCGTTATCCGTCTGCTTGAGAAGCAGCTCTTGAACATGAGGGTCCTGCACCCAGCCCATCGATGGTCCATCATCGTCTGCTCCGCCGGCATCTTCATCTTCATGATCATGCCCTTCGTCTGCTCCGGCATCTTCCTCATCATCATGTCCTGCGTCTTCTACATGATGACTGTGTACAACATCACCGTCGTGATCATGTCCTGGAGATTGTTCGTCTTCTCGCCCGCCCGAGCCGCGGTGGTTGTCTTGCTGCCCTTCCTCATTTCTTTCCCGGCTCCCATGGACGACTTCATAGTCATCTTCATCACCTTCCCACCGATAGCCATCCATGAAACCACACAAGACCAGTTGGTCCCCCACCTGCCCGGAATCCGGGTCCACAATAAGGCTCTTCAGCTTGCATCTTCAACATGGACATCTTATCTACGTCTCGTTCTTTTCAAGAATCTCGGCCTTCGCGGAGCTCAAAAAGCTATTCACGATGCCTTCGGTCATCGCGCGGACGATGGTTGCCTGTGGGGTAGAGCAAAATGATATTTTAGAACCAAGAAAAATTTTGGCATGACTTTCCCTAAAAATAGGACCAAAAAGAATGCATAGTGCCAAAATTCTCGCCGAAACGGAAATGAATCAACATTCTGGCAAAATATTGGCAACTATCGCATTTCAAATACCGGTACCAACAAACACAAACATATATGCAACACCACAAACATATGCAACACCACGAACATACATAGATCTAGCTAGGCAACAAAAAGTGCATGTGCACGTTGTTGGAGAGGGAGAACAACATAAAGATAGCTTCCCCCCTTACTTACCTATCAAAAAAGGTAATTTAACCACTTAATTTGGATGAATCTATGGTGCAAATAAAGTGAGGAGGAGGAGGCAGCCGAGACAAGCTTGGAGGAGGAGGTGGAGAGAATGAAGTGGGGAAAGTGAGTGGGTAGGTGGGATGTCCAAAATATCTTGTTGGTCCCAGGTTACTAATGGCGCACCACCTGCAAATGCGCCATTAGTAACCCTGGTTACTAATGGCGCACCTGCTGCTGGTGCGCCATTACAACTTTTGCAAAAAAAATTATATATATTCTAATGGCGCACTGTGGCACAATGCGTCGTTACTAGTTTAAAATAGTAATGGCGCACTACGTTAGGGTGCGCCATTAGTAGTTCTGCAAAAAAAGAATAAAAAAACAACAGTAGTGGCGCACTATGTGGCCGGTGCGCCATTACTACTAGTTAGCACTAGTAATGGCGCACCTTGCCATGATGCGCCATTAGTATGTTTGAAAAAATAAGAAGAAGAAAATTACTAGTGGCGCACCGTATGCCTGGTGCGCCATTAGTGTCTTCCACACTAGTGGTGCACCTACACATGGTGCGCCACTGCTATATTGTAGTGGCACACCACATGACAGGTGCGCCATTAGTGGCCATTCCATCTATAGCCCTTTTCCTAGTAGTGCTACCATGAGATGGATGGCTCATTACATTCTGATCTCTGTACTCCTAGTTCCTAGAATGCCACAGTACATCCTCTCTTGTTTCAGCATCATGAAACAACCTCTGCAATCTTGGTGTAATTGGAAAATGTCTCAGAACATTATGAGGAACCATCTTCACAGCATCGGCATCTTTCCATCTTGATGATTTGCATTTCGGGCATTCACTTAAGTTGGCATAATCCTTCCGCAACAGAACACAATTATTCTTACAAACATGGATCATATCATATCCAATTCCAACTGCAAGGAAATTCTTCGTTTTACTGTAGGTGTGTGGCAGCTCAGGCGCATCTAGGAAAGATTTGCGGAAAGCCGCCAACATCGCTCCGAATGATTTGTTGGTCATCCGCTCAGATGTCTTCACCTGAAGAAAGGTGACCATAGCTGAGAATACTGACAGCTTATTTCCTGGGGTGACAGCAACGTTGCATTGTTCCAATATGCGGGCCCACCGTTTTTCTTCTGCAGGTGAAAGTTCACGGAATGCAAGAGCATTTCGTAGCATTGTTTCAATGTTGGTCAAACTCACTGGCTCTGACACCACCACCTCCTCCTCCTCTTCCACCTGAGCATCAGGCAGATCAAGATGGTGATATGTTGCTTCCACGTAGTCAATAACATTGACGTTCACAGCTTCACCCTGATGAACCCACCTAGTATATGTGACCGACATCCCATACAAGTGTAGATGATTTTGCACAGTTGACTGGGGTCTTGTAACTGAATTCATACAACTGCTACACGGGCAGAGCACATCTGATTTCGGACCACCGTAATCAGCTCTGATAAAGTTCATGAAGTTTTCAACCCCCTCGACATATGCAGTAGAGAATCTTCGAGCAGAAGTTATCCAAGTCCTGTCCATCTGTTGGACATACAAATTAGTTCTTCTACTAGATATAAACATATATGCTTTTTTATGAAGTCCAGAAAAAATACCTAGGTCGATGTCTAAAGCTATGGCAAGATATTTGGACAAGCAGATCTAAGTAACGAAATATATGTAAAGCTAATTTAGCAAATAGATTTGAGTGCTAAATTATGGCAGGCTGTTTCAGCAGTCAATGAGGCCGAGCACACAGCCATCGAACTATCGAAGGCCATCGCAGCAACAAAGATCAAGTATAAAACGGTGTAGAGGTATTTCACCTAACAGATTGGCTACTAGACCATGGAAATCTACGTCACAATAAATATATGGCAGGATATTTTAGCAACTAATCGGCCTTGGCGTGCCATCTCAGCAAACTACTTCAGCAAGGAAGCTTGAGTGCAGAACAGGGCAAGGAAGCTTATTAAGCAGAGCATATTGAAAGTAAACTACTTCGGCAAATAGTGAGATTAACAGCGTCTATCAGCTAACATTCAGCGCTACACCGACGTGAACGGGGCCTCGGTCTAGAATGCGCATACCGTGGGAGAAGCTGACCGCCGTGTGTCTCCACACGAACGTCGCCAGCGGTGGCGGCACTGACCGCCGTGCGCCTCCACAAGAACGTAGCCAGAGGTGGCGGAGCGGCTAGAGGACGGCAGTCTACAAGAGCGTACTGTGGGAGCGAGAGGATCACCGTGCGTCCCCTCGATGAACCGCGGCGCCGACGTATCGGCACGGCGGGGAGGGCTGCTTTGGCGGAGTGAATGGAGTGGAGGGGGGA
>NC_041383.1:39558051-39569810 GCF_002162155.2 Triticum dicoccoides
GTTTCTCCAAATGCAGTTCCACGTGTCAGTGAAGAGGCAAGCCGAAGCGCGTTCCGTTTGCGTGAGCCGTGTGCAGGACCGAACGTGTGTGGGGTGCAATGCGACCGCACAGGAGTGCTGTGAGTGTACTGCCTTTTTTCCTTTTAAACTAGGTGCTTCAGCCCCTAAAAAAATGTTGTTTCGCGCGATCCATTGATACTACTACTAGTAATCCGGTAATCCTGACTAAAACGGCGCGGCCGGGTCTTTTCCCGCGCGATATGCTAGGAGGTTGGCTTAGTTGGGTTTTTTAGATTTGTCTCGGTTGGTGATGATGGTGTGCCTGTCATCCTGCAATATAGGCCATTCAATCTATATCTAATGGATAGGAAGGAAACTATGACAATTTACCCGCACTCCTCTCCACATTTGCAGATAAGGCTTTCCCTCGTTCATCCCTTTCTCCCACAAGATCTTGATCTTCCGTGCAATGCACGAGAATCTTGCTAGTACTCCTACAATATGTATATTATTGTGAAAGTTCATATACACCAGCCGAGATTAATGCAAACACGGCAGATTTTCATTACATTTCGAGCTTTTATAGGACAGAAAAATAAAAGAAACCCGACCCTAAACCTATTCTACGGCATCGACCGACGTCCTACATCTACGATCTCTATGTATGGGGGCAGGGTTCAAGACCCGTGAAGTGAAGGTGCGGTCTCCGGCGAGGAAGAGTAGAACACGGGATACAGACCGGCCAGTTGGCACACCATGCCCTGCCGCCTCCCATGCCCTACTCATCCTCGGAGGAGTCCCCGACATCGGCGGTGCCGGATGTTGGACGGCGGCAAATAGGACGTGTGGCTAACGGTGCTCCCGTCGTCGGCCGCCAGCGTGGCCACCGCTTGTGCGGTCGTGTCCGCGTCCGGCTACGCCGCTATTGCATCGCAAGAGGCGACTTGAGCGACGGCGGCGTCCGGGTGCATCTTTAAGTCGCCGGAGTTGGTTCCTTGGGCACCGAGCCTCTTAACAACGACATACGAATGGACGGCATGAATGCGGGCAGCTGGCGCCGGCTGGGAACGCACCGCGCGACGGCGCGAGGGACGAGGGCTTTGCTGTGCCAGGGTAGTTAGCTGCGGTCGTGGCAACGTTGGAGATGCCCTTTGCTCAAATGGAATCCCCGCATGTCATTGAAAAAGCAAGACGACCCGGCATGGTCTCAGGTCCAGAGGATGCAGTTGGCCGCGCTACACCACTCCGCGGATGCATCGCGGCACCCCGTGCATCCTCGACGAGCCGGGTGTTGGTGTGTGCTTGGATTGTGGCCAAAGTGCACCTTACCAAAATTTTGGTCATGACCCAAAGATTGTTCTTTGTTTGGATGGTTGCCATTTCTTTGGCATGCCAATGAACTCTAGAAAACTCTAGTTCATTTTTCTTGCCAATGTCGGCCAACTCATGGGCAACCAATACCTCAACCAAAATTTTGGCTACCCAATGCTTTGATGGGGCAACCTTGGGCACAAACCAAACATACCGTTGGTTGTGCCACAACAGTAACGCCACCCTCGGCACACTGAAACCGACCGTGTCTATCGATGATATGAGCGTCTCGCTCACCGCGTTCGCCGTGTCCAGAGGCGGTGCTAGAGTTGCGCCCCGTTGTTGGCCCCAACAACCCACATGAACTGTTGTCAGTGGCGAGGAGGTCGTGGGCCAGCTCCTCCATTGGACTAGTCTGTGCTACATCGTCTCAACGGGTGTGCCCCACATGTCGGTTTCCCTGTTTTCCCAGCCATATTCGAGTGTCAGTGCTTCGCGTTGCGCATTAGTCCTTTCACTATGTAGGCCAAGTGAGACAACTTATTGTTTATTTGAGCCATTCAAGTGTAATCATGTGGCGTTTGCTTATTTCTCATTCCTCTCCAACCCTCTTCTCCATCGATCATGTCGCCCTCCAGTCGAGTCCATCCTCCCGCATGCCTCATTTAAACATTCCGCCGAGTATCATTCGCATGTACCCACCCTAGTCCTCTTTCAATAGATCTCCGGACCCCGAGATGAAATCGAGAGGGAACGAGTGGGGGCACGTGATACCTAAGGCGGATTCAAAATTTTGAACCGGTGATCATAGCATCCGCAAATCATATATAAAGGGTATTCAATGTTTGTTTCATTTTTGAACGTACAATATACTCCCTCCTATCCTTTCTACTCTACATATAAGTTTTATGTGTAGTCAAAGTATCTCTACTATGATAAAAAAAGGTATCAACATTCAACAACACCCAATCAATATTGTTAGATTCGTACGTACTCCTAGATTTGTACTCGAGGAGGTTTCCAATTTGACTATTGACAAGATTAATAGTACTCCTTTCACATAGGTGAGTAAGTCATCTTATGCTGTGCACGGTGACCAGGGAGGAGGGGAAAATGAGAGACATTAATGTTTATTTGCTAATTAATACTACCTCCATCCTGGTTTATACGCCCCCTTTGTAGTTTGTGTCAAATTTTGACTAAAGATTTAACTAACAAAATGTTAATGAATGTCAAGAAAAATTATCTCATTGGATTCGTATTTGAACATAGTTTTCAAAAATATAATGTTTGGTGACATGCGTGAACATTTTGTTAGTTTAATCTATGGTCAAAATTTGGCACGAAACACAATGGGGACCAATAAATCCGGACGGAGGTAGTAGTATTGCATGCAATGAACTAACCACTGCATGTCATGTTTGATAGTATCAGGTCATTAAAAGCATGCACACCCTCATCTCTTATTGGTTGATATGTCAAAAACAAGAAATGAGGTAGAAGTTAATGCACCGCGCCTAGTACGTGTTTTGGGATTATTTGGTTTTCGTAAGATTACTTACACACCTAGACGGAGGGAGTACATGAGATGTATAATGTGAAAATTATATCATTGGAAAGTCCTTTCAGATACAAAATTGATTGTATGCTTTGTGTAAGTTGCATGTCATATATTATTACTCTAACATTTGGTCAAAGTTAGCCTTGAAAAACGCATTAGACCCTGTATGCTTTGTGTAAGTTGCATGTCATATATTACTATTACTCTAACATTTGTGTAAGTTGCATGTCATATATTATTACTCTAACATTTGGTCAAAGTAGTATAGTGGAAGTGGATCCTCTGACGTAGGTATCCCTGCCTTACCCTCCCTTTCGGTCACTTACTGGCAGACCCCATGCTTGCTAGGCCCCTCATGTCAGTTACTCAATGGGTTCGGCCACGTCATGGGATCCTCATCCGTAGTATACTCCCTCTGTTTTTATTTACTCCGCATAAAACAGAGGGAGTGGTCGTATAATAAATGACGCAAGCGGGGGAGGGGGAGGGACGTCGGTTTGCTCTCAACTGCGGTCCCCAAGCGAGCAAAAATGCAAGACGAAGCGTGTTCCATTCGGTGAGCGACGTGGAGGGTCCAGCGTGTCGGGCTGTAACGCGAACGCGACAAGAGCGATGTACAGTCAAAATCGATTGACCGGTCATCACCGGAACCACTATTCACACCAGAACCTTCGCTGCTCGGCCTACACCAGCCACTGCCCTAAAACCACACCAAATCTCCAGCCCATTCCCCCACCTTTCGATACCCTAGCCCGCATCAAGCGTCCCCTAGTTCACCGGAAAGCCATGGTGCGCCGCAAGATCACTTACTACAAGATGCTGACGCCGGAGCGCCGCGCAGAAATCGCGGCGGCGGTCGGCGCCACAGACCTCCGTTCCCAAGCTCGCTTTGCGGCGGGCCAATCCCCGAGTTCTATGGAGGCAAGCTACGAGGAGGAGGAAGCCAATCCAATGTTCACTGCGGAGGTCGCGGCGCAGAAGGCCCCCGATGGGTATGAGATGATGGATGTCGACTTCGTGCAGGCGTCCGAGTCCCCCATGGTGCAGGCGGACCAGCAGTTCAACATGGAGATACTAAAGGAGGACCGGGAGGCAGAGGCTCAACTTGACGCGGAGCGCGCGCATGCCGCTGCCATCGAGGCTCTCCTGCAGCCGGAACCGGATGTCGTGGATGTGAACCGGGCGGCGGAGGCTCATCTTGAGGCGGAGCGCGCGGATGCCGCTGCCATCGAGGCCCTCCTCCAGGCGGAACCAAACGTCCTGGACAGGAACCGGGCGGCAGAGGCTTGACTCGATGCAGAGCGCGTGGATGCCGCTCTCATCGACGCCCTCCTGCAGGCGGAACCGGAAGTCCTGGACTTGAACCGGGCGGCGGAGGCTCGACTCGACACGGAGCGCGCGGGTGCCGCTGCCATCGAGGCCCTCCTGGAGGCGGAACCAGACGTCCTCGACTTGAACCGGGCTGTGCTCTCATCCGTGCAGAGCGCCCGCATACTCCGCATGAATGAGTAGCTGGAGGCCGAGGACAACCACGATGCAGAGACACACATCGGCAGCGACGGCTGGTTCGTGCCGGCAGCCAAAGACGACGAGGTCGTCTCTTTCCGCGAGCAGTGATAGTTTTTCTTTATGTTGTTGTTTTTATGGATCTTTTGCTGTGTAAAAACATACTATTTGTTATGCAAGTAGCATGGCTTGGGTCATTCTACCATTTCAGGCGGTTGGATGAATATCCTACGTCTCCTAACCCTTCTTTCCTTCTTCCTCACCTCTTCTTCTTCCCCAACAGACCACCGCACGGGTCGTACGGATACTCCCCAACATGCGGTTGGATAAACATACTCTATGAACGAAAATTATGTGTCAGCGATAGGATGGCTGAGTTTGGTTTGTTCACATGCGACAGCACGTGTCAGTGAGGGTGTGTTCCCTTGGTTGGGTTTGCGGCGTGCAGGAGTGACCGTGTGAGGGTGCGGTGTGACCGCGGCGTGCAGGAGAGACCGTGTGAGGGTGCGGTGTGACTGCGACAGCCGTGCGCAAGTGTACCTCCTTCTCATATTGAAAACTTTAGGCAAGCTTGGCAAAAATGTGTGGCGAAGTTTGGCAATGCAAGGCCTAGACCCAAACAGGATAAGTACGTACGTACTAGGAGTACTAGTTTTAAAAAAGAAAGGCGTGGTTTTCCTTCGATACAAATCCTCGTTTCACATGTCAATTAATGTGTATTTTTTTCTCGAAAGACCAAAGAGCTAACCATCTCACTCCTCATCGCTTGATTAATGCAGCGCCATGCAAACGAACCTTCTCACTTCCGCATGCATGCAGGGGATATTAATGTCCTTGGTTGCTAACCCCATCAATTTTGCCTCGATTAGTGTTAGTGGCCCTTTGCAAATTGTAATTTTGATATACTGGCCTTGTGTACAAAAAAATGGAGGTAGTAACTATATTTGAATTCCTTGCCCATTGCGGTGACGTCGACGATTTTTTTTTATGGTTTGGCGAAGTGCGTTCGACAGAGAACACCATTGAGGGAGACCACGGTAAGTCGTTCGCAAGTGCCACCTGCAAGCCGAGACAACTGCCTTATTTGCATCCAGGAAGTCCTTTACTAGTACTACTACTAGGAGTACTAGTGCGCTGAGATGGTTTCTCGAAGAAGACGATGGAGAAGCGGAGTCAGCGAAGAGTGAAATGATGGTTGCTTCATCCGTGCTTTGTGATTTGACGCCTCACTGCTTTGTGATTTGTGATAGAAGGGACAGGGGAGTAGACTCTGTGCTCTATACTGTACTACATGCGTCCAAGCATGGGAGAAAGAGGAGAGACATTGCATTTTTCTATTCCTTCAATCAATCAACCAGGGAGCTTCGGTTCCATCTTTTTGGCTTTGGCAACACCGTCCACAATGGTTCCCACGATGCCAAAAGTTATTTTCACATTTGGCTACACATTGTGGATGCCCTTAACTGTATCACTTGGTTTTGCTCCTGTGTGCTATCTATACAAATCTCAATTAAATTGATCTAAAATATTATAGAATCAAATATTAGTAAAAAGGAGGTGATTTTGCCGCGCGGATTGCGGGGGAGGTTTCTTATTTTCGGAGGACGTTGTCCTGGCGGTTTGCTAACATGCGGTCCCACGTGTCAGTGCTTTACCATGCTGATCCGCGTCCAACATGAGGCAGAACAACGGCAGAAGCAACACGTGGTTAAGTTGAGGAAGATGAGGAAGAAGCGGATTCAACAACGAGTGAAATGATGGCTGCTTCGTCCCTCCAACTTCTCTTTTTTAGCATTATTACTTCGTCCCTCCAACTTCACTGCGGGAAAGGTGCATCTTTGTGATTTGACGGCTCATTGCTCATTACTACGCCGGTGCCATGACTGGGGTGCTTCACCCCGGCTGCTCTGCACTGTATTCCGGTATGGCATGTGGACCCGATAGCTTGATGTCCCACATGTCGGCGAAAGGGACTAGGAGATTTATGAAAGCGAGCGCTCCACTCTTACGACGGAGGAGTAGACGACACGACGGCCCAGTGAACTGTCACTTGTACTGTATAGTACTATAGTTTTGCTGTTTCGCACGATCCATCGATACAAACCTGATTAAAAAGGAAAGGGCGGGATTTTTCGCGCACGGTAGATGATACTGGCCATACATTTCAAAGGAAATTTTAATGTATGCAAACTGAATAATTATAAGTAACAATATGATATCTAGTAAAACTAAAAACGCATTTGATTTATTGTGTTAGAGTGTAGTAGTAGTGCTGTATTGCATAGTTGTTAGATGTAACATGCGGTTAGATATTTAGTTTTGGAGGGCCTACGGAGAAAAAAGTGTAATACGGTCACCGAACTTCAGAATAAGCTGATTACGGTCACTATATACGTTTTGCGGTGATTATCCGGTCACTTGCTCACAGTTCAGCATCGGATTGCACTCTATTGACCGGCCAAATAGTCTGCGTGGCGCCATGTTGACTAGTTAAATTGACCACGTTCCTTGTGGGTCCCACCTGTCAGTTCGCATAAGGAAAAGGTCAGATAAACACAAATTTACGCAGGCGCGACAACGCTCCAACCCGTGCTCGGGAATCACCTGGTTGTGTATGTGTCTGTCAGGGCCTGATGTGTGCGCATGCACTTGTACGTTGAGCACTTGAGCGTGAGAGTGTGTGTTGGTCGTGTGGTGTACTGGCGTGTGCATGCATGCGTGCGTGTGTGCGTGTGAGTGTTGCGTGCGTGCGTGGCTACGTGTGTACGTGTGAGTGTTGCATGCGTGCACGGGTGCATGTGTTTGTGTGACTGTTGCGTGGATGGAGTTCGTGTGCATGCGTGCGTGTGTGTATAATCACCAACCAGCTCATGTGTGTTAAAACAGACGGCTCAACATACCAATAAAGGCCACCTTGTCCGCTGTGCCCGCGGTCATGACTTCGAACCACCGTCAAAATATATTTTTGTCGTTTGTTTTCATTCTTACTAGCAAGATGCCCGTGCGTTGCACGTAACATCAAGATGCATTTGTATGACTTGTTTATCTTGTGAGAGAAAAGGACGAACGAGGGAAGGCCTTATTTGCAAATGTGGAGAGGTGTGTGGGTACCTTTTTGCAAAATTTCCATAGTTTCTTTCCTATCCGTCAGATATAAATCGGATGGCCTAAATTGCAGGATGGCAGCCACACCATCATCACCAACTCTGTTTTTATAAGAGTGTATTTTATATTTTATGTATTTTATAATAATGTAGATGTAGAGTAGATACAAGTCGATAGGTGGGCACGATGGTAGTGAGATAATGTGATGCAACACTAGAGGTGTCACGTGGAGCGTGTAATTGGTCAACTAGTCATGTCATGAGCAAATACAAAGTTGTACGGTGAGCCCGTGACTATATAATAACCACTAAACGTAAACGGTGACCGTAATGAGTGGATTATGAAGTCCAATGTAAGTATCGTGATTTCGCTTCAAATACAATGATCGTCATTGCATATATCGCGAGAGAAAGATGAAACACGCGTGAATTTTCTGGGGGCTTACTTTTAGAGGACCTGGAGATAGTTTTGTGTGCATACGTGAAAGGGGCGTACAAGGGGGTGGGGGGTTATGCGATGGAGAGAGAGATGCTCTTCGTTTCTCTTTATTATGACTAACTTTGTATATAGTATAAAAATATACAAATTCACAGTGCGGAATAAATATCATTGTGGGCACCATGCAATGCAAATTAGCGTTCATATTCCTCCATATAACTTTGTAATGTTGTATATATGTAGAAACTCTAAAATAATTTTTTGGCCACACTTTATTCAAAAGGAATGTTGTATGCGAAATAAACGTGAAGAGAGGGCTTTTTAGATCAATGGGGTACGTGATGTAACATGTGTGAATGTGTAGTTGATGCATTTGGCAGGGCCTAGAGAGGTATGTGTGTGTATTACGTATTCCAGAGAGGCATGGATAGAGGGGCCGACGGGGGGGCGTGGGAGAGATAGAACGAGAAATGAGAGTGGTCTAGAGAGAGAGACGAATATGACGTCACGACAGGAGATTCCATTCCCTTGAGTGTGTATATGCAAGGGGGGAATAGAGGCACCAGGAGGAATTTTCTGTGTATGTGGTGTTTGTGTTGGTATGTGTGGGTGTGAGAAGATAATGAGACATGGGGGCAGAGGGTGTGTCACCGCGTGAGGTCCGGTGGGTCGAGGTGAGGCCCTTCGTTCGGTTCCGTCCTGCGACACATTGGTCGGCCCATGACACATTTAGGAAGACCCATGGATGACTAGTCGTACAAGACAACGATAGCAGAATTGTGAAGGACTCTGTGTCCACTGACAAAGCCGGCTAGGATTTGTAACCCTAGGTTCTCGGACTAAGGTAACCCCTTTATCTCTGATATTACTATTCATCCAACCTAACTTTAAGGGGCATCCTACAGAATGCTCTGCTAGAATCATACTCGTCGACTAGGAAGAGAGGTGGGAGATAATGTGTGAGGACAGGCGTAAAGATAATGTGCATACATGAGACACATAGGCAGGTCCATGTATATAGAAAGGGTCGATGAGGATTGTGCGTGTCTATGTTTGCAAGAGGAAGAGTGCTTGTGATAAAGGTTAGTGAAAACAGTTGTAAATGGTTATGAGAGGGAGGGAGGGTTATATCTATAGCATGTGTGCGAGAAAGACACCTCAGGAGAGAGTGTGTGAGCATGTGTGAGAGACCACCGATGGAGAGTGAAACTACATGTAAAAGACTCCTCTACACATTGATTAAAGATATAAATTGTATCCAAATATTAGGATGGGATCATGATATTTGCAATTCGCGTAAGGAGCAGTCATTAATCCATCAGACATCTAGATTCTATCGAATTTGAGCATGTCTATATTATTATTCGACATAATTGATCCACATAGTTAGTATTTTGAACTCCAGACAATGCATCGCTTTAGCAATCGAATATCGAGTATAGTTCATGTTGTGTGTGTAAAGCACATTATACATACGAAAGTTACACAATGGACATTTATAAATACCTACCTATGAACTAGCATACATTTGAATTCAACCTAAGGTGGTTTAAAAAATCGAATTCAACATGAAGTCCATTCAATTATTTGAATTTGATATCATGGCATTTGTAAACCATACCTAAACTATGGGGGTACCAATCTTTGCTCTGATTTTGTACATAATAGCATATGTAGTCGTGTACAAAATAGATTCAAATTTAGCTCCTCCATTCCAAAATAATCATAGTTATAGTATTTTCAAGTGTCAAAATTTCAAAATGAAGCGGATAATTTAATGAGGTTTTCAAACATACAAGGTCAAATATAACATTGTCTATTTAGGTCAATCCTCATAGCTCAAGAGTAATCTAAACGTGAATGCTTGTGTTTCAAAATTTTGAACGAAGCGCCAAAAGAGCCTCTACTCGCCCGAAACCGCGTGAGACCAATGTTTGGTAGTACAAGTAAATTGCTTTTCTAATAACTCCGACCCGTGAAACCTACCGGCACGACGTCCAAAGGTCTAAACCGGGGTAGGTTTGTAGCTTCATCTAGACGCCACGCAACCGCCTCCGAAAAACATTCATGCACAATGGCCGCCTAAGCACACATGCGCGCGGCCGAAATCGCTCCCGCCCACTATTTGGGACACCTGGGATTACCATCCTATCCCCAACCCGCAGTAGGTCCGAAATTGAATAGGGGGGCAAAGTTTGTACTTCCCCCAAATTTCAAACAAGCGCGTCCCATCTTCTGTTCAAAAAAAGCAAAAAAAAAAGCGCGTCCCAGACCGACACATGGTTCCCCCCCACCCGTCTGATTCCCCATTCGTACTCCATGGGCGCCAAAACTACCTCTCCACCAGCCGTGAAACCCCGGCGTCCTCCGTCCGCCATCCCATCCCACCCATCAACCGCCGCCCTCCTCCATCATGCCGGAGCCGATACCCCGACGTCGTCGTCCACCGCAACCTCAACCGCAACGCCCTCCACGTCTAGTAGTTGAAGTCGAGGCCGAGCCGTCCGTACCCGAGCCAGTTCAACCACGCCATCCTGCGCCTCACCACTGCCGCTCCAACTTCGCCACCCTCCACTACACCGGAGTTGTTCCTGCTACGATGTTCTTCGCCGCCTCGGATCTGCTTCCCCTCTGCCGACATACGGCCACGGCAACACAGTCAATAATTTGGCCATGGGTTCGTCCAAGCCTGCACCCTCCAGAACATCGGGTTCCTCGGTAAAAAGAAGAAGATCGGCGCGACATGTGGAGGTGACCACACCGGCAACCGAAGAAGGTACTCCTCTTCCCTTATTCGTGCAAATCTTACGCCTCTGCTTGCACGGTATTCATCCCACAGAAGACACTAGTTGACCGCTTCTTCTTGATACTAGATGTTCCTAGTAACTCGCGATGCACAAGGTTTATCCTCATATACTATTTCACCTTAGCTAGAGGTCCGTCGCCCCCCTGAATTTCAATTTTCTGGACAGTTGTTTCCCAATTAACAAAAGCATTCCCCGGCGTAATAGGCGCTAGTACGACTATTACACCGGGGAAGCAGCGCCTTGGTGTTTATCTTAGGGGCGTGTGCGGCCTAGAGCTACTGGCGCCCGATCTGGAGGTCGGCCGGGATTAAAGGGATGGCTTGGGGGCGCTGCCAAGCACGGCGGTGGTGTGAGGTCGATGAGAGGGCGGGGCGGCGGAGGCATGGGTCTGGGCCGGTGGTCGCTCGCGATTCGAGAAAGATCATCAACAGTGACTGGCGGGAGGTAAACGAAGGCCAACTGCCCGTTCCTTATAGATCGGACGGTTCATGAAAAAAAATCGAATGACCTATTTATTTTCAGTCGACTGTTATCTTAGATATGACCACATGTGGTAGTGTGCTGGAGGAGTACCTGCATTTCCTGTGCTCATATATTACAAAATCATACGGAGTAGAATCTAATTTTGTTTGCCATGCAATCACTACTAGGAAAAGGGCTATAGATGGGATGGACACTAATGGCGCACCTGTCAGGTGGTGCGCCATTAGTATATACTAATGGCGCACCATGTTCTGGTGCGCCATTAGTGTGGAAGACACTAATAGCGCACCAGCCACAAGGTGCGCCACTAGTAACAATTTTTTTCCAAACATTCTAATGGCGCATCGTGGCACAGTGCGCCATTACTAGTGTAAACTAGTAATGGCGCACTGTGCCACGGTGCGCCATTAGAATATATACTTTTTTTATTTTTTTGCAAAACTTCTAATGGCGCACCAGAAGCAGGTGCGCCATTAGTAACCAGGGTCGACCCCCCGCTCCACCGGCCGCCGCCGACCCCCCGCACCCTCCCCCACTCCACCGCCGCC
>NC_041383.1:39570851-39599082 GCF_002162155.2 Triticum dicoccoides
CCCGCGCCGCCGCCCCCACGCCCCCGCGCCCCGAGTCGTAGGAGGAGGACCAGGAGGAGGACGAGGAGGAGGAGGAGACGACGACCGCCTCTACCTCAGCTCAGCTCTGCTGCGGCGTGGTCTTATGCCGGCCCCGAGCCCTAGGGATCCGGCACGACTGCGACTTCCTCCGGGTCCAAGGCGGCCGGCCGGCGCCGTGTACGACCTCGACTGCAGGTGAGCCGCTCCCCTCCACTTCCTTCTTCTTCTTCTTCCTCTTGCCCTCATCCTCTGCTTGCTTCCTAATTGCCTCTGATCCTAGCCAGGTAAAATTAGAACTAATACATGTATGCTTGGTCTTTATTTACAAATAACTAATACATCTTCTTGCTCTATAGCAAGTGTCCATCTTCCTGTGTAGGCATGGCGATGATTTTGTTTAGAATGGGGCTTAATTTAGGAACCAAACATTGGTCAGATGGGCCTCCTAATCATGTTAAATCCAAATATAAAAACTGTACCATCTACTTATCTACTTATGAGATTAGTAAAACCAGTGCTAGAAATTGCTTGGCTCCTCTTCTTTCTACTCCTTACCTAGACATAAACTTGGCAAGTTTTTGCAACAAGAATACAAATTATATTCACGCAGTTGCACACGATCTCTGCTAGTTATAGAAATTCATTGCTTGTCCTATGTTTTTTGTCAGGGTATTGTTCAGGAAGCTTGCTTGAGTTTGCGTCCTTTAATGTGTAAATCTGCAGTTCTAGCCACTATTTGCAGTTCTAGCCACTCCTTGCTGCTAGTTCCTCAAGGAGTTCTGCTCAAAATTAGCTCAAGAAGTTGCATCTGGCTTTTACAAAGTTGTTTTGGCTTAAGAGGATAAGTTGTTGTATATACTGCCAAAAAATTTGCTTCATATGCTTGTACCTGGGTGCTAAAATCACTTTTGTTAGAGCTTTATTATTTCAGCAAAACTGATAGATTTAGTTCATTGATATGCTTCCTCTGATCTTCTTTGGCAAGAGGCCGAGAGGTGGTAACAGATAGATTTAGTTCATTGGTACAGATAAATTTCTTAATAGTCTTCAGGAAGCTTGCTTGAGCTGTTTATATACTTGCTTGCTTGCTAGCAAAAACAGTAGCTTTGTTTACGGTGTTAACTAATTCATGCCACCAAATGGTAGAGGTAGAGACCAGGTCTCTTCTAGTTTCCCATGAATTAATAAACCATGCATGGTATCAAGTGAGCCATGCACAGCCATGAAAATAGCTTGCTTCCTACTGTTTTAAATAGTTAGTCAAATGAATTGCTTGCTTGCTACTGTTTTTAGCTACTGTTTTTATTCAAAAATTATTGGAGTTTATATCATATATATTGCGGGCATGTATTCATATGTTCTGTAGCATTAAGGTTACATAGCATGCCATTTTTGTGCCTTGTATTAATTGCTTTCCCTACATGTTTGCAGGTTTAAGTGAAAAAAGAGGAAGAAAGGAGAATCAGGGTAGGGTTTCATGGCTAGAAGATATATTGCTGGGTTTTGTCTCCGACCATCGTGTCGTGATGATATTGGGGGGTTTTGTCTCCGACCATCATGTCATGATGATATTGTGGGGTGTAGTGGGGTTGCAGCGGGGCGGGCGTGGAATAATGATTTTGCAGGTACCCCAAGAGGCCCTTGAGTTTGCCGGAATGTCGATTAACTTCCGTTCTGGCAAATTAGGGTACTCCATATGTCCTATTTTCATTCAAGGTCATGCTGAAATTTTCCGTGAATGTTAGCATGACTTTGCTAAAAATAGGACATATGGGGTACTTGCTACTAATGCATGGGCCGGGGTATCTTAGTACTTAGTTAAGTAGGATCAACTGCCCCTTTATTCTTGCTGTATTAAACCATAGGTGGCAATAGAGCCAAGTGATTAGTGCCAAGTGATTAGGCCCAACCTAGGTTTCACGTCCATAAGTGTTTTTTCATTTCTGCACCAGCATCATAACAATCACAACAAGTGTTCTGCACCAGCATCATAAAAATCACATAACTACATAACAAAAGCAAACTTGTTCATCATTACAAAAGCAAACTTGTTCAACACAACAAAAGCAAACTTGTTCAACCACATAACTACAAACTGAGACACATAATACCACAAACAACTCAATATCCCCAGTAGTAGGGGTCATCCCAATGATCCTCCGCCTCTTGCCATTGCTTCAAACCTTATTTGATGGTTTCGATTTTCTTCCATGCCTTGTAGGTGACGTACGCATCTTTCGCGTCGTACTCTATGAGGTTGTTTGGCAGTGGGCTGTCCCCCCATAGTTTGTGGTCCAATTTATTGTTGATCTTCTGCTTCATTTCCTTGTAGGATGGGTGGATGAGGCTGGCTGCAAACTCAGCCAAAGACTGCCACTTCTTTCCATTGTTTGGAACTCTCCATTTGCGCTGCATGTCGACGAACTTGTCGGGTTTGATCTCCAAACCAGACAACTTCAGCTTCTCCTTGTCACCTCCAATGGAGAAGCCAACAAAGGTGTACAGCTTCTTCTCCTGCAGGAGCGGGCGGAGTTCCTTGGGCCTGCATCAAATTAATCTGGTGCATCAAATTCATCTACTTCAAAAACTTCAGAAACTACTAATTAGACAGAAACTTCAGAACTTCAGAACTAGTATTGCATCTACTTCAGAACTTCAGAACTATTGCATCTACTTCAGAAACTTCAAAAACTACTAATTAAACAGAAACTTCAGAACTTCAGAAACTTCAGAACTTCAGAACTAGTATTGCATCTACTTCAGAACTTCAGAACTATTGCATCTACTTCAGAAACTACTAATTAGACAGAAACTTCAGAACTTCAGAAACTTCAGAACTGGATGTTTTTACCATTTGGTTGCCGCGGTGATGTGGTATACTAGGACGAGATCCTCCACGCATAACTGCAGAACTGCAGCCATTTGCGGAGGTTCATCTTCCCTGGTATACTTGACATCAACGCCGATCGACCGAGAAAGCATGCCGCCGAGCCTCCTCCTGATCTTGCGGATCCTCTTGTCGGCTTCGTCTGGATTGCTGGTGCATACGACATCCAGCGGCTCCTTCAGGTGGATATCAACCTTGAGCAGCATGGTGTAGTCCTACTTCTCCCCGGGGACCGGAACGCCATCGTCGACCACCAGCGGCTCCTTGCCAGACGCCTCACCACGTGATGCTTGGCAGACGGAGGGGAGTTGCTCCACGATGCCTCCGCCATTCTCTTGGCAGACGGAGGGGAGTTGCTCCATGATTCCTCCACCATTTCCCTCCTAGCCAGCGATGGTGGAGGCAGAGGGAGGTAGAGGGAGGAAGATGGAGTGGCAATGGAATGAGGAGGGAGGCAGAGGGAGGAAGATGGAGCGGCAATGGACTGGAAGAAAACCCCCTCTGTGTCGTGGGGAGTTGCCAGTGGAGGGGAGACGTGGGGAGTTGCGAGTGGAGGGGAGACGTGGGGAGTTGCCTTGAAAACTCAAACGTCCTACCCTTTGGCCCTCGAAAACTCTGGAGGGGAGACGTGGGCCCTTTGGTTTCTCCTGTTTCTGAAACAAAACAAAAAAATAATAGCCATATTTTGCTCTAAAATTAATGATCACTGCAACCATATTAAGAGATCAATCTTCAAGCATTAAAACAACACCAAAACAGTCACTGCAACCATCCAAAATGGCACCAAAACAGCACCAAAACAACATCAGCCAAAACAGCAAAAAATGTCACCAAAATGGCACCAAAGTATCAGCCAAAATGGCACGAGAGTTTTAATGCATTGTATCTTCACCATCACCCAAATTGGCACTAAAATGGCACTAGATTTTGCATTGTATCTTCACCATCTGCCTCTTCATCACCAAAGTCTCATGCATTTTGCTACCTGGAGAGAATTGTAGTAGAAAAACTACATCAGGATCACATCAACAAAAACTACAGAGAAGGTTGATCACCAATCAAAACAAGGAACATGCAGTAATAGTATAACCTTCATGTCCATTCGCTACTCATCGTCCTCGATACGAAAACAAGGAACTCTATGCCCACTCCTGTTTTCCTCATCATCACTACAACCATAAGTGCTTTTTCATTTCTGCACCAGCATCATAACAATCACAACAAGTGTTCTGCACCAGCATCATAACAATCACATAACTACATAACAAAAGCTTCATTGGTGTCCCCGATTCCCAGCTTCACGGCTAGCAACTCGCACAACGCGCAGGCGGCGCCATTGGTGTCTCCGGCGGCACCATTGGTGTCATCGGCGGCGGCGGTATTGGTGTCTCCGGCGCCGGCACAGGCATTGGAGCTTAATGCACCCGGGTGTACGTCGGCCGGCACCTCGCCAGCAAGCGGCCCCTCCGTCAGTTGCACGCCCGCCGTTGGCGGTGCCTCGACATTAGCCGAGCTCGACGCCATCATCACGGTAAATAATTAAGCCTCTCGGCCGAGGACTTCATCTCCTTTTGCCTTTGACTGGGCATCCCTGACGCCCTACATGTTTTCGTAGGGCGCCGCCGACGTTCCGTGCACTCTCCTGAACTTCGTGAACGACGAGTAGGTCGATGTCGCCAAGGCCAATATCGTTCAACCGGGCAGCCCCGTGTTCCACGGTAAACCGATGCCACCCACCATGTATAGGGTTCAAATAGTTCGGGTGCTGCCAGGCTGCGACGAGTTGTTACCTCCGATTCAACCCGCCGGGGCCGACGAAGAAGATCTGATGACCCTCAGCACCTGCCTAAGCTGGCCCCTGCTTTGGCCGAAGAGCAAGATTCGTTTGGGGGCGAGGGACACCACCCCACAGACAAGACCGCCAGTAGTGCCGGCGCCGCGCGATGGCAAGAACGCCACAACGCTACCGGACATGCCGAACATCCCTATGGCATAGGATCCGGACATGCATATGGCACAGGATCCGGACGACGATGACAACGACGACGGTACATTTACCAACGTCGATAAGTACTTTGCCGAATACGGTGACGAGTTCGACGGGCCTCCTTCTCAAGAACCCAACCAAGACGACCGTGATCTAGCTGGTACGACGGAGAAATCCAATTGCAACAGGCGTCATCTGGCGTTCAGCTCTCAGGAGATGCCTCCAGCTCCCGCCTTCACCGAGCCTCAGATAGCTGAGGTGCAAAATATTATCAGCCCCAACACGCTCAAGAAGGCGTCTGTGAGCAGAACTCGGTCCCATTACAGCAGATCAAGAAGAAGGGACGGAAACAAAAGACTGCCAAGGGCGCCGGTGCGAGCCAGCCGGCACCAAGTACGATCCGTGCTCAAGATGGGCCACCTTCACCTCAGGTTATCTCGAGGAGGGTGAATGTGACGGGTAGGGCGATGCTCCGGTACCATGAGTCGAGTCGAAAGTAGTGATTCTATTTGTAGTTTTGAAACATCGATTAGCTCATGTTGTAATTAAACTTTAATGAACTTGTATGTCTCTTTGGTTTGGTAAGTCATTCAACCTATATGTAATAGATGCTATTTATTAGTAGGACCATGAATCGTGCTATTAATGTATTGCTTTTCTCTTCCGATCCTTTTGTTGCATACTTATATATTGCTTATGTATTGTCTATTGTCTGGCTTGTGCATAGAGATGCCGTCGTATGTCGTGTACAAGGGTAAGGTTCCCGGAGTCTACGACGACTGGGAGGAGTGTCGGAGACAGGTTCACCATTTCAGCGGTAACAGTTACAAAGGGTACATCACTAGGGCGGAGGCGGAATCTAGATACGCCCGCTATCTAGCAGGAGAGAGGAGGGAGCATTGGAGGAACCGGGTGAAGACCAGTTTCATCGCGATGATGCTCATCATGATGCGCAGCTCTCTTCTATGTGATGGTAGTTTAGATGATCGATATCGACTTGTAATGTGAAGACAAACTCGCTACTCGCGGTCTCCAAGCCTTGTAATGTTCTATCTTCGTTTGGTCTTTTGTATTCGGAGACTAATATGATGAATTGTATTCGGAGACTTACCTTCTATTGTATTCGATGAATCTGATGTTACTGTGTGGTGCTGTCTATATTCTGTCAAATAATATATTTTGTAACCTGTGAAAAAATCAGAAAAAAAACTAATATTAATACTAATGGCGCACCACACAAGACACTAATGGCGCACTGTAATAATCACACTAATGGCGCATCATCCACTAGTGCGCCATTAGAAAGCCAAAGCACATGGGTACATATGGCCCCCTGGGAGGAATTCTAATGGGGCACCGTAGGCAATTCTAATGGCGCACTGCTTGGTGCACCATTAGAACACCAGATACTAATGGCGCACCAGTTGTGCGCCATTAGACCATTAGAATTTAATTCTAATGGCGTGATGCTAGTGGCGCACCAGGAGTGCGCCATTAGTAGGCAAAACTGGTGCGCCACTAGCATGCCTTTTCCTAGTAGTGATGTTGTAGAGCTATCATATGTCTCCTGTCATTTATTTTTCAGCCACCTGCTATCTGCTACTTTTACAATGCACTAGTTCTGCACACACTTCATCCATACTCTCACTATTGTGTTTTTATGCAAGGGTATTTCAGAGTTTGCCGAAAGCGAAGAAAAAAAGAAAAGAGACAAGTTGTGCCAGCTTTCTACGCTGCTAGGCGCGGCATGTTACAATGCTTTAAAGGGTGCAGTGTCAGCAGATGGAGACGGTAAACGTTGCTCTGGAGTTGATGACATCGCTAGCAATGAACCACCATCCCAGGTGCTTGTTTTAACTTCGTGGTGTCATATGTGGTTGCATGTTCCATATGGTGTCTAGCTTATA
The DNA here is from genome assembly GCF_002162155.2 of Triticum dicoccoides. Classification (NCBI taxonomy): domain Eukaryota; kingdom Viridiplantae; phylum Streptophyta; class Magnoliopsida; order Poales; family Poaceae; genus Triticum; species Triticum dicoccoides. The sequence goes on from NC_041383.1 coordinate 39,577,654, forward strand.
TTCGAAAGGCCGAAGTCGGTCTTTATTAAGATAAGGAAAGATATTTTTTACATGAACCACCATCCTGTGAGCACCAGAAGACAAATAGCTAGTCAGGGCACTGGCCGAGCCAGTGACAAGCCCAACAAAGATAGGCATCACCTGGAAGCCAACTAAAAAGCCGCGATGGTGGCGAAGCAGCCCGCCTCCCACCAGGCTCTCAGGTCCTAGATGATCATGTTCACCACTCCAGCCAGATGTCTAGCTTGTATTGCTTCCAATTTGGTTAAATTGCATCTGCTTATCTGTTTTTGGTACATACTACTACATTTGTGTATTAACCATGTTCTTACATCAAACTAATGTTCTTGTGTATCCCTCATCAATCACTTATGACGAGGCAGGCAGGCAAGGGGACTACTCCTCATTTAAAGAATGCAGCGTCAGGCTCCCGACATGATTCTCAAGAAACAGAAATGCTAGATGAAGATAGTGAACGTAGCTCTGTAGTTGATTACAGCATTTCCCCTACACTAGCATCGCAGGTGCTTGCTCTAACTTGGCAGCGTGATATGTGGTTGCATGTTGCATATGGTGTCTAGATTGTAATTCTTCCAATCTGGTTAAACTGCATGTGCTAGTCTGCTTAGCTTATACTCCTGTAAATGTGACATTATACCTGTTAATGTGACATGCCTTCCTGTATTTAGTACATAGTCCATCTGTCTATTAAGCATGTCCTTACATAAAACTATTGTTTTTTTTGTATCCCGCATCAATCAATATGACGAGAAACCTTTAGTATATGCAGTGCGATATTAGTTGCATCTTTCATATGATTTATAGCATGCGCTGCTTCTAATTTGTTGAAATTCCAATTATGATGGGACGCTTTTAACTTGGCAGAGTCATATTGGTTGCATCTTTCATGTGGTGTCTAGCTTGCATTGCTTCTTATTTGCTGGAATGGTTTCTGCTTAGTTTACACAAACAGTTGTGAACATGCCATGCCGTCCTGTTTTTCGTACATATTCCATCCTGGTATCATGTGTTTGCTTTACATCAAAGTAGTGATTGTCAGTATCATGCATGAATGAGTTCTGAAGAGAGAATTTTATTGCTTTTTCTTGTCAGTTTTACTTGACAATTCAAAATCAATAAAGCGGAAGGAAGTTAGCAAGGCAGCGGATAAAGGTGCTCCTTCCAAACGGAGGGCCTCTATAGTTTCTACTCCTCCACACCCCCAAGATGATTTCCAAGACAACACATGCATAGACACTCAACAAAGTTGTGTTTATGATGAGCACGTCTCCCCTAGTGCAGCATCACTGGTGCTCCCTCTAACTTGGCATTGTTATATGTGGTTGCATGTTATGTGTGATGTCTAGCTTGTATTGCTTCTAATTTTGTTGAATTCCATCTGCTTACTTTACACATTATACTTGAATAAGACACGTGTTCCTGTTTCTAGAATATACAATATCTGTCTATCACACCATGTTCTTACATCAAATTACTATTGTTGTGTAAGCTGCAACAATCACTTATCATAAGACACGTTTGACTTCGGAGTGTGATATAGGTTACGTCTCACATTCTTTTCTAGCTTGTACTACTAATTTGTTGAAATGGCACTTATGACGAGACAGTTTTAACTTGGTAGAGTGATATTCGTTGCATCTTTCATATGGTGTCTAGCTTTCATTGCTTCTAATTTGTTGAAATGCCTTCTCCTTAGTTTACACAGCATAAGCTGTGAATATGCAATGCTGTGAATATGCAATGGCACTAATGACGAGAGACCTCTAACATGGTAGTGTGATGTTGTTTGCATCTTGCATATGATTTATTTCTTGTACTGCTTAACATTTGTTTAAACGCCATTTATGTTGAGACACTGTTAACTTGGCAGAGTGATATTTGTAGCATCTTTCATATGGTGTCTACCTTCCATTGCATTGCTTCTAATTTGGTGAAATGTTTTCTTCTTAGTTTACACATCATAGTTCTGGTTATCTCTTCCGTCCCGTTTTTCATACATATTACATCCTCCTATCATGTGGTTGTCTAACATCAAAGTTCAGCTCGTCTGCATCACGCATCAATTTGTTCTGAAGAACTAAATTGTTATTCGTTTTTCTTGTCGGCTTGACTTAACATGGCACAGAGAAAGACGAAGAAACACAGAATGGCAGGGAATGAGAAGCGGATGAATCCTGCAGATTCTGCTGGTACTGATGGTGCAATAGAAGGTGAAAGTCCAGCGGAAAATTCTACAAACATGGCATCCCATGCTACACGAGCTGCAAAAAAAGCCAAACAGAAACAAATAGCTGCCACCAAACAAGCAGAGACAGCCCTAGTTCTTGCAACACCTACCACAGTACTACCAGCTGCACGACATACTTGTGCGTCAACTGAGCTAGCAGCACGTTCCCAAGATCCCTTGCCACCTGACACTACTTCCCAAGCACTCTTGACACAAGACGAGTTGGCAATATCAGATGAACCTTGTGAGCTTCAACAGCAAGAAGGTAGTTGCTGGAGTCAAGTTACAGTTGCATGCTTCTTTATATGTAGTCTCACAATTTGATGTACACTAACACTTCCTATGTTCGTTGTTGGACTAGCACCTAGGCGCAACAGGAAACAAACATCAGGGATAATGCTCGATAGGTTAACTAAATCTAGAGGAGGAAGAATGGAGATCCGTTTTGAGGCAGGTTTAAAAAGGCCACGTGATGCTACAGAGTCAGCCAAGTTAGTATCAGAGGCAGCGGTTGCCGTTAGGTGTCATGTACGTATCCTCCCAACATGGATTCAGTATAGGAATGACACAGACGAAATCCAGTTCAACACCTTCGTCGACCATTTATCTGTAAGTATGGTTATGTATGTAAACTAGTAATATCGTCTTGCTCTGTCCCATACTTTCTAGGTTGCTGATAATGAGACTCCCGTAATTTTCAACAGATGAGGTTCAAGTTGGATAGCCAAGATGATGCAACCAGACAAGCTTGCACCCATGTTTTCAAGTCTGCTCTGCGACAGTATCGTTATAACTTGAGGAAAACTCACTTTGAAGGCAAGGCTAACAGTGAACTTTCCCAAACATCTCCAGTGGAAAATATATCGAATGAAGACTGGAGGGGCCTTGTTAAACACGTACTGGTCTGATCCGAAGTATCAGGTACATTATATATATGTGATCAGATCACATGTTGAAGTCCTATTGACGCATGTGCCACACAAATCTATCTTCTTGTAGGTGAACTATTCAAAGAACAAGGCCAACCATACGAAAGTGAAATTCCAACAGACGACAGGATCTCGTAGATATATTGCACACTACGAGGCTCTTGTAATTAGCTATTGTTTCACTCTTTTCGCTGTACCATATTATCAGATCTATATTGACTTGTTCAAAATGCAGAGGAAAGCCCGCAAGGACCAAAAAGTACCTGAACCAAATGATGTGGAAATCTTCAAGGACTGTCACACCAGCAAGAAGAAGGGCATGACTACACCAGTCAAAGCCGCTGTTGTAAGTCCTTAATCCTCATGCCTTTTAACTACTACTTACTCTGACTTGTGCCTTGAATTGCAGGTTTGCAGCCAATGTCTATTACTCTTTTCAATTTTATACATAATTGTCTTAGCGTATCATTGCACCTTACAAGTTTTAAAAGGGAGGAGTGATGTTCCTTTGATCTTGACCCGTAATCTAGTTCCTTGCTAGACTTGCCCACACAACGTTACAGTTGCCTGTTTGTCTGTTCTCAGTTGTTTTGTGATATGAATGATATCATACTATGCTTACCGTATTATAAACTTTGTCCCTTTATCCTTAGCCCTCAATACAATGTGAAGAAATAGACAATACATTAGCGATGGTACATGGTCATATGTTTGGAACCTGGTTTTATTATGTACTTTGCAATAAAATACAACTAATATTTTACATGGGTTCACCAGAATAATTTCTATATATAGACCAAAGCTATTTTGTTTGGTTTTGCTGCCTCCTTAATATCTTCTGTTCTGGTACTACTAATGTAAAATCTCAACTTTTCAGCGAGCTATGGAAAAAATGGTGGAACCGCCACCTTCTGAAGGTGGCGAGGCAACTATAACCGCAATGTCAGCTCTTGCTGCAGTGGGTCAGTACCTGTCCACTAACAGTGCCAAAAGCACATTCCTGCGTAATACTGGGTTGGTTGTTAAGGCAATATCGTCCAAACTGCCTCATGATCAAGATATGCAAGCTCAAAGCAATGTTGTATCTGCGCTCTAGACACAAGTCCATTCCCTAACAGAGGCCCTTTGTGAAACAAGGAGAAACATTACTCAATGTCATCAAGATATGCATGGTTTCGAAACCAGACTATCAGACATTTGCTATGTTGTTCAGGAGCCTAGGGGAAATGAAGGCGAGGGTTATGGTGCTCCATTGGACAATACAGCATGAAAACGTAACAGTCAGGTCAAATGAACCGAGCTTCTGAACTTCTGGTGGTGCATTTATCTGCTAGACTGTTAAGTTTTATGCCAACCTTCCTTTTGTTATATAGTTGTAATTTGTTTTGGTGCGATACAAAATTTATTCTTAACGTGCAGCCACCGGCTGAAGAAAACAGCAAGCCATTTTTGTATAGTGTAGGGTGTTCCCTATATTTGTACTGGTGGCGATTGACGGTGTCCTGGACTAGGGGGTACTCAACGCATCGTCTCCCGATCAGTTGGATTGGGCCGAGGACCCCCATGGCCGTATACTCATGGGCCAGTCGCTGCCGCATACAAGGAAGAATCCACAAGACTTGGCGATCAAGACAAGGACTCCTCCCCCACCGGCATATTCGGCTAGGACTCTTGTTATCCTAGGCCTCTGGTGCATTATATAAACCGGGGCCAGGCTAGTCGATAGATATATACAACAACAATCATACCATTGGCTAGCTTCTAGGGTTTAGCCTCTCTGATCTCATGGTAGATCAACTCTTGTACTACTCATATCATCAATATTAATCAAGCAGGAGTAGGGTTTTACCTCCATCGAGAGGGCCCGAACCTGGGTAAACATTGTGTCCCATGCCTCCTGTTACCATTGATCCTAAGACGCACTGCTTGGGACCCTCTACCCGAGATCCGCCGGTTTTGACACCGACATTGGTGCTTTCATTGAGAGTTCCACTGTGTGATCGGCGAAAGGATCAATGGCTCGACTGCAGGTCAACTGCAACATCGGCTTCTTCGTCGCCAGCTCGACTGGTCACCTTGGCTTGACCGAGGACTGCGCCCTACCTCCGATCTTCATGTTCGGATGAAGGCCTTCATCAACACCAACTCCGATCTCTATCAAGATCATGGAGGAGTCATCCATGGAGCTCGGGGGCTCAACGTCAACATTGCCCTCAGGCGACCGTGCTGTTTTTCTGGACAGCAAACTTGTATCCGCCGCCACCACCTCCTCGAGTGTCGCTTAAACGATTACTTCGGTGGAATTATACGTAATTAAGTCTATAACAACCCTGCAAAAATTTCGTCGAGTTCCGATGGAGGAATCTCCGGCAATCTCCGATATACCGGAGCCTTGTTGAATCTGGACGAGAATCCGGACGAGTTTAGGGCGTGGTATCCAGCATCTAGCTCGGATGTCCTTTGGAGGATCCAACCGTTGATTTGCTGCGGAATTCCCATATCTACCTCCTGCCAAAAGTTCAGCTCGATCCGACCGTTCAAACTCCGGGAAACTTCCGATTAGTGCATCACTTTTTGGATCTGTTTTCTGCGCGAGAACGAATCCGACCCGAATTCATCTTCTTTATGAACGGGATCTCGGACATTCCTTTTGAAGGAAGTTTTCGTATGGGATGTTGTGTTATATTCTCAAACACATCCCAGAAGTATTAAAAAGTATTCTTGCAATGCGAACTTCACCGTCGCGCCGGTGTCAAACCAGCCCGACAACATCACTCCACGGCGGCCAACCTGCGTTAGACACATCGTCGCTTTATTGAGCCGAGCTCAATTTCTTCGGATCATCATCTCGGCCAGCCGAACAATAGTTCGGCATCGCGAAGGATAAATCGTCACCAACATCGCCGCCCCACAGATTACACGGAGCGGGCACACCTGCATCACCACACGGTCACTTCATCAAGCCGGTATCGACCACGTCATGACCTGCATCGCTTGACCGGGGGCTTCATCATCTCTTCATCAACCTACTCCGGAGACTTCGGCGTCGCTGGCCGACCATCTCCGTCACGTTAGCTGGACCGAGGGCTTTGCCTCGGCGAGCCAACCTTTGCCAGCATCGCCATGCCGTTGCTTTATCGCCCATCAGGCGATAGGTGTGCGGATCGAGTCCCAATTTTGGGAACCACCTTTCTTCGGATTGCTACAACAAATAAGACATGTGCTATTAATCCTAGTATTTTTTGCCTGTTAGGGTTCATTTTTCCCAATGAATTATTACTCTCGTTTGTCCGTCATATGTACGCAGGTCTATCAAATGGCGGCCGCATTAACGACGTTCGCATGGTGGTTCGGACAGTTTCCGTACATAGTCTGGCGAACGCTGCATCCGGAGCTCGAACCGACCTATGAATTCAGGCCTTGCCATGCCTTTACCGCATCACGCCGCCGCCCTGCATCGACATTGACTTCGGCGCCAGGCCATATTTATTTTATTACTCACTTTGCATAAATTATTTGTTATGCAACGATTTATTATTATTATTATTATTATTACTGTTATCTCCGGTTTGCACTATTTTTTGTGCACAGGAAAATGATTCAGATGGACTATATCCTTTGGCGTCACCTCGGCTGGACGGGGGGCTTCGTCAACACTTCATTACCCCATGTCGGGGACTTCAGCATCACCCTGCCGTCCTGCATTGACCGTGCTATGTCACTACTTCGGAGTGCCAAGCTCTTTGCTCTGCCACCTCGGGACCGGCTCGGGGATGGAACCTTGTCCCGCAACAAGCTCGGACCGCATCATCAATACTGAACACATTAACCAGCTAAGTTGTCTTCATGCTCAAAGTTTTAAATTTTTAACTTGTGTTCGGCTCAGCCAAGCATTATATTTTTTTGGAAAAAAGTTGCTTGTAAAAATTTCCTTGTCCAAACTTTATTTGTGACGCGCAAATTCAAATACCCCGTTTACCTAGGGGCTTCCTTCATGAAGCTTTTACCTCTTGCATATGGTTATACTTGTACGGCTTCGTTCCTTGTTCGTGTATTACCCCATAATATGCACCATATTGACTTAAGCGATTTGCAAGCTGGGTTGCCTGGCTCCTGTGCTTACCCCTACGTTCCCGATTGTTCGGCTAGGGAGTAAAGGGAGCACCTCTGCGATTGTCACGATCGGGTCACCCGAGCCGGACCTCAGACTGGGTGAAGCCGAAAGCTAGCGCTCTTATTGTTTTCAATCATGGTCGGCACACAACGGAACTCATGAGTACAAAAAATCTATTGCACAAGTCTCATAATAACAATGAGCACCGAAGAAAGGTATCGGTGGGGGTACTATTTTCTTCGAAGATGCTTCTTACTCTTCACAGTAATATAGCATAACTTCCCTCAGGGCGCTTTGTCTGTTACAGCCTTATGGCCTGATTGCCTGGTTATTGGAAACACCGTCGATATTCTGGACAGATGGAGTACATAACACTTTTCGGTCCTTGACCGAAGAGGGAGAAGCCGACGGTCGGTTAAGACGCGTTTAAAGTTTGGTTGAACATAGATATGATATAAGTACTTCCGTACATGAAATCATTCTTTTACCCAAGTCACTTGGGGGCTCTTCAATTTATATGAGCCGTTTTGTGATAAGTGTTTTTCTTCTTAGTCGTTGCAAAGCTTTTATTATTATTTATCACTCCTTTTTTCGACACAAGTGTGCGGTCACTAGCCGGGGAGCCTAATTTCTCTCTCAAAGCCGCTGGAGTTTAGTTTGCTAAACTGGCCTAGTAAGAAGTACTCCGCCTTCGGGATAGGAGGTTGAAGCCGTAGGCTGACCCGCTTGAAGTTTTGAGATAGGATGTGTCATGTTAAAGCACGACAGAAGCACCTTTTTTTCTAAAGTCCAATTTTCGGATTGGCACCGAACACTTGATCTAGTTCGGACAGTAACCTTTTGAATAAGTTTTTTGGCTTTTCGAGCCAATGGCACTTTTAAACTATTTGTGTGTTTTCAGCACAAGTCTCGCAGTGCAACGCCGGACACCTTTAGAGATTCGGCAAAAACATTCTCGGATATTGCTATATATGCATCGGGTTCGAATTGTGTCTTCGGTCAATAGTTGGGTTGCCCGGCTCTTGCGCTTGCCTCCTATGTTCCGCTTTGTTCGGCTAGGTGTGCAAAGGGAGAACCACTGCGATTGTGCTTCCAGCTCACATGGTTAAGCACCTCAGTGGAGAAAGCCGAAAACTGACTGTCACAATAAGCGTAAACGGGTCGGAGATCCGATGACGGCGTTAAACGACGGGCCATTCATAACAATGGCCGAAGTGTTTACGGCTTGACCTCGACTGTCGCCGAACACTACCGGGGGCTATTAACTGGCCTCCCAAACTAAATCCTCGATATTTTGCTCTTAGATTGGAGCTGAGGTTTCATGATCATGCTTAGCATGACAACCCAAAAAAAGGAACTGATAGCGGGACTATTTTCTTTGGAAGACATTTCTTCTGTTAAACAGTAATATAACATGTCTCTCTGCGTACCTTTGTTTATAAAAACCGTATGGCCAGATTGCCTTGTTTGTTGTAAATCTTTGCCCTCATAGAGGCTTTATAAAGTAGGACAAACACTCCTCGGCTATTGGCCGAGGAGGTGGAAGCCGATGGTCGGTCAACAAAGTTTTTTACAATGCGGATCCGAGCATTAATGACTTAAAGTACATGGATACATAGAGTCATTGCACATAATTTGTGATTTTACTATGGATATCGATCCTTAATTTGGCCTCATGTGCCCGCATTAAGGCTCGGGGGCTACTGGGCTTCGGGATTATTATTTACAAATATTAAAGGGGCACATTGATCCCCTGATATGGTGTTGCCACCCGACCAGTGTCACGGGGGCTACTGCATTGCATGTTCTATGCAGAAAATTTTAAGTGCAATACAATTTCCGAGGAGATTTTGAGCCTCAGGTTGGTCGGCCGCACCCAACCTGAGTCTCGAGGACTAAGCACGCCGCTTTGTGTGTCCCGAAGTATTCTGCCGAGCTAGGACTTGATCCTCAGACCGATTTTGCAAATCAACCTGAGTCTCAACGGCTACGGGGATCAGCGGTCTTATGTCATCCTTCATGTGCATCTCGGGTTTTAGACCGATACTCACCTTAAGGGTTACTGGCTATGTATCTCGGGAGAGAATAAATTGCACCAATCAAAAATATTGACAAAAATCGGCCCACATTCGGGGTGGTGCACCACCTCAGAAGCAGTCCGGCATAAAGCTCGGGCGCTAGTGGCTGGCTCCATAGAGGGCATTTCCGGCATTAAGCTCGGCTAAACTCCTTAAAACTTCTTTGAACCAAGGTGATTTACGACACCTCGAATACAGTCCGGTGTTGGAGCTCGGATACATAGTCCGGCGTTGGAGCTAGGAAGCAGTCCAACATTGGTACTCGGCTGCAAAAGATACCTCGAATGCAGTCCGGCGTTGGAGCTCGGACGCAAGAGGACGTTCCCACCCGGGAACAACTTCAAACCCGAGGTGTGGCATAAAAATAACAAGGCGTTTATAAAGGCCGGAAACTTAAAGGGGCTCCTCGGATACCCGACGTGTAAACTCGTCGAATGCATTTCGGCGATCCTCAAGATAGAAGATGAGAAGATTTGTTGAACCAGTTTTCAAGACCGGCAACTGAAGATGAAGAACAGTTTGGAAGAATCGAGGAGCGTCCCTAACTTGAAGACCGGTTCAGGGGGCTACTGACGGTGTCCTGGACTAGGGGGTACTCAACGTGTCGTCTCCCGATCAGTTGGATTGGGCCGAGGACTCCCATGGCCGTATACTCATGGGCCAGTTCGGACAGCTGCCGCATACAAGGAAGAATCCACAAGACTTGGCGATCAAGACAAGGACTCCTCCCCCACCGGCGTATTCGGCTAGGACTCTTGTTATCCTAGGCCTCTGGTGCATTATATAAACCAGGGCCAAGCTAGTCGATAGATATATACAACAACAATCATACCATTGGCTAGCTTCTAGGGTTTAGCCTCTCTGATCTCATGGTAGATCAACTCTTGTACTACTCATATCATCAATATTAATCAAGCAGGAGTAGGGTTTTACCTCCATCGAGAGGGCCCGAACCTGGGTAAACATTGTCTCCCTTGCCTCCTATTACCATTGATACTAAGACGCACTGCTTGGGACCCCCTACCAGAGATCCGCCGGTTTTGACACCGACAGTGACCTTTTATGCCGAGTGGATGTAATCTGTGCAATCGCCTTAATAGCCTAGCATTAGTTTCGGCCTTATTTATTTCCTAGTCTTCTTTTTCCCTGGTTTGGTAGTGGCCGCAACTACCCATGGGCCATATACGGGTCGTAGGATCCATGGGTCTCCTACAGGCCGTCGATAAATGGGCCTGTAATCGGTGGGCCTCGGGCCGTTGATAAATGGGCCTGTAATCGATGGGCCTCGGGCCGTCGGATAAATGGGTCTACATGGGCCGTAATCGGGCGTAATTGGTATCGGCCCAGCACGGTAACGGGCCGTTAACAGGCCGTAGGACTGCAAAAGCTTAATTCTGTCACAGGCATAACGGGTCGTTAATGGGCCAGAATATAGGACGGGCTGGCTAGAAACGGGCCGACTCTTGCCATGGGCCGAATTTGGCCCATTAGGGTAACATGCCAGTAACGGGCCGACTCTTGCCATGGGCCAAATTATGCCCATTTGTGGAACATGCTAGTAACGGGCCGACTCTGGCCATGGGCCCAATTTGGCCCATTAGGGGAGCAGGCCAGTAACGGGCCGGAAGTAATCGAGGGCCGAAAAGGAGCCCAAGAACGTATGGGCCGTCAATAGGCCGAAAGCTAACACGGGCTGGAAACGGCCCATGTAAATCACCGGTCGTTAACGGGTACAAAGAAAATTACTGTTCATTATGGACTAGAGTCACCGTGGGCCTGTAAAGGGCCGAAAGATACGAAGGCCTCATATGGGCCGAAAGACGTCGTGGGCCATACATGGGCCGAAAGTGAAATGGGCTAGTGTTATATTCGACGGCCCACATGACGTTGTTGGGCCGATTTCCTTTAGTGCCTAACGGGTCGTGAGTTAACGGGCCGTAAAATGGGCTATTTGCGAATAGACCTTTAACAGGCTTTTCATGGGCCAGCCCATTAACTTTTGACCAACTCAAATGGGCCAGCTTTGTAAGCTAAATGGGCCAGTGGTGGGTCGTGGCACGTGTCGACATATCATAGGCGCCTATCTGACCCACTAACGAGCTGGCACGTGTTTCGTCCGGCCAATAAGAATTTTACACGAGGAAATTTCCCGTTGGTCGGGGTTGTTAACGGGTTATCGGATCCAAAACCCGACCCGATAGCTTAACGACGTTCCGTTACGGTGGATGCCACGTGTCGGTCACCCTTGACGAAAACACTTCTGTGACGCGTGATTTATCGTCATGGAAGTGGACACTTCCGTGATGATAATTTTGGTAATGTCATGGAACACTTCTACGACAGCACATGTATGACTATCTTGATTCTGTCATAAAATCGTCATGGATGTACATGCATGACAGAAAACGCGCCCTACTGTGACAAACACGTATCATCACGGAAGTGTATTTTTTTGTAGTGAGTCCTACTAGGACTCCAAGTCCTAGTAGGATTCCCTTTGATGGAAGGGGGAAGAAGGAAGGGAGAGGGAGAGGGAGGGGAAAAGGGGGGGCGCCCCTCCCTAGTCCTATTCATACTCCCCATGGGGGGCGCACCCTCTTGTGGGCTGTCCTCTCTCTCCCCTATGGCCCATGATGGCCCATTGCTTCCCCGGGGGTTCCGGTAACCCCTCCGGCACTCCGTTTTTATCCGGTACCTCTCGGAACTCTTCCGATGTCCGAATAACATCGTCCAATGTATCATTATTTATGTCTCGGCCATTTTGGGACTCCTCGCCATGTACGTGATCTTATCCGGGACTCCGAACAAACTTTGGTCATCAAAAACACATAACTCATAATACAAATCGTCATCGAACGTTAAGTGTGCGGACCCTACGGGTTCGAGAACTATGTAGACATGATCGAGACACATCTCTGATCAATAACCAATGGCGGAACCTAGATGCTCATATTGGCTCCTACATATTCTATGAAGATCTTTATCGGTCAAACGACACAACAACATACATTGTTCCCTTTGTCATCGGTATGTTACTTGTCCAAGATTCGATCGTCGGTATCATCATACCTAGTTCAATCTCGTTACCGGCATGTATCTTTACTCGTTCTGTAGTGCTTCATCCCGCAACTAACTCTTTAGTCACATTGTTTGCAAGGCTTATTGTGATGAGCATTACCGAGAGGGCCCAGAGATACCTCTCCGATACACGGAGTGACGAATCCTAATTTTGATCTATGCCAACCCAACAAACACCTTGGAGACACCTGTAGAGCATCTTTATAATGACCCAGTTACGTTGTGACGTTTGATAGCACATAAGGTGTTCCTCCGGTATTCGGGAGTTGCATAATCTCATAGTCAGAGGAACATGTATAAGTCATGAAGAGAGCAGTAGCAATAAAACTTAATGATCATTATGCTAAGCTAACGGATGGGTCTTGTCCATCACATCATTCTCTAATGATGTGATCCCGTTCATCAAATGACAACACATGTCTATGGTCAGGAAACATAACAATCTTTGATTAACGAGCTAGTCAAGTAGAGGCATACTAGGGACACTTTGTTTTGTCTATGTATTCACACATGTACTAAGTTTTTGATTAATACAATTCTAGCATGAATAATAAACATTTATCATGATATAAGGAAATATAGATAACAAATTTATTATTGCCTATAGGGCATATTTCCTTCACCCTCCTGCCCCCAGCATTCTCGGCCTCCATGGCCAATCATTTCCTGACTGATGTGTCCACCTTCAAAACTTGATGAGGGATTTTTGAAGGGTTCGTGGCCGTATCCAAGATATCAGGGTCAACAACATCCTTCCCTATCTTCTGCCCCAGCTTGGGTGTCTGATCCAGTCTGTATCCTCCACCCCTTTCATTTGCTCCATTATACCTTGGTTTATTTAGGCCATCAGCATACAACCAAGCACCAAATTTCTAACTTTTCTCGTCATGGATCCCTGTCCCACACTCCTTGTACTCGTGGCCAATGATTCCGAAAACGAGCTAGTTTCTCATACCTTACCAGAATGACATGTCATGCCCTGCCCCTTACAATACTCACAAACTTGGTTAGGGGTAGGCGCAAATCATGACGCACCCTTATTCTGATATAGTCAGCTCGAACATTCCCGTTCAGCCTCATATCCAAAATCTTCCCGGTATTCCTAAGGAGATGCTCCACAATGCTTGCCTTGCAAAAACCTTTAGGGAGCTTATGAATTTGTAGCCAGATCGGAATAAATACCATCGGGACCTGCTCTACCTTAGTAAACCCATCGTATGGGCACATCAAAACGACTAAATTCCTGGATAGCCAAGGCCCCTGATCGATCATGTGTTCATAATCGCTGAGGCATGAGGCTCGTACGACCAACAAATTGGGGCCAGCCGGCCGAAATCTCACCTGCTGTGCAGGATTCCATGCCGCGCGCATATCCTTGTAAAAGCCTGCTTGGCTGAATGTTTTCTCCATATGACCCCTAGCTAGCGCAAGCCATCTAACACTTTCATTGATCACCGGGTCATTCTCATCGATAACCAGATCATCAAAGACTTCATCTTCCAGATTCAGCTGCTCCACGAATTCATCGAGCTCCGATCTCATGGCATCCCCGCCACCTCCGCTTGTTCCAGACTGCGCATCCGCCGCTGCACTCATCGCGGCCACGGGTCCTGAAGTTTGATTGGTGGAGAGGGAATCCTAGGGTAGGGGATCGCCCTACGGTAGGGGATAGGGTTTGTGTAGGATAGGAACTCGCCGGCGAAAGTTTCGCCTGAGAGGAGAGGAAACCCTAGCCGCTGCGTAGGGGAAAAAAGTTCATTTCCTGTAGTTAATTTGGATAGCTCAGATATGGAATAAATTGTCATTGGAGAATAAAACATTCATAAAACAATTGAATGGCATGAAAGTTGTGTTAATTTTTTTTTGCTCATATTGCCCTTTTTTAAGACAAATGTGTTGTGCAACTAAAGGTAGCTGACTTGCTGTGCTCCTGCTGTGCTCTTGCAACTCAAACTAAAACAATTTTATTTTCAAAAAAATAGGATTGCACCGGTTTCTGCATTGTTGTAATGTACAGAGCCATCTTTGGAAAAGTGAAAGAGAAAAAAAAGGACTGCAGCTGATCGAAAAAAAAGATTACATGACTCAATCACATAACCTATCAACGACGAATGAAGTACAAATATGTCAATGTCTCTCTTGTGGTCCTTTGGACATGATAGGTTACATTACTCTGTCTCTATTATAGGGAGATTGGAGCCACAGGCAGGAGTGGGCTTGTTTTTTGAATAATCTGAAAACTGAGCCGCTATTGTTGCGGGATTGTAGGGCCGATGGTGAGATACATTTTTAACCAGCAAAGGCACTAGTGAAATGCATCCCACTATAAGGGTTTGGTTAAGATTGCGGGATTGGAGGGCCGGTGGTGAACTGCATACCACTAGTGATTGCGGTATTGGAGGGCGGGTGGTGAGCTACATCAGAAATAGTAGAAAATAACTATATGAGTTTGGTTAAGATTTTCTATACATCCCACAAACTTGAATTAGAAAAATATGTTTTTTTTCAATTTTCCGAATCTTCTAGACAATATCTTGGATTATGGTGTTAGAGTTTGCAATCTTGCAAGAACGTTAAATAATTAAAAGTAACTCATGTCTCAGGTATTGTTTAGTAAATTCTATTTAACATCTATTCTTATTATTTCTCCTCATTTTATTAACAATAGAAATCGAGTTTATTATCCAACTTCATCTTTTTTACTACCTAATAATTTGATGCCAAATTGAGTAGAAATAATGATTTAAGATTTCCAGGATCATTTCATGTAGTTTTTTTTTTTTGCGGGGAGGATCATTTCATGTAGTTAATTTCCAATATTTCAGGAGGTGGTGATTAAGTATTTGACTTGGCCATCACACGGGTCTAGCTGCAGGACAAGTTTATCAGAACGATGTTTTTCTGTTAAATAGGTTAAATTTGGAATAATTTGTTACAGGAGAATTAAACCCTTTATAAACAGTTGAATGGCCTAAAAGTTGAGTTAAAAGTTTACTGATATTACACTTTATTTTAGACAAATGTGTTGTGCAACTAGAGGCAACTGACTTGTTGTGCTCTTGCGGTCAACAGAAATCATCGAACTAAAAAAGTTATTTTCGAAAAGGGGATTGCGCCGGCTTCTGCATCATGGTAATGCACAGAGCCATCTATGGAAAAGTGAAAGAGAATTTTTTAAAAAAAGGACTGCAGCTGATTGAAAAAAAAAAGATTACATGACTCAATCACAGAACCTATCAATGACGAATGAACGTACAAATGTGACTTGATAGATTACATTACTCTGTTACTGTCATAACCATCTTGCTTGTTTTTGGATAATCTAAAAACCGAGCTGCTGTTGTTGCGGGATTGGAGGGCCGGTGGTGAGCTACATTTTTAACCAGCAAAGCCACTAGTGAACTCCCCACTAAGTTACTGGCCACACGCCGATTGACGGGTGTCCTCGGAAGATGGATGTGCACGCGAACGGTCGAGAATGCATCCGCACCACCTTCCTCGTTGCTTCCACTCGCCCAAGTTCAGCCACCGGACAGGACCATGCCTATATAATCCACTCCACTGAAGCACCGGAACACGTGAGAAATCCTCGTACCAAGCGGACGCATGGAGAGCACGGGCCATGGAGGCGGCGAGGGCGCGAGCGTCCTCCTCCTGCCGTTCCCGGGGGCGCAGGGCCACACGAACCCGCTGCTGGAGCTGGGCCGCCGCCTGGCGCGCCACGGCCTCCGCCCCACGCTCGTCGCCACGCGCCACGTGCTCTCCTCCACCCCGCCGCCGGGCGCGCCCTTCCGCGTGGCCGCCATCTCCGACGGCTTCGACGCCGGCGGCGCGGCCTCGGACTACACGGAGTATTTCTCCCGGTTGGAGGCCGTGGGGTCCGAGACGCTGCGGGAGCTCCTTCTGTCGGAGGCACGCGCTGGGCGGCCCGTGCGCGTGCTGGTGTACGACTCCCACCTGCCGTGGGCGGGGCGGGTGGCGCGCGCGGCCGGCGTTCCCGCCGCGGCGTTCTTCTCGCAGCCGTGCTCGGTGAACATCGTCTATGGGGAGCTCTGGGCCGGGCGGCTGGCCCTTCCAGTGATGGACGGGCGTGAGCTGCTGGCGCGCGGAGCGCTGGGCGTGGAGCTGGGTCCGGAGGACGTGCCGCCGTTCGCCGCGGCCCCGGAGCCGCAGCCGTCGTTCCTTAAGATGGCTATCGGGCAGTTCGACGGGCTGGAGGACACCGACGACGTGCTCGTCAACTCATTCAACGACATCGAGCCAATGGTGAGTCTTGTTTGTGTGCTTTACTCACTCAATGGGTTTGCAAACATGGAATTGTTTCTTCATCTTTGTTTGCGACATCTTTACACATCTTGATTTTTGACACATAATAACGAGACTGAAATATTTAAAAGAGAAGTTAATTACTCCCTCCGTCCCATAATATACAAACGATGGGACGAAGGGGGTAGGTTTTTACAGAAAATTTAGTGCTTGATATTTTGCCGTCTGAGCAGGAGGGAGAGTTCATGGAGTTAACATGGAGAGCGAAGACCATAGGCCCCACCTTGCCATCGTTTTACCTTGACGACCATCGTCTGCCCTCCAACAAGTCTTATGGTTTCAACCTATTTGGCAGCGATGCACCATGCATGGATTGGCTAGAAAACCAGAGCATCTCCTCTGTTGTGCTTGTATCCTACGGGACTTTCTCCAACTACGACGCAACCCAGCTAGAGGAGCTCGGCAATGGGATATGTAATTCCGGCAAATCTTTTCTATGGGTTGTTAGGTCCAACGAGGCACACAAGCTATCCGAGGAACTCAGGAAGAAATGTGAGAAGAATGGATTGATTGTTTCTTGGTGCCCCCAACTTGAGGTTCTAGCACACAAGGCCATTGGTATGATATCGCAAAACGATATTTGTTTCCACCTCATTTGAAAATGAATTAGAAGATTTGATGAAACGAGAAGCTGGAGATAACATTTTTTTTATTTTGTAAACATATATGTAGGATGTTTTGTTACTCATTGTGGCTGGAACTCGACGCTGGAGGCGGTTGTTTGTGGTGTACCTCTTGTGGGAATTCCGCACTGGGCGGATCAACCCACCATCGCAAAGTATGTGGAGAGCGGATGGGGTATGGGTGTCCGAGTGCAGACGAGCGAAAGTGAATCACTAAGGAGTGCGGAGGTCGAGAGGTGTATTAGAGAGGTTATGGATGGGGAGAGGAAGGGCGAGTATAAAAGGAATGCTATGAAGTGGATGCAAAAGGCCAAGGAGGCAATGCAAGAAGGGGGAAGCTCAGACAAACATATTGCTGAATTCGCTGCCAAGTATTCGTCAATTTGAATTTTCATCAATGTAATCTTTATTTCTAAATAAGCAAGTAGGCAATGATTCTAGGCATATGTTTTTAGAGGAGACGGTATTTTCCATATGTAATTACAGTGCTATCTTCTCACCATTTGGAAGGATGCTGAAATTTTCGTAAATTAACAGCCCGTAGAAAAATGATTTACATGTTATGTGTCATTTTCCGTAAATTTATATGTGGACCATAGCTATTACGAACAACTAACTATATACTATGTATATGGTTTGTTCTCAGTGTTCCACATGCGAAAACAATTGCCCATGTTAAAGCAAGTTGATTAATCTCTATTTCATGGATGATGCTTTAGATACATATGCAACTGCTATAGAACAAAAAGCACAGCTGCTACAACAACACTACAGAAGAAGAGGAAACAACATTACAAAAGGAGAGGAAGCAGAGGCCGACAAGTATACAAGCGTTGGGGATAACTATGGAGACTTGATCATGGTGAGCTTCATACTAAATACAACAGGGAATAATTTATATTCAATCAAATATTTAGAAATCAAATCTTCATTGTTGTAGCAACACGGGGAGTTTCATCTAGTATTTAAGATCTCTTTGGCCAAGGAAAAAACAAGATGCTTATGATTTAGTAGAGAACTCCTAAAAAACACCCATATACTCTATGTTTTTCTATTTGCATGTAAATAATTAAATTATAAACTATAAAAATATTAAGATGATATTTGCTACACCATAAACTTTAGAGAACTCTAGTATAATTATTTAAGGATGGACACAAAACACATAATATATATACATATATATTTAAGTGCCACAAAATGGGAGAAGACATGCACTTTTGTATTTTAGAGTATTTGGTTAAAATGTTCTGAAGCTACAATGCATTGAAAATAATGTAATTTGTAACGCCTAATTGTCCTGCACAATATATATGTTAACTATGATTATGATTTTATAATATGAGTCTTAAAGAAAGAATAAGCTTGGTATAAATAGTTATATTTATTTTACTCGCCCTTGGGCACTAAGCATGGATTATATATAATATGCCATAGACAAAACAAGTTTCTCTAAAATTATAGAGAATTTACATGCAGTGCGGACCTATAACCTGAAAAGAGCATCATAAGCGCTCGGCACACAACATTTTGAGGATAGATCAGTTGTCATCCTAACCATCGGCGAACTTTTAAACACCTCGAGGGTAATATTTGTTGGGAATTTAGTCTAGAAATAAATCTACTCAATTGGCTCGGAAGTATATTGTGAATATAGTTCAGAAGCATCACTTTTTTGCTCTCTCATGCTATATTGAACATGTTGGTTATTTGGTCAATTGTCGATTCCGTGCAAATCACTATTTCCAATAGTTTTCCGTAAAATTATTTAGTGAGTTTTATTCCTGTATCATTGTATTCCGGTTCATTTTTTGCGATCTGAAAAGAGTTATATTCCATCATAATAGGGTAACAATCGAGAGGCAAAAAATCCTCTATACATGGTGGTGAGCTATGTAGCCATACAACAATACAACTTTCTACTCAATTATACGACGCCAATGGATTTACCACCCTATTTTGCTCACACTTGATTTTTATGGGAATTATACTCTCTCCCTTGGATAAGGAACTTTATCTCTACCAAAAAATAACCATATACCGATCTCGAGAGGCCTTCGCCGGAAAAAGCTAACAATGCTTTCGAGAAGTCCGATTCGACAATAACAGGAGATTCAGTATGTCGCAACAACAACGTCATATCTTTGCATGCTAGCATGCAACTCAGCCTCAGGAGCATCATTGCAATTAAAGTTATATCGATATGCGGCGAACACAACCCCACCATCATGTCGTCTCAAGATCGTTCCACCCACCGCCATGTCGTCCACTCCTAAGAAAGATCCATCCATGGACAGGGCGACACAATTCGCTGTAGGCGGCGTCCACGACACAATTTTTGCTGCTTTCTTTATATTTCTGGCCTCACATTCACCACTGGCATCTTCCTCTTTATAAGCTCCTCTATATTGTACCTCCTAGATAGTTCAAGTGATAACACATAGCTTTGAAGATAATCAGCAGATACTTGAGATGATAGGACATCTTTCCCATGTGTATTGTCCATTCTTAAGGACCAAATTCTGCAGACTAGCATTCAGTGGGTGCAGAGGGGAAAATCTTAGCTGCAAACCTGCTTTCGCGTAAGTTAAAAATATAGTCCGAGTGAGGATCTGCTCCACACTCGGAAGCTTAGCTACGAACCAGCTTTCGCCTAAGTTAAAAATACAGTCTGAGTGATGATTTTCTCCACATTCAGAAGCTTAGCTACGAACTCGCTTTTGCCTAAGTTAAAAATACAGTCCAAGTGAGGATCTGCTCCACAATCGGGAGCTTAGATGCGAACCAGCTTTCGCCTAAGTTAAAAAAAATAGTCCGAGTCATTCGCCACGGCACCGGAGTCGCAACCTGCGTTCTTTAAGACGACAATCGGGCAGTTCGATGGGTGGAGGATGCCGACGACGTGCTCATCAACTCATTCAACTCCATCGAGCCAAAGGTTAGTCTTGTTTTGTGTGCTTTACTCACTCAATGGGTTTGCAAACATGGAATTCTTTCTTCATCTTTGTTTTCAGACATCTTTATACATTTTGACATATAATAACGAGACTGAAATTTTTACAGAAAAAATAGTGCTTGACATTTTGCCTTCTGAGTAGGAGGGAAAGTTCATGGAGTTAACATGGAGAGCGAAGACCGTAGGTCCCACCTTGCAATCGTCTTACCTTGACGACCTTCGTCTTGCCTCCAACAAGTCTTATGATTTCAACCTTTTTGGCAGTGATGCACCGTGCATGGATTGGCTAGAAAAATAGAGCATCTCCTCTCTTGTGCTCGTATCCTATGGGACTTTCTGCAACTACGATGCAACCCAGCTAGAGGAGCTTGGCAATGGGATGTGTAATTCTGGCAAATCTTTTCTATGGGTTGTTAGGTCCAACGAGGCACACAAGCTATCTGAGGAACTCATGTCGAAATGTGAGAAGAATGGATTGATTGTTTCTTGGTGCCCCCAACTTGAGGTTCTAGCACACAAGGCCATTAGTATGATATTACAAAACAATATTTGTTTCCTTCTTGTCTGAAAATGAATTAGAAGATTTGATAAAACGAGAAGCTGGTAATAACACTCCCTTTTCTATTTTGTGAACTTATATGTAGGATGTTTCGTTACTCATTGTGGCTGGAACTCGACGCTGGAGGCGGTTGTTTGTGGTGTACCACTTGTCGGAATTCCACACTGGGCGGACCAACCCACCATCGCAAAGTATGTGGAGAGCGCATGGGGTATGGGTGCGCGAGTGCAGAAGAGCGAAAGTAGATCACTAAGGAGTGCGGAGGTCGAGAGGTGTATTAGAGAGGTCATGGATGGGGAGAGGAAGGACGACTACAAAAGGAATGCAATGAAGTTGATGCAAAAGGCCAAGGAGGCAATGCAAGAAGGGGGAAGCTCAGACAAGCATATTGTTGAATTCGCTGCCAAGTATTCGTCAATTTGAATTTTCAACAATGTAATCTTTATTTGAAAATAAGCAAGTAGGCAATGATTCCAAGCATATATGTTTAGGGGAGAAATTTTCCCATATGTAATTAC
>NC_041383.1:39599092-39611944 GCF_002162155.2 Triticum dicoccoides
TATATTTCAAGAAAAAAGTTTTTACACGAGTGTTTTTAGACTAGGCAGGAGGATAGGTAATCACGCCACAACTCGGCATGATACGTAAGAGGTGCCTTTTGTGAGGCGATAAGACCAAAGGGTTAGATCTGCAATGATGTTAGAGATCACATCATTAGGGGATACATCAATGCTTCTAAACACCTTAGAGTTTGTAACATCCTAATTTTTTCTGAGTAGCAAAAGGATGATGAATGGCCAAATAGCTCCGACAGTCCAGTAGTGTTGGGGGGCGGTCCAAAAGGATAATATCGGCGAGTAGGTTGGTTGGAAACCAAGAGCATCCCATACAACACATGAGGATGGGCACCCAAAAAAAACGAGAACGATCTTCCACTGCAGCAGAGCATCGAGCCCAGGTTAAAGAATCAAGGAGTGTCTTATTGTGTAGATTAGCTCGAGTATTTAGCTGGTCAAGGTAGAACAACCAGCCAAACACATGATCACGGCTGGGCACCCGTGATGACCAGATGCAGTCCATACATGGGTGTGTAAGCTGTGATCCCAACGCCTCATAGGTGCCTTTGGTGGTGAAGGGCGCACAATTCAATAGTGTGCGGGAGTCCGACACCTGTACAAGCGTGACATGCTGCAACAACTAACGCAAAGACAAGTCCAACATAGTGTTTCCTGCTTTTTTCACAGATGTTATATCTCGTTTAAAACGATACTAACACATGTTTGGGGAGCGCGCCAATTTTTTTTCTCACACGACGAATCGAACACACGCCCTACCCTACGTACAGGTGATTGACTAACCGCTAGGGCGTGTCAATGCAAGTGACTAAATGCAGCGCTAACACTATAACAACTATTATAGTCGCTCTTACATGTTTTTCTTTAAAAAAATTGACTTCACAGATTTCGGGAAAAGTTGATGAACATAAAAAAATGTTGCCCTATTCAAGAAAAGTTCAATAATTTAGAAAAAAGTTCATCATTTTTAAAAAATATTTCACAAAAAATTTAAAAAATGTTCATCAAAATTTGGACAAGAGGTTCACCAATTTCAAAAAAATTCATCAATTTTTTAAAATAATATAAAACTGAAAAAAGTTCATAAATTTTTGAAAAAGTTCATCGAAATTGAAAAGAAGGTCATTGAATTTGAAAAAACTTCATAAATTCTGAAAAAAAGTTAATCCAATGTCAAAAAAGTTCATTGAATTTGAATAGCAAGTTCGTCGAATTGAAAAAAGTACATCGAATTTGAAAAAAGTTCATGAATTTTTTAAAATAGTTCGCCAAAATCAAAAAAGTACATTGATTTTTTATAAAATCAGCAAATTTGACAAAAAAAACTTCCTCGATTCGGAAAGTGTTCATGTATGAAAGAAAAGTAGAAAAGAAACCAGGAAAACAAAAAATGAAAGGAAAAGAATACAGAAAACATAGGAGGCAATTCCTATATGAAGAAAAATACGAAAACTGATGAGGGAAGAAACCTGGTAGAAGAAGAAAAAAACAGAAAAAGACGGGGAAAAAGGAAAACGAAAAAGAAGAGAAGGAAAAAGGAAAGAAGGAAAGAGTAGAAGCTTAGCAGGTCCCTCGTTGTGGCAGGGTCGGTTGTTCAATTCACAACGCACGCGCACATGTTTTTTGTGTACTAAAATACACAATACCGGGCGCTTAAAGTGCCAAATAGGAATCGCCAATATCTCGCTCAAGGTTTGCTGGTTCGCTGGTTTGTTCACTGGCTTTCATTCACCAGTGCTTTTTGCATTTTTTTTCTCTGTTTCTTCACTTGTTTTCTTGGGTTTTTTATGTTTTCCTTTATTCTTCCATCAATTTTATTCGGCTATTACTAGGTTTTCATTGGTTTTTATTTTATTTTCTTTTCGTTTGGCTTTTCACCGTGTATCTTTGTTTTTTTCTCGGTTTTTACTGTTTTTCTTTGCTCTTATTTTTGTATGTTTCTTTGTTTCTTTCTTGGTTTTCCCTTTTTTCTTTGTTCTTATTTCTTTCCTTCGCTGTTTTTTTTCTTCCAGTCTTAGTTTCTCCTGTCTCTTTCTTGGTTTTCATCCTTTTTTTTATTTCTTTTGGTTTTCATTCCAGATTTTCCGTATACGTCAAGAACATTTTTCTAATACATGTTTACCAATTTTCAAATATAAGTTCATCATTTTTTAATCCATGGTTTATATATTTTTTCTATACTACTCCCTCCATCCCAAAATTCTTCTCTTAGATTTGTCTAAATACGGATGTATCAAGTGACAGTTTAGTATTAGATACATCCGTATCTAGACTAATCTAAGACAAGAATTTTGGGAAGGAGGGAGTACTTAACAAATCTTTGGTTAGTATTTTTTTAAATGTTTTATGTAAAGTATTTGAAATATTCAAAAATTTAAACTAAACTAAAAAATATAGAAAAACACCAAACAAGTGGAAACAAACAAAGGAACAAGTTTGTGCCCTCCTGTGTGCCTGGGCTGGCCCATCCGACGCTCCCATGACAAGAGGCTTCCTTATGTCCACTGAGAGCTCCACATTGGCGCCTTCAGCGCCCCGTAAACTTGTTGGTGATCACATGCGCACCTAAGGGGCGGTGGCCCATCGCTCCCTTGATTGGCTGCTCGCTCGACATTGATTTCGCTCGCCCAATCCATCGCTAATGAGTTGTTTGCTAGCCTTTTTTTAGCATGCAAGCACTTGTGAAAACCCAATGCTGGTTTCATTTTTTTATTACGACCCTTCTATTAATTTAAAAAGTTCACGAAATCAAAAAAGTTTATTAATTTGTTAAATTGAAAATATGTAAAAATGTTCATCAATTAGACAAAATGTGAATTTGATATAAGTACATGAATTTTCAAAAACGGTAACAAGCTTATAATTTCATCAATTATAAGAAAGTGGTTCAATTTATATTTTAACAATTTTGAAAAAAACTCACAATGTTGTAAAAAGTTCACCGATTTTTCAAATTTTCTTCAAATTTGGGAAATATTTGAAATTTTGTGAAAAAATCATTATTATTTTTTAAAAATCACATTTAATTTTTTAAAAAGTTTAGAAATTTTGAAAAAAAATTCATTGATTTTGATAAAAAGATTAGACGGATTCGATGTACCCACCCTAGTCCTCTTTTAAACATTCCGCCGAGTATCATTCGCATGTACCCACCCTAGTCCTCTTTCAATAGATCTCCGGACCCCGAGATGAAAATTTTGAACGTACAATATACTCCCTCCTATCCTTTCATTTTTGAACGAGTGGGGGCACGTGATACCTAAGGCGGATTCAAAATTTTGAACCGGTGATCATAGCATCCGCAAATCATATATAAAGGGTATTCAATGTTTGTTTCATTTTTGAACGTACAATATACTCCCTCCTATCCTTTCTACTCTACATATAAGTTTTATGTGTAGTCAAAGTATCTCTACTATGATAAAAAAAGGTATCAACATTCAACAACACCCAATCAATATTGTTAGATTCGTACGTACTCCTAGATTTGTACTCGAGGTGGTTTCCAATTTGACTATTGACAAGATTAATAGTACTCCTTTCACATAGGTGAGTAAGTCATCTTATGATGTGCACCGTGACCAGGGAGGAGGGGAAAACGAAAGACATTAATGTTTATTTGCTAATTAATACTACCTCCATCCTGGTTTATACGCCCCCTTTGTAGTTTGTGTCAAATTTTGACTAAAGATTTAACTAACAAAATGTTAATGAATGTCAAGAAAAATTATCTCATTGGATTCGTATTTGAACATAGTTTTCAAAAATATAATGTTTGGTGACATGCGTGAACATTTTGTTAGTTTAATCTATGGTCAAAATTTGGCACGAAACACAATGGGGACCAATAAATCCGGACGGAGGTAGTAGTATTGCATGCAATGAACTAACCACTGCATGTCATGTTTGATAGTATCAGGTCATTAAAAGCATGCACACCCTCATCTCTTATTGGTTGATATGTCAAAAACAAGAAATGACGTAGAAGTTAATGCACCGCGCCTAATACGTGTTTTGGGATTATTTGGTTTTCGTAAGATTACTTACACACCTAGACGGAGGGAGTACATGAGATGTATAATGTGAAAATTATATCATTGGAAAGTCCTTTCAGATACAAAATTGACTGTATGCTTTGTGTAAGTTGCATGTCATATATTATTACTCTAACATTTGGTCAAAGTTAGCCTTGAAAAACGCATTAGACCCTGTATGCTTTGTGTAAGTTGCATGTCATATATTACTATTACTCTAACATTTGTGTAAGTTGCATGTCATATATTATTACTCTAACATTTGGTCAAAGTAGTATAGTGGAAGTGGATCCTCTGACGTAGGTATCCCTGCCTTACCCTCCCTTTCGGTCACTTACTGGCAGACCCCATGCTTGCTAGGCCCCTCATGTCAGTTACTCAATGGGTTCGGCCACGTCATGGGATCCTCATCCGTAGTATACTCCCTCTGTTTTTATTTACTCCGCATAAAACGGAGGGAGTGGTCGTATAATAAATGACGCAAGCGGGGGAGGGGGAGGGACGTCGGTTTGCTCTCAACTGCGGTCCCCAAGCGAGCGAAAATGCAAGACGAAGCGTGTTCCATTCGGTGAGCGACGTGGAGGGTCCAGCGTGTCGGGCTGTAATGCGAACGCGACAAGAGCGATGTACAGTCAAAATCGATTGACCGGTCATCACCGGAACCACTATTCACACCAGAACCTTCGCTGCTCGGCCTACACCAGCCACTGCCCTAAAACCACACCAAATCTCCAGCCCATTCCCCCACCTTTCGATCCCCTAGCCCGCATAAAGCGTCCCCTAGTTCACCGGAAAGCCATGGTGCGCCGCAAGATCACTTACTACAAGATGCTGACGCCGGAGCGCCGCGCAGAAATCGCGGCGGCGGTCGGCGCCACAGACCTCCGTTCCCAAGCTCGCTTTGCGGCGGGCCAATCCCCGAGTTCTATGAAGGCAAGCTACGAGGAGGAGGAAGCCAATCCAATGTTCACTGCGGAGGTCGCGGCGCAGAAGGCCCCCGATGGGTATGAGACGATGGACGTCGACTTCGTGGAGGCGTCCGAGTCCCCCATGGTGCAGGCAGACCAGCAGTTCAACATGGCGATACTAAAGGAGGACCGGGAGGCAGAGGCTCAACTTGACGCGGAGCGCGCGCATGCCGCTGCCATCGAGGCTCTCCTGCAGCCGGAACCGGATGTCGTGGATGTGAACCGGGCGGCGGAGGCTCAACTTGAGGCGGAGCGCGCGGATGCCGCTGCCATCGAGGCCCTCCTCCAGGCGGAACCAGACGTCCTGGACAGGAACCGGGCAGCAGAGGCTTGACTCGATGCAGAGCGCGCGGATGCCGCTCTCATCGACGCCCTCCTGCAGGCGGAACCGGAAGTCCTGGACTTGAACCGGGCGGCGGAGGCTCGACTCGACACGGAGCGCGCGGGTGCCACTGCCATCGAGGCCCTCCTGGAGGCGGAACCAGACGTCCTCGACTTGAACCGGGCTGTGCTCTCATCCGTGCAGAGCGCCCGCATACTCCGCATGAATGAGTAGCTGGAGGCCGAGGACAACCACGATGCAGAGACACACATCGGCAGCGACGGCTGGTTCGTGCCGGAAGCCAAAGACGACGAGGTCGTCTCTTTCCGCGAGCAGTGATAGTTTTTCTTTATGTTGTTGTTTTTATGGATCTTTTGCTGTGTAAAAACATACTATTTGTTATGCAAGTAGCATGACTTGGGTCATTCTACCATTTCAGGCGGTTGGATGAATATCCTACGTCTCCTAACCCTTCTTTCCTTCTTCCTCACCTCTTCTTCTTCCCCAACAGACCACCGCACGGGCCGTACGGATACTCCCCAACATGCGGTTGGATAAACATACTCTATGAACGAAAATTATGTGTCAGCGATAGGATGGCTGAGTTTGGTTTGTTCACATGCGACAGCACGTGTCAGTGAGGGTGTGTTCCCTTGGTTGGGTTTGCGGCGTGCAGGAGTGACCGTGTGAGGGTGCGGTGTGACCGCGGCGTGCAGGAGCGACCGTGTGAGGGTGCGGTGTGACTGCGACAGCCGTGCGCAAGTGTACCTCCTTCTCATATTGAAAACTTTAGGCAAGCTTGGCAAAAATGTGTGGCGAAGTTTGGCAATGCAAGGCCTAGACCCAAACAGGATAAGTACGTACGTACTAGGAGTACTAGTGTTAAAAAAGAAAGGCGTGGTTTTCCTTCGATACAAATCCTCGTTTCACATGTCAATTAATGTGTATTTTTTTCTCGAAAGACCAAAGAGCTAACCATCTCACTCCTCATCGCTTGATTAATGCAGCGCCATGCAAACGAACCTTCTCACTTCCGCATGCATGCAGGGGATATTAATGTCCTTGGTTGCTAACCCCATCAATTTTGCCTCGATTAGTGTTAGTGGCCCTTTGCAAATTGTAATTTTGATATACTGGCCTTGTGTACAAAAAAATGGAGGTAGTAACTATATTTGAATTCCTTGCCCATTGCGGTGACGTCGACGATTTTTTTTTGTGGTTTGGCGAAGTGCGTTCGACAGAGAACACCATTGAGGGAGACCACGGTAAGTCGTTCGCAAGTGCCACCTGCAAGCCGAGACAACTGCCTTATTTGCATCCAGGAAGTCCTTTACTAGTACTACTACTAGGAGTACTAGTGCGCTGAGATGGTTTCTCGAAGAAGACGATGGAGAAGCGGAGTCAGCGAAGAGTGAAATGATGGTTGCTCGTCCGTGCTTTGTGATTTGACGCCTCACTGCTTTGTGATTTGTGATAGAAGGGACGGGGGAGTAGACTCTGTGCTCTATACTGTACTACATGCGTCCAAGCATGGGAGAAAGAGGAGAGACATTGCATTTTTCTAATCCTTCAATCAATCAACCAGGGAGCTTCGGTTCCATCTTTTTGGCTTTGGCAACACCGTCCACAATGGTTCCCACGATGCCAAAAGTTATTTTCACATTTGGCTACACATTGTGGATGCCCTTAACTGTATCACTTGGTTTTGCTCCTGTGTGCTATCTATACAAATCTCAATTAAATTGATCTAAAATATTATAGAATCAAATATTAGTAAAAAGGAGGTGATTTTGCCGCGCGGATTGCGGGGGAGGTTTCTTATTTTCGGAGGACGTTGTCCTGGCGGTTTGCTAACATGCGGTCCCACGTGTCAGTGCTTTACCATGCTGATCCGCGTCCAACATGAGGCAGAACAAAGGTAGAAGCAACACGTGGTTAAGTTGAGGAAGATGAGGAAGAAGCGGATTCAACAACGAGTGAAATGATGGCTGCTTCGTCCCTCCAACTTCTCTTTTTTAGCATTATTACTTCGTCCCTCCAACTTCACTGCGGGAAAGGTGCAGCTTTGTGATTTGACGGCTCATTGCTCATTACTACGCCGGCGCCATGACTGGGGTGCTTCACCCCGGCTGCTCTGCACTGTATTCCGGTATGGCATGTGGACCCGATAGCTTGATGTCCCACATGTCGGCGAAAGGGACTAGGAGATTTATGAAAGCGAGCGCTCCACTCTTACGACGGAGGAGTAGACGACACGACGGCCCAGTGAACTGTCACTTGTACTGTATAGTACTATAGTTTTGTTGTTTCGCACGATCCATCAATACAAACCTGATTAAAAAGGAAAGGGTGGGATTTTTCGCGCACGGTAGATGATACTGGCCATACATTTCAAAGGCAATTTTAATGTATGCAAACTGAATAATTATAAGTAACAATATGATATCTAGTAAAACTAAAAACACATTTGATTTATTGTGTTAGAGTGTAGTAGTAGTGCTGTATTGCATAGTTGTTAGATGTAACATGCGGTTAGATATGTAGTTTTGTAGGGCCTACGGAGAAAAAAGTGTAATACGGTCACCGAACTTCAGAATAAGCTGATTACGGTCACTATATACGTTTTGCGGTGATTATCCGGTCACTTGCTCATAGTTCATCATCGGATTGCACTCTATTGACCGGCCAAATAGTCTGCGTGGCGCCATGTTGACTAGTTAAATTGACCACGTTCCTTGTGGGTCCCACCTGTCAGTTCGCATAAGGAAAAGGTCAGATAAACACAAATTTACGCAGGCGCGACAACGCTCCAACCCATGCGCGGGAATCACCTGGTTGTGTATGTGTCTGTCAGGGCCTGATGTGTGCGCATGCACTTGTACGTTGAGCACTTGAGCGTGAGAGTGTGTGTTGGTCGTGTGGTGTACTGGCGTGTGCATGCATGCGTGCGTGTGTGCGTGTGAGTGTTGCGTGCGTGCGTGGCTACGTGTGTACGTGTGAGTGTTGCATGCGTGCGCGGGTGCATGTGTTTGTGTGACTGTTGCGTGGATGGAGTTCGTGTGCATGCGTGCGTGTGTGTATAATCACCACACCAGCTCATGTGTGTTAAAACAGACGGCTCAACATACCAATAAAGGCCACCTTATCCGCTGTGCCCGCGGTCATGACTTCGAACCACCGTCAAAATATTTTTTTGTCGTTTGTTTTCATTCTTACTAGCAAGATGCCCGTGCGTTGCACGTAACATCAAGATGCATTTGTATGACTTGTTTATCTTGTGAGAGAAAAGGACGAACGAGGGAAGGCCTTATTTGCAAATGTGGAGAGGTGTGTGGGTACCTTTTTGCAAAATTTCCATAGTTTCTTTCCTATCCGTCAGATATAAATCGGATGGCCTAAATTGCAGGATGGCAGCCACACCATCATCACCAACTCTGTTTTTATAAGAGTGTATTTTATATTTTATGTATTTTATAATAATGTAGATGTAGAGTAGATACAAGTCGATAGGTGGGCACGATGGTAGTGAGATAATGTGATGCAACACTAGAGGTGTCACGTGGAGCGTGTAATTGGTCAACTAGTCATGTCATGAGCAAATACAAAGTTGTATGGTGAGCCCGTGACTATATAATAACCACTAAACGTAAACGGTGACCGTAATGAGTGGATTATGAAGTCCAATGTAAGTATCGTGATTTCGCTTCAAATACAGTGATCGTCATTGCATATATCGCGAGAGAAAGATGGAACACGCGTGAATTTTCTGGGGGCTTACTTTTAGAGGACCTGGAGATAGTTTTGTGTGCATACGTGAAAGGGGCGTACAAGGGGGTGGGGGGTTATGCGATGGAGAGAGAGATGCTCTTCGTTTCTCTTTATTATGACTAACTTTGTATATAGTATAAAAATATACAAATTCACAGTGCGGAATAAATATCATTGTGGGCACCATGCAATGCAAATTAGCGTTCATATTCCTCCATATAACTTTGTAATGTTGTATATATGTAGAAACTCTAAAATAATTTTTTGGCCACACTTTATTCAAAAGGAATGTTGTATGCGAAATAAACGTGAAGAGAGGGCTTTTTAGATCAATGGGGTACGTGATGTAACATGTGTGAATGTGTAGTTGATGCATTTGGCAGGGCCTAGAGAGGTATGTGTGTGTATTACGTATTCCAGAGAGGCATGGATAGAGGGGCCGACGGGGGGGCGTGGGAGAGATAGAACGAGAAATGAGAGTGGTCTAGAGAGAGAGACGAATATGACGTCACGACAGGAGATTCCATTCCCTTGAGTGTGTATATGCAAGGGGGGAATAGAGGCACCAGGAGGAATTTTCTGTGTATGTGGTGTTTGTGTTGGTATGTGTGGGTGTGAGAAGATAATGAGACGTGGGGGCAGAGGGTGTGTCACCGCGTGAGGTCCGGTGGGTCGAGGTGAGGCCCTTCGTTCGGTTCCGTCCTGCGACACATTGGTCGGCCCATGACACATTTAGGAAGACCCATGGATGACTAGTCGTACAAGACAACGATAGCAGAATTGTGAAGGACTCTGTGTCCACTGACAAAGCCGGCTAGGATTTGTAACCCTAGGTTCTCGGACTAAGGTAACCCCTTTATCTCTGATATTACTATTCATCCAACCTAATTTTAAGGGGCATCCTACAGAATGCTCTGCTAGAATCATACTCGTCGACTAGGAAGAGAGGTGGGAGATAATGCGTGAGGACAGGCGTAAAGATAATGTGCATACATGAGACACATAGGCAGGTCCATGTATATAGAAAGGGTCGATGAGGATTGTGCGTGTCTATGTTTGCGAGAGGAAGAGTGCTTGTGATAAAGGTTAGTGAAAACAGTTGTAAATGGTTATGAGAGGGAGGGAGGGTTATATCTATAGCATATGTAGTCGTGTACAAAATAGATTCAAATTTAGCTCCTCCATTCCAAAATAATCATAGTTATAGTATTTTCAAGTGTCAAAATTTCAAAATGAAGCGGATAATTTAATGAGGTTTTCAAACATACAAGGTCAAATATAACATTGTCTATTTAGGTCAATCCTCATAGCTCAAGAGTACTCTAAACGTGAATGCTTGTGTTTCAAAATTTTGAACGAAGCGCCAAAAGAGCCTCTACTCGCCCGAAACCGCGTGAGACCAATGTTTGGTAGTACAAGTAAATTGCTTTTCTAATAACTCCGACCCGTGAAACCTACCGGCACGACGTCCAAAGGTCTAAACCGGGGTAGGTTTGTAGCTTCATCTAGACGCCACGCAACCGCCTCCGAAAAACATTCATGCACAATGGCCGCCTAAGCACACATGCGCGCGGCCGAAATCGCTCCCGCCCACTATTTGGGACACCTGGGATTATCATCCTATCCCCAACCCGCAGTAGGTCTGAAATTGAATAGGGGGGCAAAGTTTGTACTTCCCCCAAATTTCAAACAAGCGCGTCCCATCTTCTGTTCAAAAAAAGCAAAAAAAAAAGCGCGTCCCAGACCGACACATGGTTCCCCCCCACCCGTCTGATTCCCCATTCGTACTCCATGGGCGCCAAAACTACCTCTCCACCAGCCGTGAAACCCCGGCGTCCTCCGTCCGCCATCCCATCCCACCCATCAACCGCCGCCTTCCTCCATCATGCCGGAGCCGATACCCCGACGTCGTCGTCCACCGCAACCTCAACCGCAACGCCCTCCACGTCTAGTAGTTGAAGTCGAGGCCGAGCCGTCCGTACCCGAGCCAGTTCAACCACGCCATCCTGCGCCTCACCACTGCCGCTCCAACTTCGCCACCCTCCACTGCACCGGAGTTGTTCCTGCTACGATGTTCTTCGCCGCCTCGGATCTGCTTCCCCTCTGCCGACATACGGCCACGGCAACACAGTCAATAATTTGGCCATGGGTTCGTCCAAGCCTGCACCCTCCAGAACATCGGGTTCCCCGGTAAAAAGAAGAAGATCGGCGCGACATGTGGAGGTGACCACACCGGCAACCGAAGAAGGTACTCCTCTTCCCTTATTCGTGCAAATCTTACGCCTCTGCTTGCACGGTATTCATCCCACAGAAGACACTAGTTGACCGCTTCTTCTTGATACTAGATGTTCCTAGTAACTCGCGATGCACAAGGTTTATCCTCATATACTATTTCACCTTAGCTAGAGGTCCGTCGCCCCCCTGAATTTCAATTTTCTGGCCAGTTGTTTCCCAATTAACAAAAGCATTCCCCGGCGTAATAGGCGCTAGTACGACTATTACACCGGGGAAGCAGCGCCTTGGTGTTTATCTTAGGGGCGTGTGCGGCCTAGAGCTACTGGCGCCCGATCTGGAGGTCGGCCGGGATTAAAGGGATGGCTTGGGGGCGCTGCCAAGCACGGCGGTGGTGTGAGGTCGATGAGAGGGCGGGGCGGCGGAGGCATGGGTCTGGGCCGGTGGTCGCTGGCGATTCGAGAAAGATCATCAACAGTGACTGGCGGGAGGTAAACGAAGGCCAACTGCCCGTTCCTTATAGATCGGACGGTTCATTAAAAAAAATCGAATGACCTATTTATTTTTAGTCGACTGTTATCTTAGATATGACCACATGTGGTAGTGTGCTGGAGGAGTACCTGCATTTCCTGTGCTCATATATTACAAAATCATACGGAGTAGAATCTAATTTTGTTTGCCATGCAATCACTACTAGGAAAAGGGCTATAGATGGGATGGACACTAATGGCGCACCTGTCAGGTGGTGCGCCACCATGTTCTGGTGCGCCATTAGTGTGGAAGACACTAATGGCGCACCAGCCACAAGGTGCGCCACTAGTAACAATTTTTTTCCAAACATTCTAAACTAGTAATGGCGCACTGTGCCACGGTGCGCCATTAGAATATATACTTTTTTTATTTTTTGCAAAACTTCTAATGGCGCACCAGAAGCAGGTGCGCCATTAGTAACCAGGGTCGACCCCCCGCTCCACCGGCCGCCGCCGACCCCCCGCACCCTCCCCCACTCCACCATCGCTGATGACCCACCGCACCCTCCACTCCACCTTTTTCATATTCATAAATATTTTCAAACAACAAATTTGAACATATTTAAAAAAAATTATTACTGTTTTTATAAAAAATATATTACTGTTATGATTTAAACAAGTTTGAAGATATTTAAACACAAATAAATATCAAACAGCATTTTAAATGCATAAAAATAAAAATTGGGGAGCCTGGGAATCGAACCCAAGACCTCCTAGTGTGTGTGCTGCGTGCTGACCAGTCGAGCTGGTGGGCGGGTTCTGATCTAGACTGGGTTAGGTGGAATATAACCTGAGGGCTCGAACTGTAATAAAAAAAACATACTAAGGGCGCACCGCTGCGGGGTGCGCCATTAGTAATCTCCCCCCCCCCCTAGCTAATTCCACCCTCTCCCTCGCCAGATCCCTTCGTCCTTCTCCCTCGCCAGTACCCCGATCGACCCCCGCCGTCGCCGGACTCCACCCCTGCCGCCCCCGCGCCCCCC
>NC_041383.1:39612216-39638935 GCF_002162155.2 Triticum dicoccoides
ATGCCCCCCACCACTGCAGCTCCCCCGCGCCGCCGCCCCCGCGCCCCGAGTCGTAGGAGGAGGACCAGGAGGAGGACGAGGAGGAGGAGGAGACGACGACCGCCTCTACCTCAGCTCAGCTCTGCTGCGGCATGGTCTTATGCCGGCCCCGAGCCCTAGGGATCCGGCACGACTGCGACTTCCTCCGGGTCCAAGGAGGCCGGCCGGCGCCGTGTACGACCTCGACTGCAGGTGAGCCGCTCCCCTCCACTTCCTTCTTCTTCTTCTTCCTCTTGCCCTCATCCTCTGCTTGCTTCCTAATTGCCTCTGATCCTAGCCAGGTAAAATTAGAACTAATACATGTATGCTTGGTCTTTATTTACAAATAACTAATACATCTTCTTGCTCTGTAGCAAGTGTCCATCTTCCTGTGTAGGCATGGCGATGATTTTGTTTAGAATGGGGCTTAATTTAGGAACCAAACATTGGTCAGATGGGCCTCCTAATCATGTTAAATCCAAAGATAAAAATTGTACCATCTACTTATCTACTTATGAGATTAGTAAAACCAGTGCTAGAAATTGCTTGGCTCCTCTTCTTTCTGCTCCTTACCTAGACATAAACTTGGCAAGTTTTTGCAACAAGAATACAAATTATATTCACGCAGTTGCACACGATCTCTGCTAGTTATAGAAATTCATTGCTTGTCCTATGTTTTTTGTCAGGGTATTGTTCAGGAAGCTTGCTTGAGTTTGCGTCCTTTAATGTGTAAATCTGCAGTTCTAGCCACTGTTTGCAGTTCTAGCCACTCCTTGCTGCTAGTTCCTCAAGGAGTTCTTCTCAAAATTAGCTCAAGAAGTTGCATCTGGCTTTTACAAAGTTGTTTTGGCTTAAGAGGATAAGTTGTTGTATATACTGCCATAAAATTTGCTTCATATGCTTGTACCTGGGTGCTAAAATCACTTTTGTTAGAGCTTTATTATTTCAGCAAAACTGATAGATTTAGTTCATTGATATGCTTCCTCTGATCTTCTTTGGCAAGAGGCCGAGAGGTGGTAACAGATAGATTTAGTTCATTGGTACAGATAAATTTGTTAATAGTCTTCAGGAAGCTTGCTTGAGCTGTTTATATACTTGCTTGCTTGCTAGCAAAAACAGTAGCTTTGTTTACGGTGTTAACTAATTCATGCCACCAAATGGTAGAGGCAGAGACCAGGTCTCTTCTAGTTTCCCATGAATTAATAAACCATGCATGGTATCAAGTGAGCCATGCACAGCCATGAAAATAGCTTGCTTCCTACTGTTTTAAATAGTTAGTCAAATGAATTGCTTGCTTGCTACTGTTTTTAGCTACTGTTTTTATTCAAAAATTATTGGAGTTTATATCATATATATTGCGGGCATGTATTCATATGTTCTGTAGCATTAAGGTTACATAGCATGCCATTTTTGTGCCTTGTATTAATTGCTTTCCCTACATGTTTGCAGGTTTAAGTGAAAAAAGAGGAAGAAAGGAGAATCAGGGTAGGGTTTCATGGCTAGAAGATATATTGCTGGGTTTTGTCTCCGACCATCGTGTCGTGATGATATTGGGGGGTTTTGTCTCCGACCATCGTGTCGTGATGATATTGTGGGGTGTAGTGGGGTTGCAGCGGGGCGGGCGTGGAATAATGATTTTGCAGGTACCCCAAGAGGCCCTTGAGTTTGCCGGAATGTCGATTAACTTCCGTTCTGGCAAATTAGGGTACTCCATATGTCCTATTTTCATTCAAGGTCATGCTGAAATTTTCCGTGAATGTTAGCATGACTTTGCTAAAAATAGGACATATGGGGTACTTGCTACTAATGCATGGGCCGGGGTATCTTAGTACTTAGTTAAGTAGGATCAACTGCCCCTTTATTCTTGCTGTATTAAACCATAGGTGGCAATAGAGCCAAGTGATTAGTGCCAAGTGATTAGGCCCAACCTAGGTTTCACGGCCATAAGTGTTTTTTTCATTTCTGCACCAGCATCATAACAATCACAACAAGTGTTCTGCACCAGCATCATAAAAATCACATAACTACATAACAAAAGCAAACTTGTTCATCATTACAAAAGCAAACTTGTTCAACACAACAAAAGCAAACTTGTTCAACCACATAACTACAAACTGAGACACATAATACCACAAACAACTCAATATCCCCAGTAGTAGGGGTCATCCCAATGATCCTCCGCCTCTTGCCATTGCTTCAAACCTTATTTGATGGTTTCGATTTTCTTCCATGCCTTGTAGGTGACGTACGCATCTTTCGCGTCGTACTCTATGAGGTTGTTTGGCAGTGGGCTGTCCCCCCATAGTTTGTGGTCCAATTTATTGTTGATCTTCTACTTCATTTCCTTGTAGGATGGGTGGATGAGGCTGGCTGCAAACTCAACCAAAGACTGCCACTTCTTTCCATTGTTTGGAACTCTCCATTTGCGCTGCATGTCGACGAACTTGTCGGGTTTGATCTCGAAACCAGACAACTTCAGCTTCTCCTTGTCACCTCCAATGGAGAAGCCAACAAAGGTGTAAAGCTTCTTCTCCTGCAGGAGCGGGCGGAGTTCCTTGGGCCTGCATCAAATTAATCTGGTGCATCAAATTCATCTACTTCAAAAACTTCAGAAACTACTAATTAGACAGAAACTTCAGAACTTCAGAACTAGTATTGCATCTACTTCAGAACTTCAGAACTATTGCATCTACTTCAGAAACTTCAAAAACTACTAATTAAACAGAAACTTCAGAACTTCAGAAACTTCAGAACTTCAGAACTAGTATTGCATCTACTTCAGAACTTCAGAACTATTGCATCTACTTCAGAAACTACTAATTAGACAGAAACTTCAGAACTTCAGAAACTTCAGAACTGGATGTTTTTACCATTTGGTTGCCGCGGTGATGTGGTATACTAGGACGAGATCCTCCACGCATAACTGCAGAA
Organism: Triticum dicoccoides; assembly: GCF_002162155.2. Taxonomy (NCBI): domain Eukaryota; kingdom Viridiplantae; phylum Streptophyta; class Magnoliopsida; order Poales; family Poaceae; genus Triticum; species Triticum dicoccoides. Next base: position 39,615,166 of record NC_041383.1, read on the forward strand.
CTGCAGCCATTTGCGGAGGCTCATCTTCCCTGGTATACTTGACATCAACGCCGATCGACCGAGAAAGCATGCCGCCGAGCCTCCTCCTGATCTTGCGGATCCTCTTGTCGGCTTCGTCTGGATTGCTGGTGCATACGACATCCAGCGGCTCCTTCAGGTGGATATCAACCTTGAGCAGCATGGTGTAGTCCTACTTCTCCCCGGGGACCGGAACGCCATCGTCGACCACCAGCGGCTCCTTGCCAGACGCCTCACCACGTGATGCTTGGCAGACGGAGGGGAGTTGCTCCACGATGCCTCCGCCATTCTCTTGGCAGACGGAGGGGAGTTGCTCCATGATTCCTCCACCATTTCCCTCCTAGCCAGCGATGGTGGAGGCAGAGGGAGGTAGAGGGAGGAAGATGGAGCGGCAATGGAATGAGGAGGGAGGCAGAGGGAGGAAGATGGAGCGGCAATGGACTGGAAGAAAACCCCCTCTGTGTCGTGGGGAGTTGCCAGTGGAGGGGAGACGTGGGGAGTTGCGAGTGGAGGGGAGACGTGGGGAGTTGCCTTGAAAACTCAAACGTGGGGAGGGGAGACGTGGGCCCTTTGGTTTCTCCTGTTTCTGAAACAAAACAAAAAAATAATAGCCATATTTTGCTCTAAAATTAATGATCACTGCAACCATATTAAGAGATCAATCTTCAAGCATTAAAACAACACCAAAACAGTCACTGCAACCATCCAAAATGGCACCAAAACAGCACCAAAACAACATCAGCCAAAACAGCAAAAAATGTCACCAAAATGGCACCAAAGTATCAGCCAAAATGGCACGAGAGTTTTAATGCATTGTATCTTCACCATCACCCAAATTGGCACTAAAATGGCACCAGATTTTGCATTGTATCTTCACCATCTGCCTCTTCATCACCAAAGTCTCATGCATTTTGCTACCTGGAGAGAATTGTAGTAGAAAAACTACATCAGGATCACATCAACAAAAACTACAGAGAAGGTTGATCACCAATCAAAACAAGGAACATGCAGTAATAGTATAACCTTCATGTCCATTCGCTACTCATCGTCCTCGATACGAAAACAAGGAACTCTATGCCTACTCCTGTTTTCCTCATCATCACTACAACCATAAGTGCTTTTTCATTTCTGCACCAGCATCATAACAATCACAACAAGTGTTCTGCACCAGCATCATAACAATCACATAACTACATAACAAAAGCTTCATTGGTGTCCCCGATTCCCAGCTTCACGGCTAGCAACTCGCACAACGCGCAGGCGGCGCCATTGGTGTCTCCGGCGGCACCATTGGTGTCATCGGCGGCGGCGGTATTGGTGTCTCCGGCGCCGGCACAGGCATTGGAGCTTAATGCACCCGGGTGTACGTCGGCCGGCACCTCGCCAGCAAGCAGCCCCTCCGTCAGTTGCACGCCCACCGTTGGCGATGCCTCGACATTAGCCGAGCTCGACGCCATCATCACGGTAAATAATTAAGCCTCTCGGCCGAGGACTTCATCTCCTTTTGCCTTTGACTGGGCATCCCTGACGCCCTACATGTTTTCGTAGGGCGCCGCCGACGTTCCGTGCACTCTCCTGAACTTCGTGAACGACGAGTAGGTCGATGTCGCCAAGGCCAATATCGTTCAACCGGGCAGCCCTGTGTTCCACGGTAAACCGATGCCACCCACCATGTATGGGGTTCAAATAGTTTGGGTGCTGCCAGGCTGCGACGAGTTGTTACCTCCGATTCAACCCGCCGGGGCCGACGAAGAAGATCTGATGACCCTCAGCACCTGCCTAAGCTGGCCCTTGCTTTGGCCGAAGAGCAAGATTCGTTTGGGGGCGGGGGACACCACCCCACAGACAAGACCGCCAGTAGTGCCGGCGCCGCGCCATGGCAAGAACGCCACAACGCTACCGGACATGCCGGACATCCCTATGGCACAGGATCCGGACATGCATATGGCACAGGATCCGGACGACGATGACAACGACGACGGTACATTTACCAACGTCGATAAGTACTTTGCCGAATACGGTGACGAGTTCGACGGGCCTCCTTCTCAAGAACCCAACCAAGACGACCGTGATCTAGCTGGTACGACGGAGAAATCCAATTGCAACAGGCGTCATCTGGCGTTCAGCTCTCAGGAGATGCCTCCAGCTCCCGCCTTCACCGAGCCTCAGATAGCTAAGGTGCAAAATATTATCAGCCCCAACACACTCAAGAAGGCATCTGTGAGCAGAACTCGGTCCCATTACAGCAGATCAAGAAGAAGGGACGGAAACAAAAGACTGCCAAGGGCGCCGGTGCGAGCCAGCCGGCACCAAGTACGATCCGTGCTCAGGATGGGCCACCTTCACCTCAGGTTATCTCGAGGAGGGTGAATGTGACGGGTAGGGCGATGCTCCGGTACCATGAGTCGAGTCGAAAGTAGTGATGCTATTTGTAGTTTTGAAACATCGATTAGCTCATGTTGTAATTAAACTTTAATGAACTTGTATGTCTCTTTGGTTTGGTAAGTCATTCAACCTATATGTAATAGATGCTATTTATTAGTAGGACCATGAATCGTGCTATTAATGTATTGCTTTTCTCTTCCGATCCTTTTGTTGCATACTTATATATTGCTTATGTATTGTCTATTGTCTGGCTTGTGCATAGAGATGCCGTCGTATGTCGTGTACAAGGGTAAGGTTCCCGGAGTCTACGACGACTGGGAGGAGTGTCGGAGACAGGTTCACCATTTCAGCGGTAACATTTACAAAGGGTACATCACTAGGGCGGAGGCGGAATCTAGATACGCCCGCTATCTAGCAGGAGAGAGGAGGGAGCATTGGAGGAACCGGGTGAAGACCAGTTTCATCGCGATGATGCTCATCATGATGCGCAGCTCTCTTCTATGTGATGGTAGTTTAGATGATCGATATCGACTTGTAATGTGAAGACAAACTCGCTACTCGCGGTCTCCAAGACTTGTAATGTTCTATCTTCGTTCGGTCTTTTGTATTCGGAGACTAATATGATGAATTGTATTCAGAGACTTACCTTCTATTGTATTCGATGAATCTGATGTTACTGTGTGGTGCTGTCTATATTCTGTCAAATAATATATTTTGTAACCTGTGAAAAAATCAGAAAAAAACTAATATTAATACTAATGGCGCACCACACAAGACACTAATGGCGCACTGTAATAATCACACTAATAGCGCATCATCCACTAGTGCGCCATTAGAAAGCCAAAGCACATGGGTACATATGGCCCCCTGGGAGGAATTCTAATGGGGCACCGTAGGCAATTCTAATGGCGCACTGCTTGGTGCACCATTAGAACACCAGATACTAATGGCGCACCAGTTGTGCGCCATTAGACCATTAGAATTTAATTCTAATGGCGTGATGCTAGTGGCGCACCAGGAGTGCGCCATTAGTAGGCAAAACTGGTGCGCCACTAGCATGCCTTTTCCTAGTAGTGATGTTGTAGAGCTATCATATGTCTCCTGTCATTTATTTTTCAGCCACCTGCTATCTGCTACTTTTACAATGCACTAGTTCTGCACACACTTCATCCATACTCTCACTATTGTGTTTTTATGCAAGGGTATTTCAGAGTCTGCCGAAAGCGAAGCAAAAAAGAAAAGAGACAAGTTGTGCCAGCTTTCTACGCTGCTAGGCGCGGCATGTTACAACGCTTTAAAGGGTGCAGTGTCAGCAGATGGAGACGGTAAACGTTGCTCTGGAGTTGATGACATCGCTAGCAGTGAACCACCATCCCAGGTGCTTGCTTTAACTTCGTGGTGTCATATGTGGTTGCATGTTCCATATGGTGTCTAGCTTATATTCGAAAGGCCGAAGTCGGTCTTTATTAAGATAAGGAAAGATATTTTTTACATGAACCACCATCCTGTGAGCACCAGAAGACAAATAGCTAGTCAGGGCACTGGCCGAGCCAGTGACAAGCCCAACAAAGATAGGCATCACCTGGAAGCCAACTAAAAAGCCGCGATGGTGGCGAAGCAGCCCGCCTCCCACCAGGCTCTCAGGTCCTAGATGATCATGTTCACCACTCCAGCCAGATGTCTAGCTTGTATTGCTTCCAATTTGGTTAAATTGCATCTGCTTATCTTACACATTATACCTTTGAATATGACATGCCTTTCTGTTTTTGGTACATACTACTACATTTGTGTATTAACCATGTTCTTACATCAAACTAATGTTCTTGTGTATCCCTCATGAATCACTTATGACGAGGCAGGCAGGCAAGGGGACTACTCCTCATTTAAAGAATGCAGCGTCAGGCTCCCGACATGATTCTCAAGAAACAGAAATGCTAGATGAAGATAGTGAACGTAGCTCTGTAGTTGATTACAGCATTTCCCCTACACTAGCATCGCAGGTGCTTGCTCTAACTTGGCAGCGTGATATGTGGTTGCATGTTGCATATGGTGTCTAGATTGTAATTCTACCAATCTGGTTAAACTGCATGTGCTAGTCTGCTTAGCTTATACTCCTGTAAATGTGACATTATACCTGTTAATGTGACATGCCTTCCTGTATTTAGTACATAGTCCATTTGTCTATTAAGCATGTCCTTACATAAAACTATTGTTTTTTTTGTATCCCGCATCAATCAATATGACGAGAAACCTTTAGTATATGCAGTGCGATATTAGTTGCATCTTTCATATGATTTATAGCATGCGCTGCTTCTAATTTGTTGAAATTCCAATTATGATGGGACGCTTTTAACTTGGCAGAGTCATATTGGTTGCATCTTTCATGTGGTGTCTAGCTTGCATTGCTTCTTATTTGCTGGAATGGTTTCTGCTTAGTTTACACAAACAGTTGTGAACATGCCATGCCGTCCTGTTTTTCGTACATATTCCATCCTGGTATCATGTGTTTGCTTTACATCAAAGTAGTGATTGTCAGTATCATGCATGAATGAGTTCTGAAGAGAGAATTTTATTGCTTTTTCTTGTCAGTTTTACTTGACAATTCAAAATCAATAAAGCGGAAGGAAGTTAGCAAGGCAGCGGATAAAGGTGCTCCTTCCAAACGGAGGGCCTCTATAGTTTCTACTCCTCCACACCCCCAAGATGATTTCCAAGACAACACATGCATAGACACTCAACAAAGTTGTGTTTATGATGAGCACGTCTCCCCTAGTGCAGCATCACTGGTGCTCCCTCTAACTTGGCATTGTTATATGTGGTTGCATGTTATGTGTGATGTCTAGCTTGTATTGCTTCTAATTTTGTTGAATTCCATCTACTTACTTTACACATTATACTTGAATAAGACACGTGTTCCTGTTTCTAGAACATACAATATCTGTCTATCACACCATGTTCTTACATCAAATTACTATTGTTGTGTAAGCTGCAACAATCACTTATCATAAGACACGTTTGACTTCGGAGTGTGATATAGGTTACGTCTCACATTCTTTTCTAGCTTGTACTACTAATTTGTTGAAATGGCACTTATGACGAGACAGTTTTAACTTGGTAGAGTGATATTCGTTGCATCTTTCATATGGTGTCTAGCTTTCATTGCTTCTAATTTGTTGAAATGCCTTCTCCTTAGTTTACACAGCATAAGCTGTGAATATGCAATGTTGTGAATATGCAATGGCACTAATGACGAGAGACCTCTAACATGGTAGTGTGATGTTGTTTGCATCTTGCATATGATTTATTTCTTGTACTGCTTAACATTTGTTTAAACGCCATTTATGTTGAGACACTGTTAACTTGGCAGAGTGATATTTGTAGCATCTTTCATATGGTGTCTACCTTCCATTGCATTGCTTCTAATTTGGTGAAATGTTTTCTTCTTAGTTTACACATCATAGTTCTGGTTATCTCTTCCGTCCCGTTTTTCATACATATTACATCCTCCTATCATGTGGTTGTCTAACATCAAAGTTTAGCTCGTCTGCATCACGCATCAATTTGTTCTGAAGAACTAAATTGTTATTCGTTTTTCTTGTCGGCTTGACTTAACATGGCACAGAGAAAGACGAAGAAACACAGAATGGCAGGGAATGAGAAGCGGATGAATCCTGCAGATTCTGCTGGTACTGATGGTGCAATAGAAGGTGAAAGTCCAGCGGAAAATTCTACAAACATGGCATCCCATGCTACACGAGCTGCAAAAAAAGCCAAACAAAAACAAATAGCTGCCACCAAACAAGCAGAGACAGCCCTAGTTCTTGCAACACCTACCACAGTACTACCAGCTGCACGACATACTTGTGCGTCAACTGAGCTAGCAGCACGTTCCCAAGATCCCTTGCCACCTGACACTACTTCCCAAGCACTCTTGACACAAGACGAGTTGGCAATATCAGATGAACCTTGTGAGCTTCAACAGCAAGAAGGTAGTTGCTGGAGTCAAGTTACAGTTGCATGCTTCTTTATATGTAGTCTCACAATTTGATGTACACTAACACTTCCTATGTTCGTTGTTGGACTAGCACCTAGGCGCAACAGGAAACAAACATCAGGGATAATGCTCGATAGGTTAACTAAATCTAGAGGAGGAAGAATGGAGATCCGTTTTGAGGCAGGTTTTAAAAGGCCACGTGATGCTACAGAGTCAGCCAAGTTAGTATCAGAGGCAGCGGTTGCCGTTAGGTGTCATGTACGTATCCTCCCAACATGGATTCAGTATAGGAATGACACAGACGAAATCCAGTTCAACACCTTCGTCGACCATTTATCTGTAAGTATGGTTATGTATGGAAACTAGTAATATCGTCTTGCTCTGTCCCATACTTTCTAGGTTGCTGATAATGAGACTCCCGTAATTTTCAACAGATGAGGTTCAAGTTGGATAGCCAAGATGATGCAACCAGACAAGCTTGCACCCATGTTTTCAAGTCTGCTCTGCGACAGTATCGTTATAACTTGAGGAAAACTCACTTTGAAGGCAAGGCTAACAGTGAACTTTCCCAAACATCTCCAGTGGAAAATATATCGAATGAAGACTGGAGGGGCCTTGTTAAACACGTACTGGTCTGATCCGAAGTATCAGGTACATTATATATATGTGATCAGATCACATGTTGAAGTCCTATTGACGCATGTGCCACACAAATCTATCTTCTTGTAGGTGAACTATTCAAAGAACAAGGCCAACCATACGAAAGTGAAATTCCAACAGACGACAGGATCTCGTAGCTATATTGCACACTACGAGGCTCTTGTAATTAGCTGTTGTTTCACTCTTTTCGCTGTACCATATTATCAGATCTATATTGACTTGTTCAAAATGCAGAGGAAAGCCCGCAAGGACCAAAAAGTACCTGAACCAAATGATGTGGAAATCTTCAAGGACTGTCACACCAGCAAGAAGAAGGGCATGACTACACCAGTCAAAGCCGTTGTTGTAAGTCCTTAATCCTCATGCCTTTTAACTACTACTTACTCTGACTTGTGCCTTGAATTGCAGGTTTGCAGCCAATGTCTATTACTCTTTTCAATTTTATACATAATTGTCTTAGCGTATCATTGCACCTTACAAGGTTTAAAAGGGAGGAGTGATGTTCCTTTGATCTTGACCCGTAATCTAGTTCCGTGCTAGACTTGCCCACACAACGTTACAGTTGCCTGTTTGTCTGTTCTCAGTTGTTTTGTGATATGAATGATATCATACTATGCTTACCGTATTATAAACTTTGTCCCTTTATCCTTAGCCCTCAATACAATGTGAACAAATAGACAATACATTAGCGATGGTACATGGTCATATGTTTGGAACCTGGTTTTATTATGTACTTTGCAATAAAATACAACTAATATTTTACATGGGTTCACCAGAATAATTTCTGTATATAGACCAAAGCTATTTTGTTTGGTTTTGCTGCCTCCTTAATATCTTCTGTTCTGGTACTACTAATGTAAAACCTCAACTTTTCAGCAAGCTATGGAAAAAATGGTGGAACCGCCACCTTCTGAAGGTGGCGAGGCAACTATAACCGCAATGTCAGCTCTTGCTGCAGTGGGTCAGTACCTGTCCACTAACAGTGCCAAAAGCACATTCCTGCGTAATACTGGGTTGGTTGTTAAGGCAATATCGTCCAAACTGCCTCATGATCAAGATATGCAAGCTCAAAGCAATGTTGTATCTGCGCTCTAGACACAAGTCCATTCCCTAACAGAGGCCCTTTGTGAAACAAGGAGAAACAATACTCAATGTCATCAAGATATGCATGGTTTTGAAACCAGACTATCAGACATTTGCTATGTTGTTCAGGAGCCTAGGGGAAATGAAGGCGAGGGTTATGGTGCTCCATCGGACAATACAGCATGAAAACGTAACAGTCAGGTCAAATGAACCGAGCTTCTGAACTTCTGGTGGTGCATTTATCTGCTAGACTGTTAAGTTTTATGCCAAACTTCCTTTTGTTATATAGTTGTAATTTGTTTTGGTGCGATACAAAATTTATTCTTAACGTGCAGCCACCGGCTGAAGAAAACAGCAAGCCATTTTTGTATAGTGTAGGGTGTTCCCTATATTTGTACTGGTGGCGATTGACGGTGTCCTGGACTAGGGGGTACTCAACGCATCGTCTCCCGATCAGTTGGATTGGGCCGAGGACCCCCATGGCCGTATACTCATGGGCCAGTCGCTGCCGCATACAAGGAAGAATCCACAAGACTTGGCGATCAAGACAAGGACTCCTCCCCCACCGGCATATTCGGCTAGGACTCTTGTTATCCTAGGCCTCTGGTGCATTATATAAACCGGGGCCAGGCTAGTCGATAGATATATACAACAACAATCATACCATTGGCTAGCTTCTAGGGTTTAGCCTCTCTGATCTCATGGTAGATCAACTCTTGTACTACTCATATCATCAATATTAATCAAGCAGGAGTAGGGTTTTACCTCCATCGAGAGGGCCCGAACCTGGGTAAACATTGTGTCCCTTGCCTCCTGTTACCATTGATCCTAAGACGCACTGCTTGGGACCCTCTACCCGAGATCCGCCGGTTTTGACACCGACATTGGTGCTTTCATTGAGAGTTCCGCTGTGTGATCGGCGAAAGGATCAATGGCTCGACTGCAGGTCAACTGCAACATCGGCTTCTTCGTCGCCAGCTCGACTGGTCACCTTGGCTTGACCGAGGACTGCGCCCTACCTCCGATCTTCATGTTCGGATGAAGGCCTTCATCAACACCAACTCCGATCTCTATCAAGATCATGGAGGAGTCATCCATGGAGCTCGGGGGCTCAACGTCAACATTGCCCTCAGGCGACCGTGCTGTTTTTCTGGACAGCAAACTTGTATCCGCCGCCACCACCTCCTCGAGTGTCGCTTAAATGATTACTTCGGTGGAATTATACGTAATTAAGTCTATAACAACCCTGCAAAAATTTCGTCGAGTTCCGATGGAGGAATCTCCGGCAATCTCCGATATACCGGAGCCCTGTTGAATCTGGACGAGAATCCGGATGAGTTTAGGGCGTGGTATCCAGCATCTAGCTCGGATGTCCTTTGGAGGATCCAATCATTGATTTGCTGCGGAATTCCCATATCTACCACCTGCCAAAAGTTCAGCTCGATCCGACCGTCCAAACTCCGGGAAACTTCCGATTAGTGCATCACTTTTTGGATCTGTTTTCTGCGCGAGAACGAATCCGACCCGAATTCATCTTCTTTATGAACGGGATCTCGGACATTCCTTTTGAAGGAAGTTTTCGTATGGGATGTTGTGTTATATTCTCAAACACATCCCAGAAGTATTAAAAAGTATTCTTGCAATGCGAACTTCACCCTCGCGCCGGTGTCAAACCAGCCCGACAACATCACTCCACGGCGGCCAACCTGCGTTAGACACATCGTCGCTTTATTGAGCCGAGCTCAATTTCTTCGGATCATCATCTCGGCCATCCGAACAATAGTTCGGCATCGCGAAGGATAAATCGTCACCAACATCGCCGCCCCACGGATTACACAGAGCGGGCACACCTGCATCACCACACGGTCACTTCATCAAGCCGGTATCGACCACGTCATGACCTGCATCGCTTGACCGGGGGCTTCATCATCTCTTCATCAACCTACTCCGGAGACTTCGGCGTCGCTGGCCAACCATCTCCGTCACGTTAGCTGGACCGAGGGCTTTGCCTCAGCGAGCCAACCTTTGCCAGCATCGCCATGCCGTTGCTTTATCGCCCATCAGGCGATAGGTGTGCGGATCGAGTCCCAATTTTGGGAACCACCTTTCTTCGGATTGCTACAACAAATAAGACATGTGCTATTAATCCTAGTATTTTTTGCCTGTTAGGGTTCATTTTTCCCAATGAATTATTACTCTGGTTTGTCCGTCATATGTACGCAGGTCTATCAAATGGCGGCCGCATTAACGACGTTCGCATGGTGGTTCGGACAGTTTCCGTACATAGTCCGGCGAACGCCGCATCCGGAGCTCGAACCGACCTATGAATTCAGGCCTTGCCATGCCTTTACCGCATCACGCCGCCGCCCTGCATCGACATTGACTTCGGCGCCAGGCCATATTTCTTTTATTACTCACTTTGCATAAATTATTTGTTATGCAACGATTTATTATTATTATTATTATTACTGTTATCTCCGGTTTGCACTATTTTTTGTGCACAGGAAAATGATCCAGCCGGACTATATCCTTTGGCGTCACCTCGGCTGGACGGGGGGCTTCGTCAACACTTCATTACCCCATGTCGGGGACTTCAGCATCACCCTGCCGTCCTGCATTGACCGTGCTATGTCACTACTTCGGAGTGCCGAGCTCTTTGCTCTGCCACCTCGGGACCGGCTCGGGGATGGAACCTTGTCCCGCAACAAGCTCGGACCGCATCATCAATACTGAACACATTAACCAGCTAAGTTGTCTTCATGCTCAAAGTTTTAAATTTTTAACTTGTGTTCGGCTCAGCCAAGCATTATATTTTTTTGGAAAAAAGTTGCTTGTAAAAATTTCCTTGTCCAAACTTTATTTGTGACGCGCAAATTCAAATACCCCGTTTACCTGGGGGCTTCCTTCATGAAGCTTTTACCTCTTGCATATGGTTATACTTGTACGGCTTCGTTCCTTGTTCGTGTATTACCCCATAATATGCACCATATTGACTTAAGCGATTTGCAAGCTGGGTTGCCTGGCTCCTGTGCTTACCCCTACGTTCCCGATTGTTCGGCTAGGGAGTAAAGGGAGCACCTCTGCGATTTTCACGATCGGATCACCCGAGCCGGACCTCAGACTGGGTGAAGCCGAAAGCTAGCGCTCTTATTGTTTTCAATCATGGTCGGCACACAACGGAACTCATGAGTATAAAAAATCTATTGCACAAGTCTCATAATAACAATGAGCACCGAAGAAAGGTATCGGTGGGGGTACTATTTTCTTCGAAGATGCTTCTTACTCTTCACAGTAATATAGCATAAGTTCCCTGAGCGCGCTTTGTCTGTTACAGCCTTATGGCCTGATTGCCTGGTTATTGGAAACACCGTCGATATTCTGGACTGATGGAGTACATAACACTTTTCGGTCCTTGACCGAAGAGGGAGAAGCCGACGGTCGGTTAAGACGCGTTTAAAGTTTGGTTGAACATAGATATGATATAAGTACTTCCGTACATGCAATCATTCTTTTACCCCAGTCACTTGGGGGCTCTTCAATTTATATGAGCCGTTTTATGATAAGTGTTTTTCTTCTTAGTCGTTGCAAAGCTTTTATTATTATTTATCACTCCTTTTTTCGACACAAGTGTGCGGTCACTAGCCGGGGAGCCTAATTTCTCTCTCAAAGCCGCTGGAGTTTAGTTTGCTAAACTGGCCTAGTAAGAAGTACTCCGCCTTCGAGATAGGAGGTTGAAGCCGTAGGCTGACCCGCTTGAAGTTTTGAGATAGGATGTGTCATGTTAAAGCACGACAGAAGCACCTTTTTTTTCTAAAGTCCAATTTTCGGATTGGCACCGAACACTTGATCTAGTTCGGACAGTAACCTTTTGAATAAGTTTTTTGGCTTTTCGAGCCAATGGCACTTTTAAACTATTTGTGTGTTTTCAGCACAAGTCTCGCAGTGCAACGCCGGACACCTTTAGAGATTCGGCAAAAACATTCTCGGATATTGCTATATATGCATCGGGTTCGAATTGTGTCTTCGGTCAATAGTTGGGTTGCCCGGCTCCTGCGCTTGCCTCCTATGTTCCGCTTTGTTCGGCTAGGTGTGCAAAGGGAGAACCACTGCGATTGTGCTTCCAGCTCACATGGTTAAGCACCTCAGTGGAGAAAGCCGAAAACTGACTGTCACAATAAGCGTAAACGGGTCGGAGATACGATGACGGCATTAAACGACGGGCCATTCATAACAATGGCCGAAGTGTTTACGGCTTGATCTCGACTGTCGCCGAACACTACCGGGGGCTATTAACTGGCCTCCCAAACTAAATCCTCGATATTTTGCTCTTAGATTGGAGCTGAGGTTTCATGATCATGCTTAGCATGACAACCCAAAGAAAGGAACTGATAGCGGGACTATTTTCTTTGGAAGACATTTCTTCTGTTAAACAGTAATATAACATGTCTCTCTGCGTACCTTTGTTTATAAAAACCGTATGGCCAGATTGCCTTGTTTGTTGTAAATCTTTGCCCTCATAGAGGCTTTATAAAGTAGGACAAACAGTCCTCGGCTATTGGCCGAGGAGGTGGAAGCCGATGGTCGGTCAACAAAGTTTTTTACAATGCGGATCCGAGCATTAATGACTTAAAGTACATGGATACATAGAGTCATTGCACATAATTTGTGATTTTACTATGGATATCGATCCTTAATTTGGCCTCCTGTGCCCGCATTAAGGCTCGGGGGCTACTGGGCTTCGGGATTATTATTTACAAATATTAAAGGGGCACATTGATCCCCTGATATGGTGTTGCCACCCGACCAGTGTCACGGGGGCTACTGCATTGCATGTTCTATGCAGAAAATTTTAAGTGCAATACAATTTCCGAGGAGATTTTGATCCTCAGGTTGGTCGGCCGCACCCAACCTGAGTCTCGAGGACTAAGCACGCCGCTTTGTGTGTCCCGAAGTATTCTGCCGAGCTAGGACTTGATCCTCAGACCGATTTTGCAAATCAACCTGAGTCTCAACAGCTACGGGGATCAGCGGTCTTATGTCATCCTTCATGTGCATCTCGGGTTTTAAACCGATACTCACCTTAAGGGTTACTGGCTATGTATCTCGGGAGAGAATAAATTGCACCAATCAAAAATATTGACAAAAATCGGCCCACATTCGGGGTGGTGCACCACCTCAGAAGCAGTCCGGCATAAAGCTCGGGCGCTAGTGGCTGGCTCCATAGAGGGCATTTCCGGCATTAAGCTCGGCTAAACTCCTTCAAACTTCTTTGAACCAAGGTGATTTACGACACCTCGAATACAGTCCGGCGTTGGAGCTCGGATACATAGTCCGGCGTTGGAGCTAGGAAGCAGTCCAACATTGGTACTCGGCTGCAAAAGATACCTCGAATGCAGTCCGGCGTTGGAGCTCGGACGCAAGAGGACGTTCCCACCCGGGAACAACTTCAAACCCGAGGTGTGGCATAAAAATAACAAGGCGTTTATAAAGGCCGGAAACTTAAAGGGGCTCCTCGGATACCCGACGTGTAAACTCGTCGAATGCATTTCGGCGATCCTCAAGATAGAAGATGAGAAGATTTGTTGAACCAGTTTTCAAGACCGGCAACCGAAGATGAAGAACGGTTTGGAAGAATCGAGGAGCGTCCCTAACTTGAAGACCGGTTCAGGGGGCTACTGACGGTGTCCTGGACTAGGGGGTACTCAACGTGTCGTCTCCTGATCAGTTGGATTGGGCCGAGGACTCCCATGGCCGTATACTAATGGGCCAGTTCGGACAGCTGCCGCATACAAGGAAGAATCCACAAGACTTGGCGATCAAGACAAGGACTCCTCCCCCACCGGCGTATTCGGCTAGGACTCTTGTTATCCTAGGCCTCTGGTGCATTATATAAACCAGGGCCAAGCTAGTCGATAGATATATACAACAACAATCATACCATTGGCTAGCTTCTAGGGTTTAGCCTCTCTGATCTCATGGTAGATCAACTCTTGTACTACTCATATCATCAATATTAATCAAGCAGGAGTAGGGTTTTACCTCCATCGAGAGGGCCCGAACCTGGGTAAACATTGTCTCCCTTGCCTCCTATTACCATTGATACTAAGACGCACTGCTTGGGACCCCCTACCAGAGATCCGCCGGTTTTGACACCGACAGTGATCTTTTATGCCGAGTGGATGTAATCTGTGCAATCGCCTTAATAGCCTAGCATTAGTTTCGGCCTTATTTATTTCCTAGTCTTCTTTTTCCCTGGTTTGGTAGTGGCCGCAACTACCCATGGGCCATATACGGGTCGTAGGATCCATGGGTCTCCTACAGGCCGTCGATAAATGGGCCTGTAATCGGTGGGCCTCGGGCCGTTGATAAATGGGCCTGTAATCGATGGGCCTCGGGCCGTCGGATAAATGGGTCTACATGGGCCATAATCGGGCATAATTGGTATCGGCCCAGCACGGTAACGGGCCGTTAACAGGCCGTAGGACTGCAAAAGCTTAATTCTGTCACAGGCATAACGGGTCGTTAATGGGCCAGAATATAGGACGGGCTGGCTAGAAACGGGCCGACTCTTGCCATGGGCCGAATTTGGCCCATTAGGGTAACATGCCAGTAACGGGCCGACTCTTGCCATGGGCCAAATTATGCCCATTTGTGGAACATGCTAGTAACGGGCCGACTCTGGCCATGGGCCCAATTTGGCCCATTAGGGGAGCAGGCCAGTAACGGGCCGGAAGTAATCGAGGGCCGAAAAGGAGCCCAAGAACGTATGGGCCGTCAATAGGCCGAAAGCTAACACGGGCTGGAAACGGCCCATGTAAATCACCGGCCGTTAACGGGTACAAAGAAAATTACTGTTCATTATGGACTAGAGTCACCGTGGGCCTGTAAAGGGCCGAAAGATACGAAGGCCTCATATGGGCCGAAAGACGTCGTGGGCCATACATGGGCCGAAAGTGAAATGGGCTAGTGTTATATTCGACGGCCCACATGACGTTGTTGGGCCGATTTCCTTTAGTGCCTAACGGGTCGTGAGTTAACGGGCCGTAAAATGGGCTATTTGCGAATAGACCTTTAACAGGCTTTTCATGGGCCAGCCCATTAACTTTTGACCAAGTCAAACGGGCCAGCTTTGTAAGCTAAATGGGCCAGTGGTGGGTCGTGGCACGTGTCGACATATCATAGGCGCCTATCTGACCCACTAACGAGCTGGCACGTGTTTCGTCCGGCCAATAAGAATTTTACACGAGGAAATTTCCCATTGGTCGGGGCTGTTAACGGGTTATCGGATCCAAAACCCGACCCGATAGCTTAACGACGTTCCGTTACGGTGGATGCCACGTGTCGGTCACCCTTGACGAAAACACTTCTGTGACGCGTGATTTATCGTCATGGAAGTGGACACTTCCGTGATGATAATTTTGGTAATGTCATGGAACACTTCTACGACAGCACATGTATGACTATCTTGATTCTGTCATAAAATCGTCATGGATGTACATGCATGACAGAAAACGCGCCCTACTGTGACAAACACGTATCATCACGGAAGTGTATTTTTTTGTAGTGAGTCCTACTAGGACTCCAAGTCCTAGTAGGATTCCCTTTGATGGAAGGGGGAAGAAGGAAGGGAGAGGGAGAGGGAGGGGAAAAGGGGGGGCGCCCCTCCCTAGTCCTATTCATACTCCCCATGGGGGGCGCACCCTCTTGTGGGCTGTCCTCTCTCTCCTCTATGGCCCATGATGGCCCATTGCTTCCCCGGGGGTTCCGGTAACCCCTCCGGCACTCCGTTTTTATCCGGTACCTCTCGGAACTCTTCCGATGTCCGAATAACATCGTCCAATGTATCATTATTTATGTCTCGGCCATTTCGGGACTCCTCGCCATGTACGTGATCTTATTCGGGACTCCGAACAAACTTTGGTCATCAAAAACACATAACTCATAATACAAATCGTCATCGAACGTTAAGTGTGCGGACCCTACGGGTTCGAGAACTATGTAGACATGATCGAGACACATCTCTGATCAATAACCAATGGCGGAACCTAGATGCTCATATTGGCCCCTACATATTCTATGAAGATCTTTATCGGTCAAACGACACAACAACATACATTGTTCCCTTTGTCATCGGTATGTTACTTGTCCAAGATTCGATCGTCGGTATCATCATACCTAGTTCAATCTCGTTACCGGCATGTATCTTTACTCGTTCTGTAGTGCTTTATCCCGCAACTAACTCTTTAGTCACATTGTTTGCAAGGCTTATTGTGATGAGCATTACCGAGAGGGCCCAGAGATACCTCTCCGATACACGGAGTGACGAATCCTAATTTTGATCTATGCCAACCCAACAAACACCTTGGAGACACCTGTAGAGCATCTTTATAATGACCCAGTTACGTTGTGACGTTTGATAGCACATAAGGTGTTCCTCCGGTATTCGGGAGTTGCATAATCTCATAGTCAGAGGAACATGTATAAGTCATGAAGAGAGCAGTAGCAATAAAACTTAATGATCATTATGCTAAGCTAACGGATGGGTCTTGTCCATCACATCATTCTCTAATGGTGTGATCCCGTTCATCAAATGACAACACATGTCTATGGTCAGGAAACATAACAATCTTTGATTAACGAGCTAGTCAAGTAGAGGCATACTAGGGACACTTTGTTTTGTCTATGTATTCACACATGTACTAAGTTTTTGATTAATACAATTCTAGCATGAATAATAAACATTTATCATGATATAAGGAAATATAGATAACAAATTTATTATTGCCTATAGGGCATATTTCCTTCACCCTCCTGCCCCCAGCATTCTCGGCCTCCATGGCCAATCATTTCCTGACTGATGTGTCCACCTTCAAAACTTGATGAGGGATTTTTGAAGGGTTCGTGGCCGTATCCAAGATATCAGGGTCAACAACATCCTTCCCTATCTTCTGCCCCAGCTTGGGTGTCTGATCCAGTCTGTATCCTCCACCCCTTTCATTTGCTCCATTATACCTTGGTTTATTTAGGCCATCAGCATACAACCAAGCACCAAATTTCTAACTTTTCTCGTCATGGATCCCTGTCCCACACTCCTTGTACTCGTGGCCAATGATTCCGAAAACGAGCTAGTTTCTCATACCTTACCAGAATGACATGTCATGCCCTGCCCCTTACAATACTCACAAACTTGGTTAGGGGTAGGCGCAAATCATGACGCACCCTTATTCTGATATAGTCAGCTCGAACATTCCCGTTCAGCCTCATATCCAAAATCTTCCCAGTATTCCTAAGGAGATGCTCCACAATGCTTGCCTTGCAAAAACCTTTAGGGAGCTTATGAATTTGTAGCCAGATCGGAATAAATACCATTGGGACCTGCTCTACCTTAGTAAACCCATCGTATGGGCACATCAAAACGACTAAATTCCTGGATAGCCAAGGCCCCTGATCGATCATGTGTTCATAATCGCTGAGGCATGAGGCTCGTACGACCAACAAATTGGGGCCAGCCGGCCGAAATCTCACCTGCTGTGCAGGATTCCATGCCGCGCGCATATCCTTGTAAAAGCCTGCTTGGCTGAATGTTTTCTCCATATGACCCCTAGCTAGCGCAAGCCATCTAACACTTTCATTGATCACCGGGTCATTCTCATCGATAACCAGATCATCAAAGACTTCATCTTCCAGATTCAGCTGCTCCATGAATTCATCGAGCTCCGATCTCATGGCATCCCCGCCGCCTCCGCTTGTTCCAGACTGCGCATCCGCCGCTGCACTCATCGCGGCCACGGGTCCTGAAGTTTGATTGGTGGAGAGGGAATCCTAGGGTAGGGGATCGCCCTACGGTAGGGGATACGGTTTGTGTAGGATAGGAACTCGCCCGCGAAAGTTTCGCCTGAGATTGTTGCGGGATTGTAGGACCATGCCTATATAATCCACTCCACTGAAGCACCGGAACACGTGAGAAATCCTCGTACCAAGCGGACGCATGGAGAGCACGGGCCATGGAGGCGGCGAGGGCGCGAGCGTCCTCCTCCTGCCGTTCCCGGGGGCGCAGGGCCACACGAACCCGCTGCTGGAGCTGGGCCGCCGCCTGGCGCGCCACGGCCTCCGCCCCACGCTCGTCGCCACGCGCCACGTGCTCTCCTCCACCCCGCCGCCGGGCGCGCCCTTCCGCGTGGCCGCCATCTCCGACGGCTTCGACGCCGGCGGCGCGGCCTCGGACTACACGGAGTATTTCTCCCGGTTGGAGGCCGTGGGGTCCGAGACGCTGCGGGAGCTCCTTCTGTCGGAGGCACGCGCTGGGCGGCCCGTGCGCGTGCTGGTGTACGACTCCCACCTGCCGTGGGCGGGGCGGGTGGCGCGCGCGGCCGGCGTTCCCGCCGCGGCGTTCTTCTCGCAGCCGTGCTCGGTGAACATCGTCTATGGGGAGCTCTGGGCCGGGCGGCTGGCCCTTCCAGTGATGGACGGGCGTGAGCTGCTGGCGCGCGGAGCGCTGGGCGTGGAGCTGGGTCCGGAGGACGTGCCGCCGTTCGCCGCGGCCCCGGAATCGCAGCCGTCGTTCCTTAAGATGGCTATCGGGCAGTTCGACGGGCTGGAGGACACCGACGACGTGCTCGTCAACTCATTCAACGACATCGAGCCAACGGTGAGTCTTGTTCGTGTGCTTTACTCACTCAATGGGTTTGCAAACATGGAATTGTTTCTTCATCTTTGTTTGCGACATCTTTACACATCTTGATTTTTGACACATAATAACGAGACTGAAATATTTAAAAGAGAAGTTAATTACTCCCTCCGTCCCATAATATACAAACGATGGGACGAAGGGGGTAGGTTTTTACAGAAAATTTAGTGCTTGATATTTTGCCGTCTGAGCAGGAGGGAGAGTTCATGGAGTTAACATGGAGAGCGAAGACCATAGGCCCCACCTTGCCATCGTTTTACCTTGACGACCATCGTCTGCCCTCCAACAAGTCTTATGGTTTCAACCTATTTGGCAGCGATGCACCATGCATGGATTGGCTAGAAAACCAGAGCATCTCCTCTGTTGTGCTTGTATCCTACGGGACTTTCTCCAACTACGACGCAACCCAGCTAGAGGAGCTCGGCAATGGGATATGTAATTCCGGCAAATCTTTTCTATGGGTTGTTAGGTCCAACGAGGCACACAAGCTATCCGAGGAACTCAGGAAGAAATGTGAGAAGAATGGATTGATTGTTTCTTGGTGCCCCCAACTTGAGGTTCTAGCACACAAGGCCATTGGTATGATATCGCAAAACGATATTTGTTTCCACCTCATTTGAAAATGAATTAGAAGATTTGATGAAACGAGAAGCTGGAGATAACATTTTTTTTATTTTGTAAACATATATGTAGGATGTTTTGTTACTCATTGTGGCTGGAACTCGACGCTGGAGGCGGTTGTTTGTGGTGTACCTCTTGTGGGAATTCCGCACTGGGCGGATCAACCCACCATCGCAAAGTATGTGGAGAGCGGATGGGGTATGGGTGTCCGAGTGCAGAAGAGCGAAAGTGAATCACTAAGGAGTGCGGAGGTCGAGAGGTGTATTAGAGAGGTTATGGATGGGGAGAGGAAGGGCGAGTATAAAAGGAATGCTATGAAGTGGATGCAAAAGGCCAAGGAGGCAATGCAAGAAGGGGGAAGCTCAGACAAACATATTGCTGAATTCGCTGCCAAGTATTCGTCAATTTGAATTTTCATCAATGCAATCTTTATTTCTAAATAAGCAAGTAGGCAATGATTCCAGGCATATGTTTTTAGAGGAGACGGTATTTTCCATATGTAATTACAGTGCTATCTTCTCACCATTTGGAAGGATGCTGAAATTTTCGTAAATTAACAGCCCGTAGAAAAATGATTTACATGTTATGTGTCATTTTCCGTAAATTTATATGTGGACCATAGCTATTACGAACAACTAACTATATACTATGTATATGGTTTGTTCTCAGTGTTCCACATGCGAAAACAATTGCCCATGTTAAAGCAAGTTGATTAATCTCTATTTCATGGATGATGCTTTAGATACATATGCAGCTGCTATAGAACAAAAAGCACAGCTGCTACAACAACACTACAGAAGAAGAGGAAACAACATTACAAAAGGAGAGGAAGCAGAGGCCGACAAGTATACAAACGTTGGGGATAACTATGGAGACTTGATCATGGTGAGCTTCATACTAAATACAACAGGGAATAATTTATATTCAATCAAATATTTAGAAATCAAATCTTCATTGTTGTAGCAACACGGGGAGTTTCATCTAGTATTTAAGATCTCTTTGGCCAAGGAAAAAACAAGATGCTTATGATTTAGTAGAGAACTCCTAAAAAACACCCATATACTCTATGTTTTTCTATTTGCATGTAAATAATTAAATTATAAACTATAAAAATATTAAGATGATATTTGCTACACCATAAACTTTAGAGAACTCTAGTATAATTATTTAAGGCTGGACACAAAACACATAAAATATATATACATATATATTTAAGTGCCACAAAATGGGAGAAGACATGCACTTTTGTATTTTAGAGTATTTGGTTAAAATGTTCTGAAGCTACAATGCATTGAAAATAATGTAATTTGTAACGCCTAATTGTCCTGCACAATATATATGTTAACTATGATTATGATTTTATAATATGAGTCTTAAAGAAAGAATAAGCTTGGTATAAATAGTTATATTTATTTTACTCGCCCTTGGGCACTAAGCATGGATTATATATAATATGCCATAGACAAAACAAGTTTCTCTAAAATTATAGAGAATTTACATGCAGTGCGGATCTATAACCTGAAAAGAGCATCATAAGCGCTCGGCACACAACATTTTGAGGATAGATCAGTTGTCATCCTAACCATCGGCGAACTTTTAAACACCTCGAGGGTAATATTTGTTGGGAATTTAGTCTAGAAATAAATCTACTCAATTGGCTCGGAAGTATATTGTGAATATAGTTCAGAAGCATCACTTTTTTGCTCTCTCATGCTATATTGAACATGTTGGTTATTTGGTCAATTGTCGATTCCGTGCAAATCACTATTTCCAATAGTTTTCCGTAAAATTATTTAGTGAGTTTTATTCCTGTATCATTGTATTCCGGTTCATTTTTTGCGATCTGAAAAGAGTTATATTCCATCATAATAGGGTAACAATTGAGAGGCAAAAAATCCTCTATACATGGTGGTGAGCTATGTAGCCATACAACAATACAACTTTCTACTCAACTATACGACGCCAATGGATTTACCACCCTATTTTGCTCACACTTGATTTTTATGGGAATTATACTCTCTCCCTTGGATAAGGAACTTTATCTCTACCAAAAAATAACCATATACCGATCTCGAGAGGCCTTCGCCGGACAAAGCTAACAATGCTTTCGAGAAGTCCGATTCGACAATAACAGGAGATTCAGTATGTCGCAACAACAACGTCATATCTTTGCATGATAGCATGCAACTCAGCCTCAGGAGCATCATTGCAATTAAAGTTATATTGATATGCGGCGAACACAACCCCACCATCATGTCGTCTCAAGATCGTTCCACCCACCGCCATGTCGTCCACTCCTAAGAAAGATCCATCCATGGACAGGGCGACACAATTCGCTGTAGGTGGCGTCCACGACACAATTTTTGCTGCTTTCTTTATATTTCTGGCCTCACATTCACCACTGGCATCTTCCTCTTTATAAGCTCCTCTATATTGTACCTCCTAGATAGTTCAAGTGATAACACATAGCTTTGAAGATAATCAGCAGATACTTGAGATGATAGGACATCTTTCCCATGTGTATTGTCCATTCTTAAGGACCAAATTCTGCAGACTAGCATTCAGTGGGTGCAGAGGGGAAAATCTTAGCTGCAAACCTGCTTTCGCGTAAGTTAAAAATATAGTCCGAGTGAGGATCTGCTCCACACTCGGAAGCTTAGCTACGAACCAGCTTTCGCCTAAGTTAAAAATACAGTCTGAGTGATGATTTTCTCCACATTCAGAAGCTTAGCTACGAACTCGCTTTTGCCTAAGTTAAAAATACAGTCCAAGTGAGGATCTGCTCCACAATCGGGAGCTTAGATGCGAACCAGCTTTCGCCTAAGTTAAAAAATATAGTCCGAGTCATTCGCCGCGGCACCGGAGTCGCAACCTGCGTTCTTTAAGACGACAATCGGGCAGTTCGATGGGTGGAGGATGCCGACGACGTGCTCATCAACTCATTCAACTCCATCGAGCCAAAGGTTAGTCTTGTTTCGTGTGCTTTACTCACTCAATGGGTTTGCAAACATGGAATTCTTTCTTCATCTTTGTTTTCAGACATCTTTATACATTTTGACATATAATAACGAGACTGAAATTTTTACAGAAAAAATAGTGCTTGACATTTTGCCTTCTGAGTAGGAGGGAAAGTTCATGGAGTTAACATGGAGAGCGAAGACCGTAGGTCCCACCTTGCAATCGTCTTACCTTGACGACCTTCGTCTTGCCTCCAACAAGTCTTATGATTTCAACCTTTTTGGCAGTGATGCACCGTGCATGGATTGGCTAGAAAAATAGAGCATCTCCTCTCTTGTGCTCGTATCCTATGGGACTTTCTGCAACTACGATGCAACCCAGCTAGAGGAGCTTGGCAATGGGATGTGTAATTCTGGCAAATCTTTTCTATGGGTTGTTAGGTCCAACGAGGCACACAAGCTATCTGAGGAACTCATGTCGAAATGTGAGAAGAATGGATTGATTGTTTCTTGGTGCCCCCAACTTGAGGTTCTAGCACACAAGGCCATTAGTATGATATTACAAAAAAATATTTGTTTCCTTCTTGTCTGAAAATGAATTAGAAGATTTGATAAAACGAGAAGCTGGTAATAACACTCCCTTTTCTATTTTGTGAACTTATATGTAGGATGTTTCGTTACTCATTGTGGCTGGAACTCGACGCTGGAGGCGGTTGTTTGTGGTGTACCACTTGTCGGAATTCCACACTGGGCGGACCAACCCACCATCGCAAAGTATGTGGAGAGCGCATGGGGTATGGGTGCGCGAGTGCAGAAGAGCGAAAGTAGATCACTAAGGAGTGCGGAGGTCGAGAGGTGTATTAGAGAGGTCATGGATGGGGAGAGGAAGGACGACTACAAAAGGAATGCAATGAAGTTGATGCAAAAGGCCAAGGAGGCAATGCAAGAAGGGGGAAGCTCAGACAAGCATATTGTTGAATTCGCTGCCAAGTATTCGTCAATTTGAATTTTCAACAATGTAATCTTTATTTGAAAATAAGCAAGTAGGCAATGATTCCAAGCATATATGTTTAGGGGAGAAATTTTCCCATATGTAATTACAGTGCTATATACTCACCATTTGGAGCATTTCATAAATTAACAGCCTGTGGAAAAATGCTTTACACATTATGTGTTGTTCTCAGTAAATTTATATATGGGCTGTAGCTATTACTAGCAAATAACTCTATACTATGTATATGGTTTCTTCTCAGTGTTCCACATGGGAAATGATGCATGATAATTCGCGAAAGATGAGTTCATAAGCCTAAAGTCCATCATATACGAACGTGCATCTACGGCGCATCATGCAATGCATAGTGATAT
>NC_041383.1:39638953-39642286 GCF_002162155.2 Triticum dicoccoides
TATATTTCAAGAAAAAAGTTTTTACACGAGTGTTTTTAGACTAGGCAGGAGGATAGGTAATCACGCCACAACTCGGCATGATACGTAAGAGGTGCCTTTTGTGAGGCGATAAGACCAAAGGGTTAGATCTGCAATGATGTTAGAGATCACATCATTAGGGGATACATCAATGCTTCTAAACACCTTAGAGTTTGTAACATCCTAATTTTTTCTGAGTAGCAAAAGGATGATGAATGGCCAAATAGCTCCGACAGTCCAGTAGTGTTGGGGGGCGGTCCAAAAGGATAATATCGGCGAGTAGGTTGGTTGGAAACCAAGAGCATCCCATACAACACATGAGGATGGGCACCCAAAAAAAACGAGAACGATCTTCCACTGCAGCAGAGCATCGAGCCCAGGTTAAAGAATCAAGGAGTGTCTTATTGTGTAGATTAGCTCGAGTATTTAGCTGGTCAAGGTAGAACAACCAGCCAAACACATGATCACGGCTGGGCACCCGTGATGACCAGATGCAGTCCATACATGGGTGTGTAAGCTGTGATCCCAACGCCTCATAGGTGCCTTTGGTGGTGAAGGGCGCACAATTCAATAGTGTGCGGGAGTCCGACACCTGTACAAGCGTGACATGCTGCAACAACTAACGCAAAGACAAGTCCAACATAGTGTTTCCTGCTTTTTTCACAGATGTTATATCTCGTTTAAAACGATACTAACAAATGTTTGGGGAGCGCGCCAATTTTTTTTCTCACGCGACGAATCGAACACACGCCCTACCCTTCGTACAGGTGATTGACTATCCGCTAGGGCGTGTCATTGCAAGTGACTAAATGCAGTGCTAACACTATAACAACTATTATAGTCGCTCTTACATGTTTTTCTTTAAAAAAATTGACTACACAGATTTCGGGAAAAGTTGATGAACATAAAAAAATGTTGCCCTATTCAAGAAAAGTTCAATAATTTAGAAAAAAGTTCATCAATTTTAAAAAATATTTCACAAAAAATTGAAAAAATGTTCATCAAAATTTGGACAAGAGGTTCACCAATTTCAGAAAATTTCATCATTTTTTTAAAATAATATAAAACTGACAAAAGTTCATAAATTTTTGAAAAAGTTCATCGGAATTGACAAGAAGGTCATTGAATTTGAAAAAACTTCATAAATTTTGAAAAAAAGTTTATCCAATGTCAAAAAAGTTCATTGAATTTGAATAGCAAGTTCGTCGAATTGAAAAAAGTACATCGAATTTGAAAAATAGTTTATGAATTTTTTAAAATAGTTCGCCAAAATAAAAAAAGTTCATTGATTTTTTAAAAAATCAGCAAATTTGACAAAAAAAACTTCCTCGATTCGGAAAGTGTTCATGTATGAAAGAAAAGTAGAAAAGAAACCAGGAAAACAAAAAATGAAAGGAAAAGAACAAAGAAAACATAGGAGGCAATTCCTATATGAAGAAAAATACAAAAACTGATGAGGGAAGAAACCTGGTAGAAGAAGAAAAAAACAGAAAAAAATGGGGAAAACGAAAACGAAAAAGAAGAGAAGGAAAAAGGAAAGAAGGAAAGAGTTGAAGCTTAGCAGGTCCCTCGTTGTGGCAGGGTCGGTTGTTCAATTCACAACGCACGCGCACATGTTTTTTGTGTACTAAAATACACAATACCGGGCGCTTAAAGTGCCAAATAGGAATCGCCAATATCTCGCTCAAGGTTTGCTGGTTCGCTGGTTTGTTCACTGGCTTTCATTCACCGGTGCTTTTTGCATTTTTTTTTCTCTGTTTCTTCACTTGTTTTCTTGGGTTTTTTATGTTTTCCTTTATTCTTCCATCAATTTTATTCGGCTATTCCTAGCTTTTCATTGGGTTTTATTTTCTTTTCTTTTCGTTTGGCTTTTCACCGTGTATCTTTGTTTTTTTCTCGGTTTTTACTGTTTTTCTTTGCTCTTATTTTTGTATGTTTCTTTGTTTCTTTCTTGGTTTTCCCTTTTTTCATTGTTCTTATTTCTTTCCTTCGCTGTTTTTTTTCTTCCAGTCTTAGTTTCTCCTGTCTCTTTCTTGGGTTTCATCCTTTTTTTTATTTCTTTTGGTTTTCATTCCACATTTTCCGTATACGTCAAGAACATTTTTCTAATACATGTTTAACAATTTCCAAATATAAGTTCATCATTTTCTAATACATGTTTTATATTTTTTTTTCTATACTACTCCCTCCATCCCAAAATTCTTCTCTTAGATTTAGCTAAATACGGATGTATCAAGTGACAGTTTAGTATTAGATACATCCGTATCTAGACTAATCTAAGACAAGAATTTTGAGAAGGAGGGAGTACTTAAAAAATGTTTGGTTATTATTTTTTCAAATGTTTTATGTAAAGTATTTGAAATATTCAAAAATATAAACTAAACTAAAAAATATATAAAAACACCAAACAAGTGGAAACAAAGAAAGGAACAAGTTTGTGCCCTCCTGCGTGCCTGGGCTGGCCCATCCGACGCTCCCATGACAAGAGGCTTCCTTATGTCCACTGAGAGCTCAACATTGGCGCCTTCAGCGCCCCGTAAACTTGTTGGTGATCACATGCGCACCTAAGGGGCGGTGGCCCATCACTCCTTTGGTTGGCTGCTCGCTCGACATTGATTTCGCTCGCCCAATCCATCGCTAATGAGTTGTTTGCTAGCCTTTTTTTGGCATGCAAGCACTTGCGAAAAACCAATGCTGGTTTCATTTTTTTATTACGACCCTTCTATTAATTTAAAAAGTTCACGAAATCAAAAAATTTTATTAATTTGTTTAATTGAAAATGTGTAAAAATGTTCATCAATTAGACAAAATGTGAATTTGATATAAGTACATGAATTTTCAAAAACGGTAACAAGCTTATAATTTTATCGATTATAAGAAAGTGTTTCAATTTATATTTTAACAATTTTGAAAAAAAAACTCGCAATGTTGTAAAAAGTTCACCGATTTTTCAAATTTTCTTCAAATTTGGGAAATATTTGAATTTTTGTGAAAAAATCATTATTATTATTTTTTAAATCACCATTAATTTTTTAAAAAGTTTAGAAATTTTGAAAAAAAAGTTCATTGATTTTGATAATAAGTTTAGAAACTTGAAAAAGTCCATCATATTTTAAAACAACTTCACGTACTTGAAAAAATTCATCAACTTTGAAAATCAAGTTCATGAATTCGAAAAAATTTCACCGCATTTTGAAAAAGAAAATTGAGAGAATGAGAAAAGTTCATCGTTTTTGATAGAAACAAATTTGATCAACCTTTTTTTACAAAATATCACTATTACAATAAATATTTGAATTTAGAAAAAAATCACGT
>NC_041383.1:39642771-39656443 GCF_002162155.2 Triticum dicoccoides
TGGATGATGTGGAGCACCTGTTTTATTGTGAAATGTTTAGCGAATGATGTAAGTGTGATTTGATTTTAATAAAGCTAGCCATGATGTCCTTCCTCTAAAAAGTTGCTTACGGGGGGTGCTTCATAAAATAAACCTAGTTTTCTTCAAGCACCAGTGGTTATCTCTATAGGATGGATGATTAATTAGAAATCTACCATATGAAAATAAGCATCGGTGCTTAAAATACTGATTTTTTTGCCTAAACACCTCCCTTTTTCTAAGCTTCCGATGCCATGGTTTATTTATGTTGATGCTGAGTTTCTGCTGTGCATGCAATTTTGAACCACATTTTCTATGCTATTCCAAGATGTGTTGTGTATGTGATGCTGAATTTGCCAGGTCCCCTTTCCCAAGGTTGGAAGTTATAGCTTTAGTAGTCTCCGTATTGAAAGTGCCGCGTCGTAATGCTAACACAACTAAACCGGCTATTCCACCTACCAATGCAATCGGAAGGTGGGAATGACTTTTGCAAATGGTACCCCTTAATCAATGATTTTGCTAGAAAGACCGAAGTCTAATCTTTTTTTAGAAGAACCGAAGTCTGACATGGGAACCTCAAAATTCCGGCCCAAAAGCCTGAAAATAGAAGCCTATGCGTGGCCCAAATTGTCTTTTAGGCTGCAATCAAACCGAGCCCAACCCTAAGAGACAAGCCAAACCCAGCTCGTCCTGCTTTTTTCGGGTTAGGCGATCCGATGCCCTGGTTTATTTATGGAGTACTGTTATATCCACAGATCATTAGACTTGTCGGGTTCGTGCTGGATTAGGGAGGGGGGAGGGGGCGCCCAACTAAAATTCAGGGTGTGGGGAGGTGAGGGGTTGCTTGTAAGGCTAAATTTTGTTGTGCATGCGATTCTGAACCGTGTTGTATGTGATGCTGAATTTGCTTTCCCGAGGTTGGAAGCATATTTAGTCTAACCTCTGTATGGAAAGTGCCGCGCATAATGCAAAAACAACTAAACCGGAATTATTATTTTATTTGTCTGATATAATACGTGTCTCATTTATATCATAAAGATTATAATACAAGCCACATATATATCGACATTGCAAAACTGAAAGCAGCGCGCTAGCCTTTACACAAAGAAACACCAGCCAAGATGTAAAAAGACAAACAAGTCCGAAGAAACCATTTAGCCTGACATCAACACCCATCACCTACCCCTGGCACCACCACAACAACCACCAAAGAAAAAAATGATGGATCACCTAAACACCCGAGCTCGATGCGGCTCCATCGCTGATATGCAGGTTTGCAGACCTCCAAGGTGGCTCGCCAAAGGCGAAACCACCATTACCGTTGAACGAATCAGACCAAGGCAACAGCCTGGACACACCATTGAACTCCAGATCTGGCACCCCACATGACTAAGACATCGGAGTAGGAAACCATACCTGCCATCAAAGTACCACCAACTAGCACACGATCCACCATTTTCTAGATGCCGCTAATGCAGACCATAATCTGCATCCGGTCTTTAACTACCTCCCAGGCTCCACGCTGGTACTGGAGCAAACGTTGTCGCAATGACAGATCCCGAGGACCCAGATCCATCATGAGGATGTTGCCGCCGTCCCACCATCCTTCCTTGAACAGACTGGATTCCAAATCCATACTAAACCATAGGACTGACCGCCTCTTTGGAGTAGGATTTGAAAAAACTTTATTTAGCATCACCGTCGCCACCGCCGAAGCAAAAGAATGAACAACCGAAAAGCTAAGCTAATTTGGTCTAAAACTATCCACACGCGCCAGAGGAAAACGGCAAAGGAAGCCCCTGGCGACGGGCACTGGGGACTTGCCTTTTTCTTCTTGAGTAAGAAAGAACGATACAACTAAACCGGCATTATACCACCTACCAATGCAACGGAACTAGGGAAAGAAACAGAACTCTTCTACTTTGTACAATACGCAAACCAACAAGTGGTTGGATGGTTAGATGGACATTGCTATCCCCAGGCCCCAGCCCACCAGGGTTCAATTCCTGGTTCTTGCATTATTCCTAGATTTGTTTCAACATTTTCGACGATGCGCTTTCAGTGGGGAGAGACGTTCCCGTCGACGATGGGGCGCCTACGGTGACTTCGTTTATCTGAAGATGATATGCTGGCTGCATGCATCGTCCAGATACAGAGACCGGGGATATATCTTAAATAATCTATGATCGGCACGCATGGGTTCCCGACCATTCTGGACGACCTCTTGACCCTGCTGGGATATCGCTGGTATCCTCAGTACACTGTGTATGAGCTCTACCGCGAGTTCAACCAGGAGATGTATCACGCTAAGGTTGATATCTATGATCGGCAGAACAACTCGACCCACGAGTTACATACCTTTGAGGGTATTGGAGTGACTGTCGAGATGTCAGTACAGGAGGTTGCCTATGTTGCTATCTGCAGCCTCCGTAGAGAGCATCCACGCTTGGAGGAGACCGGGTTCAGATACTTCCCATACCCACCAGTTGGGATGATACTAGGTGGTACACTGATGTGTGTACCCCCTACGTGAGCCGTCGGTACGACCCTCATTATATGGTTCGATACATTGAGGTTCTAGATCGCACTGTTCGAGCTCTGACTGTTGAGTTGTACGCCATGCGTGCACGCTACTATGACACTCTGGAGCGGATGCATCCACTGGGTACCACAACGGTTCTTCCTTCGTTCATTCCTTACCCGCGTAGGACGGAGATGCCACCGGGTCTTGTGTGGCCTGAGGTTGGGGGTGATACCCCTGCTTGTGGACCTCTTCTTCGGCCTGGAGATTAGCTGGTACACCAGAGCCGCCACGGCATGCAGCCTCCTTCCCTCGAGCACCGCCGGGCTTTTCTTCACCGACAGTTGCTTGACTTTAGAGGTTTTCCCCGACGTTGATGTAGCATATTGCTATGTCGCGTTGTTGTATCCCTCCACCATGTGCCTGTGCGCCGCCTAGTCAGTCTAGACTACCTTTCCCTTTCTGAACTCGTACTTATGGCTTGTAACCGAACTTATGTATGGATCTGTATGTCGTGTTTGGCTACTATGTTGTATCCATCGAACTTCTTTCATTATGCATGTTTCATCGTGAAGGGTTCCTTGTCTTTGCAAATTTCTCCATGCTGAACTATCCTTGTTATATGTTAGCAGGATGATTAGACCTGCTGGTCGTGGTCGTGGTGGCAACACCCCACCACCGCCTGAATACATGGCTAGTATGATCCAACAGTTTGAGCTCAACCTCCAGTTCATGGAAGGAATGTTGGCTCAGTTTCCTTGCCCCAACATGAACCAGCAGCCAGCCACTATGACACTGAACGACTTTGCACATCTCAACTCAAGCATCTATCGCAGCTCAACTCAGCCACTTGATGCTGACTACTGGCTCCAAGACATCACTTTCGAGCTAGAGTCTGCTGGTGTAGCCCCTGCCAGCTATGTCACCTTTGCGACATATTATCTGAAGGGTCCCGCTGCTCAACGGTGGGATAGCCATAGGCGTTTTTTACCTGCTGGAACGGTCATCACTTGGCCGGATTTCCAAGCTGCTTTTCATGCTCGTTTCATTCCTCAAGGAATTATGGACAGGAAGAAGCGCGAGTTCTGCAACCTCACCCAAGGCAACAAGACTGTGGATGCTTATCAACGGGAGTTCCTTGACTTCTCCCGCTATGCTGAAGATGACGTTGCCACTGATGCACGTAAACAGGAAAAGTTTCGTGATGGACTTCAAGCCGATATCAAGCTGGCGCTCCTCGTGCATGACTTTGCGGATTTCGCCACCTTGGTGAACAAGGTCATTCAGGTCGAAACTGGTCTATAGGAGCACCTCGGATCCCTCAGGCGCAACCGTGATGCGGGTTCATCTTCGGGCCCGTCATCGCAGAAGCGTAAGATATGGATCCCTCACAACATGTATCCACCAGCTGCCCCTGCACCAAGACAGACCCATGCTGCACCTCGTCTGCCTCCTCCACCACCTGGACAGCCGAGACTTCAAGCTCCTGCTTCCCGTCCCAATGATGGGCTATGCTTCAAGTGTGGTCAACCACGACACCGTGCCATGGACTGCTCTCAGAATCAGTACCAGATTACCCCCTTAAACTGGTCGTGGTAACAATCAGCCCCGCAACAACAATGCCATGACATATGGTCGTGTCAAGCCAACCACATTGATCTGAATGAAGCTCAAGACCAGCCTGCTACTGTGTTGGGTACTCTTCTTGTTAACTCAGTACCAGCTTCTGTTTTATTCGATTCAGGAGCATCGCATACTTTCATATCCGAAGATTTTGCATCCATGCATGGCCTTAAATTCGAAGAAATGAACAACCCGCTAGTGGTACACACACCCGCGGGCCAATGTCGAACCACCATGGTTAGTCTCAACGTCCCCGTTGAAATTGAAGGGCTGGAATTCCATGTTCCCCACATTGTTTTGAAGTCGTCCAATATCGACCTCATCCTGGGGATGGAATGGTTGAAAATGCATACCGCTTCTATCATTTGCGCCACTAAAACCGGGCATCTACTTCATCCGTCAAGTGAGATAGTGAGATACCATGCTCATCTTGTTTGGAATGCCGAAGCACGGATTTATTCCTTGGATGCGTGAAAAACACTACAAAGCCGAAGTATCTCTCCGGTCCGCGTTCTTGGTCAAACTGAACGTCGCAACATCAGAGGGCTTTCAAAATTCTAAAAAGTTTCAGTGGTCAAATCCTTCTGAAGATGAAGCCACTTGGGAACTCGAGGATCGTCTTCAAGATGAATAACCTGTTTTGTTTTCCTTCTACCTCCTAAAATCTGGGGACGAGATTTCTTGTAGTGGAGGAGATTTGTAACGCACAGATAATTAAGCTACAGTAATTCTTGGCTAATGATGCCACGTCATCATTTTTACTGTTGCTAATCTCGTTTAGATTCAAAACGGTTGAAAATTCAAATTTTAAAACAAAGTTAAAAATAAAAGTTCTCAAGTGTCATTACAAAAATGTTTAGAGTGTGGCAAATATTCCATAACCAATTATGGTGCTGACACAACATTTTTTTAATGTATTTAAATGATCTTTGGTGAATAAAACAGTGACTAAAACAATTATTGAATGCCTTTAAATAATAAAAAAATACAAACCGATTTTATTATTGTGCCAAATTAATTATGGCAGTAGCCTAAGTAGTAATACTAATTTTGGGGCTAGTTTTATAGTTTACAAAACTAAAAATAAATACATGAAAGGAAACTTAATTGAAAACAGAAAACTATAAAGGGA
Source organism: Triticum dicoccoides (assembly GCF_002162155.2). NCBI lineage: Eukaryota > Viridiplantae > Streptophyta > Magnoliopsida > Poales > Poaceae > Triticum > Triticum dicoccoides. The sequence goes on from NC_041383.1 coordinate 39,648,066, forward strand.
AAACAAAACAAAATAAGTAAAATAATAAAAGGAAAAGGCCCACCACTGTTCCCTATGGGCTTGGGCCAACTGGCCCCTAGCCAGCCCACCAGCGCCGTGCCTCCCCCTCCCTGTTCACAAGGGGGGTCGTGGGCATGACCGATGCCCGCCACGGCACCACTCGACGTCGTGGTGTCCCTCTCCCCCGGCGAAAACCCTAGCTACTTCCCCCTCTCCCTCGTGCCCCCACTCCCTGATCTGGACGCCCACGGCCCTGCGGCCGACGCCCGAAGCCGAAGCTTGCCGTCGTTGCCACGGCGGCCACAACCACCACCTTGCTCCGCCGTCATGTCGTGAAGCTCCGCCGGACCCCGCTGCAGCCTCCCCGACCTCGAGCCCGAGATCTGCGTCATCACAACCTCGGATTGAGGCCGTCTTCTTCCTCGAATCGCCGGCGCGTCTCCGACGAACGCCGTCGACTCCTGCTGCTAATAAACTACCAAGGGCCATAGGCGTGCCGCTCGGTGAGCTTCTTCGTCTTCTGTTCATCCCCGTTAACCCCCTCGCACACCGCAGCTACCTCGTCGCCATTGTTGTGAGCCTGTCGCCGCGAATCGCCTCGCCGCCGTGGCCATGGCCCGTGTCGTGCTCGCGTGAGCACGACATCGAGCTCCTGGTGCTCACAGGAGCCCAACAAGCACGAGCGCGTGCCTCCCCGTGCCTCGTAGCTCCGTTTCCACTAGCGCCCGAACTCCGGCGCCACTTTAGCTCATCGTCGGCGCCGCTCAGGTCGTTCCCGGCGCCTCTCGCTAGCCTAGATGGACGCGACACTCGCTGCTCGTTCGAACGCACCCGCGCGCGCATATCCCGTCTACTACGCACTTCTCTACGTAGCTACTGCTCGCCTGCTGCCGCTGCTACCTCAGTGGTCGCCAGCTGCTGCCGTTGCCGCTCGGCGCCGCCTCCTCTGCCGCGCCACCGCGGCCTCTCCCGCCTCCGACCGCTGCAAGCTCTGCCCCGCCTGCGCCCACGCGCCTCTGCCGCCCGGCCTGCGCGTTGGCCGCGCCGCGGCCGGCCTCTGTCGTGGCTGGCGTCGCCGCCCCTGGTGGCTTCAGGCGCAGACGGGCGCCCACGCCCGCACCCGTTTTACCCGCCCTGCTAAGGCCTTGTGGGCCGCTGACCAGAAGGGCCCACGCCCCTGTCCCAAAAAAGGGGGTTTAAAAATATTAATAAAAATAATTCTTAATTAACTAATTAATTAGTCAATAATTAATTATTTAACTTAATTAACTCTGTTTAACTACCCTAATTAACTAGGTTAGCTAATCACATCTGTTTAATTAAGTTGGGTCAATGAGAGGTGGACCCCAGTCAAACATTTTGACCGGTCAACAGTTGACTATTGACTGCTGACTGCCAGCCTCTGTATTGCTCTGATGTGTACACTTTGTGTGTGCACATAACAATTTAGTCTTTTTTGAATTAATATTAAATCCAATAATTTCATAATATTGTTAAAACTTTAAAGAATCTTATAAATTAATCCGTAACTCGGATCGAAAAACTTTGTACATAAAAGTTGCTCAGAACGGCGAGATGAATCCAAATATGTTCTCTGTTCGTCTGCCACATGTGCCTAGCATAGCAAACATGCAACCGTCCCCCTCCGTTTCATCTGTCCGAAAATGCCAAACTCCGGGAAAGCCTTCCCGGATGTCATCCCACTTCACCAGTATTGTGTAGCACCGCGTTAGAACACTCCTATCCCTGCATGTTACCCCGTCATACATCTGTGTTGCATCTATTGCATTATATTAATGTTTCTTCCCCCTCTTCTCTCCGGTTGACCCCGAGACCGCTGCTGATGCCCCTGTGATCGACTACGTCGACGACGATCCTTCTTCCCTTTCAGCGGAGCTTCCAGACAAGCCCCCTCTTTGATCATCCCGATATTGCCCATTCTATTCTCTCTTGCTTGCATTAGATTTTGCTACTGTTATTGTTTGCTCCTATTCTGATGCATAGCCTGCTTTTATACCTGCTGTTGTACCTTACCTGCTTATCCTAAACTCCTTAGTATTGGTTGGTTAGTGATCCATCAGTGACCCCCACCTTTTCCTTGTTGCTCCTGCTTCATATCGACGCCTCGATCAACGTGATTGACGACCAGAGCCCGACATCTCACATCACATCACGCCCCTTTTGTTGCTCGACTCTGCAGAGTTACCATCGAGTGTCGAGGGCGGAACCTCATACATCACTCCTGATGAGATCTCTATAGTATAGCTATTCGGTCGTGGTCATCGAGGGTGGTTCCTCCTTCACCATTCTTGATACAGCTCTGTCGTGCAACACCTCAAGTGTGAACCTCGAGGGTGGTTCCTCTTACGTTTACCTTGATGATTACATCGAGTGGAATCCACCGGGGGTGATTCCTCGGGTTTTCCCCTTGATGTCTGAACACACAGTTACCTTGACTTCACTTGAGACCGTTGTGAAAGCCGGTTGGGCCCGGAGAGCACCCGTGCGATGTGATAGTGGCAGCTGGCTGTTTAGCGGTATCACCCGGGAGGGGGTGATAGCTCCGGACTTGTCCCGACAGCCGTCACTTCTTTTTAATAATGCACTAACAGGTTTGGGTATTTGTTTTGAGTTGGCCTTTGGCCTTTGCACACTAACCTCACGCAAGAATAGTGATGGGCCTCGACGTCGTGGTATCAGCCGAAGCTTTGTCAGACGTCCAGTTCAGCATTGCGGCACAGCCTGGTCGGTGCCCCAGTGGAGGTGGCCTGGATCGCCCTGCGCGCAACAATCTGGAGTGCAACGGGCGATGGGCCCAGACCCCGGAGGCTTAGGATGTAGACCGGCGGGGACCTCTCTGCTGAGCCTAGGTAGGGTTGTGATGTGTTGATCTTCCGAGGCTGGGCATTGACCCAGAAAAGTGTGTCTGGCCAGAGTAATCAAGCGTGTTGGAAAATGTAGTGCACCCCTGCAGGGAAGATTATCTATTAATAGTCGTGTCCACGGTAACGGATGTTCAGACTTATATCCCGATCTTATACAACTACAAATGGATACTTGAGATATGTGGCTCCGAGATTTCTTTCCCGCAGGGTGTCGGGGAAGGATATTTGGGCATTGATGTTACAACATGTTTCTTAATTAAACTGCTATACTTTACTCTCCTACATGATACAAGATGCTCGGAGCTGCTTGAAGATGCTAGTATTTGATAGGCTAGGCCTTCCCCCCTTTTTATTCTGGCATTTTGCAGTTCAGTCCACGGATACAAACCTTCCATTTGATACCACTTCATACTTATTATAGATCTGATGCTTGCGAGTACTTTCGATGAGTACTCACGGTTGCTTTGCTACCCCTTTCCCCCATTTTTTCTTCTTTTCAGTTGATGCAACCAGATGGTGGATCCCAGCAGCCAGATGCCACCCCCGCCGACTACTACTACTACCCTGAGGGTGCCTACTACTACGTGGAGTCCGCCGACGACCAGGAGTAGTTAGGAGGTCCCAAGCAGGAGGCCTTGCCTCTTCGATCATTGATGTTTGTGCTAGCCTTCTTAAGGCAAAACTTGTTTAACTTATGTCTATACTCAGATATTGTTGCTTCCGCTGACTTGCTTGTGTATCGAGCTTATGTATTCGAGCCCTCAAGGCCTTGGCTTGTAATATGAAGCTTGTATGTCTTTCTTTTGTGTTTAGAGTTGTGTTGTGATATCTTCCCGTGAGTCCCTGATCTTGATCGTACACGTTTGCGTGTATGATTAGTGTACGATTGAATCGGGGGCGTCACAATCTCCTCTGTTGCGCTCGTATCCTACGGGACTTTCTCCAACTACGACGCAACCCAACTAGAGGAGCTTGGCAATGGGATGTGTAATTCGGGCAAATCTTTTCTATGCGTTGTTAGGTCCAACGAGGCACACAAGCTATCCAAGGAACTCAGGAAGAAATGTGAGAACAATGGATTGATTGTTTCTTGGTGCCCCCAACTTGTGGTTCTAGCACACAAGGCCATTGGTACGATATCACAAAGCAATATTTTTTTCCTTCTAGTTTGAAAATGAATTAGATGGTTTGACAAAACGAGATGCTAGTAATAATATTTCCTTTTCTATTTTGTAAACTTATATGTAGGATGTTTCGTTACTCACTGTGGCTAGAACTCAATGCTTGAGGCGGTTATTTGTGATGTACCACTTGTGGGAATTCCGCACTGGGCGGACCAACCCACCATCGCAAAGTATGTGGAGAGCGCATGGGGTATGGGTGTGCGAGTGCAGAAGAGCGAAAGTGGATCACTAAGTAGAGCGGATGTCGAGAGGTGTATTAGAGAGGTCATTCATGGGGAGAGGAAGGGTGAGTATAAAAGGAATGCTATGAAGTGGATGCAAAAGGCCAAGGAGGCAATGCAAGAAAGGGGAAGCTCAGACAAGCATATTACTGAATTCGCTGCCAAGTATTTGTCAATTTGAATTTTCAACAATGCAATCTTTATTTCGAAATAAGCAAGTAGGCAATGATTCCAGGCATATGTTTTTAGAAGAGACAGTGTTTTCCATATGTAATTATAGTGCTATCTTCTCACCATTTTGAAGGATAATGAAATTTTCGTAAATTAACAGCCCGTGGAAAAATGGTTTACACGTTATGTGCCGTTTTCCGTAAATTTAATGTGGACTATAGCTATTATGAACAACTAACTATATACTGTGTATATGGTTTGTTCTCAGTGTTCCACATGCGAAAACAATTGCCCATGTTAAAGCAAGTTGATTATTCTCTATTTCATGGATGATCTTTAGATACATAAGCAACTGCTACAGAACAAAAAGCACAACTGCTACAACAACACTAGAAATGCAGAGGAAACAACATTACAAAAGGAGAGGAAGCAGAGGCCGACAAGTATACAAGTATTGGGGATAACCATGGGGACTTGATCATGGTGAGCTTCCTACTAAATACAACAGGGAATAATTTATATTCAATCAAATATTTAGAAATCAAATCTTTATTGTTGAGCAACATGGGGAGTTTCATCTAGTATTTAAATTCTCTTTGTCCAAGGTAAAAACAAGATGTTATGATTTAGTAGAAAACTCCTAAAAAACACCCATATACTCTATGTTTTTCTATTTGCATGTAAATTATTAAATCATAAACTATAAAAATGTTAAGATGAATTTGCTACACCATAAACTTTAGAGAACTCTAGTATAATTATTTAAGGATGGACACAAAACATATAAAATATATATACATATATATTTAAGTGCCACAAAATGGGAGAAGACATGCAATTTTGTATTTTGGAGTATTTGGTTAAAATGTTCTTAATCTACAATGCATTGAAAATAATGTAATTTGTAATGCCTAATTGTCCTAAACAATATATATGTTAACTATGATTATGATTTTATAATATGAGTCTTAAAGAAAGAATAAGCTTGGTATAAATAGTTATATTTATTTTACTCGCTCTTGGGCACTAAGCATGGATTATATATAATATGTCATAGACAAAACACGTTTCTCTAAAATTATAGAGAATTTACATGCAGTGCGGATCTATAACCTGAAAAGAGCATCAGAAGGGCTCGGCAGACAACATTTTGTGGATAGATCAGTTGTCATCCCGACCATCAGTGAACTTTTAAACACTTCGAGGGTAATATTTGTTGGGGATTTAGTCTAGAAATAAATCTACTCAATTGACTCGGAAATATATTGTGAATATAGTTCAGAAGCATCACTTTTTTGCTCGCTCATGCTATAGTGAACATGTTGGTTATTTGGTCAATTATCGATTCCGTGGAAATCACTATTCCCAATAGTTTTTCATAAACTTATTTAGTGAGTTTTATTCCTTTGTCATTGCATTCCAGTTAATTTTTTTTTGCAATCTGAAAATAGTTTTATTCCATCATAATAGGGTTAAAATCGAGAGGCAAAAGATCCTCTATACATGGTGGTAAGCTACGTAGCCATACAACAATACAACTTTCTACTCAACTATACGACGCCAACCGATTTGCCACACTATTTTGCTCACGCTTGATTTTTATGGGAATATACTCTCTCCCTTGGATAAGTAACTTTATCTCTACCAGAAAATAACCATATACCGATCTCGAGAGACCTTCCCCGGACAAAGCTAACAATGCTTCCGAGAAGTATGATTCGACAATAACAGGAGATTCAGTATGTTGCGACAGCAACATCATATCTTTGCATGATAGCATGCAACTCCGGCTCAGGAGCATCATTGCAATTAAAGTTATATCGATATGTGGCAAACAGAACCCCACCATCATGTCGTCTCAAGATTGTGCCACCCACCACCATGTCGTCCACTCCTAAGAAAGATCCATCCACGGACAGGGCAACACAATTCCCTCTAGGCGGCGGCCACGACACAGTTTTTGCTACTTTCTTTCTATTTCTGGCCTCACATCCATCACTGGCATCTTCCTCTTTATAAGCTCCTCTATATTGTGCCTCCTACATAGTTCAAGTGATAACATATAGCTTTGAAGATAATCAGCAGATACTTGAGATGATGGGACATCTTCCCCATCTGTATTGTACATTCTTAAGGACCAAATTCTCCAGACTAGCATTCAGTGGGTGCAGAGGAGAAAAGCTTAGCTGCAAACCCGCTTTCGCCTAAGTTAAAAATATAGTCCGAGTTAGGATCTGCTCCACACTCAGAAGCTTAGCTGCGGACCAGCTTTCGCCTAAGTTAAAAATACAGTCCGAGTGATGATCTTCTCCACACTCGGAAGCTTAGCTGCGAACTCGCTTTCGCCTAAGTTGAAAATACAGTCCGAGTGAGGATCTGCTCCACACTCGGGGGCTTAGCTGTGAACCAGCTTTCGCCTAAGTTAAAAAAATAGTCCGAGTCATTCGCCGCGGCGCCGGAGTCTCAACCTGCGTTCCTTAAGACGGCTATCGGGCAGTTCGACAGGTGGAGAATGTCGAGGACGTGCTCGTCAACTCATTCAAATCCATCGAGCCAAAGGTTAGTCTTGTTTCATGCGCTTTACTGACTCAATGGGTTTGCAAACATGGAATTCTTTCTTCATCTTTGTTTTCAGACATCTTTATACATTTTGACATATAATAACGAGACTAAAATCTTTACAGAAAAAATAGTGCTTGACATTTTGCCTTCTGAGCAGGAGGGAAAGTTCATGGAGTTAACATGGAGAGCGAAGACCGTAGGTCCACCTTGCCATCGTTTTACCTTGATGACCATCGTCTTCTATCCAACGAGTCTTATGGTTTCAACCTATTAGGCAGCGATTCACCGTGCATGGATTGGCTAGAAAAACAGAGCATCTCCTCTGTTGTTCTCGTATCCTATGGGACTTTCTCCAACTATGACGCAACCCAGCTAGAGGAGCTTGGCAATGGGATATGTAATTCTGGCAAAGCTTTTCTATGGGTTGTTAGGTCCAACGAGGCACACAAGCTATCCGAGAAACTCATGTCGAAATGTGAGAAGAATGGATTGATTATTTCTTGGTGCCCCCAACTTGAGGTTCTAGCACACAAGGCCATTAGTATGATATTACAAAACAATATTTGTTTCCTTCTTGTTTGAAAATGAATTAGAATATTTGATAAAATGAGAAGCTGGTAATAACACTTCCTTTTTTATTTCATAAACTTATATGTAGGATGTTTCGTTACTTAATGTGGCTGTTTGTGGTGTAACACTAGTCGGAATTCCGCACTGGGCGGAGCAACCCACCATCGCAAAGTATGTGGAGAGCGCATGGGGTATGGGTGCGGGAGTGCAGAAGAGCGAAAGTGGATCACTAAGGAGCGCGGAGGTCGAGAGGTGTATTATAGAGGTCATGGATGGGGAGAGGAAGGACGACTACAAAAGGAATGCAATGAAGTTGAAGCAAAAGGTCAAGGAGGCAATACAAGAAGGGGGAAGCTCAGACAACCATATTGTTGAATTCGCTGCCAAGTATTCGTCAATTTCAATTTTCAACAATGTAATCTTTATTTCAAAATAAGCAAGTAGGCAATGGTTCCAAGCATATATGTTTAGAGGAGAAATTTTTTCCATATGTAACTACCGTGCTATATTCTCACCATTTGGTACAACGCTGAAATTACATAAATTAACGGCCTGTGGAAGAATGCTTTACACATTATGTGTTGTTTTCAGTAAATTTATATATGGGTTGTAGCTATTACTAACAACTAACTCTATACTATGTATATGCTTTCTCTCAGTGTTCCACATGGAAAATGATGGATGATATATAATTCGCGGAAGATGAGTTCATAAGCCTGAAGTCCATCATATACGAACGTGCATCTACGGGGCATCATGCATTGCATAGTGATGTGGTAGAATTT
>NC_041383.1:39656625-39659697 GCF_002162155.2 Triticum dicoccoides
ACAAGTGTTTTTAGACTAGGCAGGAGGATAGGTAATCACGCCACAACCCGGCATGATACGTAAGAGGTGCCTTTTTTGAGGCGATAAGACCAAAGGGTTAGATCTGCAATGATGTTAGAGATCACATCATTAGGGGATACATCAATGCTTCTAAACACCTTAGAGTTTATAACATCCTAATTTTTCCTGAGTAGCAAAAGGATGATGAATGGCCAAATAGCTCCGACAGTCCAGTAGTGTTGGGGGCGGTCCAAAAGGATAAGATCGGCGAGTAGGTTGGTTGTAAACCAAGAGCATCCCATACAACACATGAGGATGGGCACCCGAAAAAACGAGAACGATCTTCCACTGCAGCAGAGCATCGAGCCCAGGTTAAAGAATCAAGGAGTGTCTTATTGTGTAGATTAGCTCGAGTATTTAGCTGGTCAAGGTAGAACAACAAGCCAAACACACGAACACGGCTGGGCACCCGTGATGACCAGATGGACTCCATACATGGGTCTGTAAGCTGTGATCCCAACGCCTCATAGGTGCCTTTGGTGGTGAAGGGCGCAGCATTCAACAGTGTGCGGCAGTCCGGCTCCTGTACAAGCGTGACATGCTGCAACAACAAACACAAAGGCAAGTCCAACATAGTGTTTCCCGCTTTTTTCAAAGATGTTATATCTCGTTTAAAATGATACTAACAAATGTTTGGGGAGCGCGCCAATTTTTTTTGCTCACACGACGAATCGAACACACGCCCTACCCTACGTACAGGTGATTGATTAACCGCTAGGGCGTGTCACTGCAAGTGACTAAATGCAGCGCTAACACTATAACAACTATTATAGTCGCTCTTACATGTTTTTCTTTAAAAAAATTGACTTCACAGATTTCGGGAAAAGTTGATGAACATAAAAAAATATTGCCCTATTCAAGAAAAGTTCAATAATTTCGAAAAAGTTCATCATTTTTGAAACATAGTTCACAAAATACTGAAAAATGTTCATCAAAATTTGGACAACAAGTTCACCAATTTCAAAAAAGTTCATCATTTTTCTAGAAAAATATAAAACTGAAAAAAGTTCAATCATTTTTGAAAAAAATTCATCGAATTTGTAAAGAAGGTCATTGAATTTGAAAAAACTTCATCAATTTTGAAAAAAAAAGTTCATCCAATGTCAAGAAAGTTCATCGAATTGAAAAAAGTACATCGAATTTGAAAAAAAGTTCATTATTTTTTTTAAATAGTTCGCCAAAATAAAAAAGTTCATTGACTTTTTTAAAAATCATGAAATTTGACAAAAAACTTCCTCGTTTCGGAAAGTGTTCATGTATGAAAGAAAAGTAAAAAAGAAACAAGGAAAACAAAAAATGAAAGGAAAAGAATACAGAAAACATAGGAGGCAATTCCTATATGAAGGAAAATACGAAAACCGATTGGGAAGAAACCTGGTAGAAGAAGAAAAAAACAGAAGAAAATGGGGAAAAAGGAAAACGAAAAAGAAGAGAAGGAAAAAGGAATGAAGGAAAGAGTTGAAGCTTAGCAGGTCCCTCGCTGTGGCAGATTCGGTTGTTCAATTCACAACGCGTGCGTGCATGTTTTTTGTGTACTAAAATACACAATACCGGGCGCTTAAAGTGCCAAATAGGAATCACCAATATCTCGCTCAAGGTTTGCTGGTTCGCTGGTTTGTTCACTGGCTTTTATTCACCAGTGCTTTTTGCATATTTTTCTCTGTTTCTTCACTTGTTTTCTTGGGTTTTTTAGGTTTTCCTTTATTCTATGTTTCTTTGTTTCTTTCTTGGTTTTCTCTTTTTTTCTTTGTTCTTATTTCTTTCCTTCTCTGTTTATTTTCTTCCAATATTAGTTTCTCCTGTCTCTTTCTTGGTTTTCATTCTTTTTTTATTTCTTTTGGTTTTCATTCCACATTTTCCGTATACGTCAAGAACATTTTTCTAATACATGTTTAACAATTTTCAAATATAAGTTCACCATTTTTTAATACATGGTTTATATTTTTTTTCTATACTACTCCCTCCGTCCCAAAATTCTTCTCATAGATTTGTCTAAATACGGATGTATCAAGTGACATTTTAGTATCAGATACATCCGTATCTAGACTAATCTAAGACAAGAATTTTGGGAAGGAGGGAGTACTTTAAAAAAATGTTTGGTTAGTATTTTTTAAAATGTTTTATGTAAAGTATTTTGAAATATTCAAAAATATAAACTAAACTAAAAAATATAGAAAAACACCAAACAAGTGGAAACAAACAAAGGAACGAGTCTGTGCCCTCCTGCGTGCCTGGGCTGGCCCATCTGACGTTCCCATGACAAGAGGCTTCCTTATGTCCACTGAGAGCTCCACGTTGGCGCCTTCAGCGCCCAGCAAACTTGTTGGTGATCATATGCGCACCTAAGGGGCGGTGGCCCATCGCTCCCTTGATTGGCTGCTCGCTCGACATTGATTTCGCTCGCCCAATCCATCGCTAATGAGTTGTTTGCTAGCCTTTTTTTTGGCATGCAAGCACTTGTGAAAAACCAATGCTGGTTTCATTTTTTTATTACGACCCTTCTATTAATTAAAAAAGTTCACGAAATCAAAAAAGTTTATTAATTTGTTAAATTGAAAACATGTAAAAATGTTCATCAATTAGACAAAATGTGAATTTGATATAAGTACATGAATTTTCAAAAACGGTAACAAGCTTATAATTTCATCGATTATAAAACTCACAATGTTGTAAAAAGTTCGCAACAAATTTTCTTTAAATTTGGAAAATATTTGAAATTTTGTTAAAAAATCATTATTTTTTCAAAAAATCACCACTAATTTTTTAAAAAGTTTAGAATTTTTTAAAAAAAGTTCATCGATTTTGATAAAAAGTTCAGAAACTTGAAAAAGTCCATCATATTTTAAAACAACTTCACATACTCGAAACAATTCATCAACTTTGAAAAACAAGTTCATGAATTCGAAAAAAGTTCACCGCATTTTGAATTATTTTTTTGAGAGAATGAGAAAAGTTCATCGTTTTTGATAAAAACAAATTTGATCAACCTTTTTTTAAAAATATCACTATTAC
>NC_041383.1:39660415-39661219 GCF_002162155.2 Triticum dicoccoides
CTTGGAGTGGATGATGTGCAGCACCTGTTTTATTGTGAAATGTTTAGCGGATGATGTAAGTGTGATTTGATTTTAATAAAGCTAGCCATGATGTCCTTCCTCTAGAAAGTTGCTTACGGGGGGTGCTTCATAAAATAAACCGAGTTTTCTTCAAGCACCAGTGGTTATCTCTATAGGATGGGTGATTAATTAGAAGTCTACCCTATGCAAATAAGCACCGGTGCTTAAAATATTGATTTTTTTGCCTAAGCACCTCCATTTTTCTAAGCTTCCGATGCCATGGTTTATTTATGTTGATGCCAAGTTTCTGCTGTGCATGCAATTTTGGACCACATTTTCTATGCTATTCCAAGATGTATTGTGTATGTGATGCTGAATTTGATAGGTCCCCTTTCACAAGGTTGGAAGTTATAGGTTTAGTAGTCTCCGTATTGAAAGTGTCGCGTCGTAATACTAACACAACTAAACCGGCTATTCCACCTACCAATGCAATTGGAAGGTGGGAATGACTTTTGCAAATGGTACCCCTTAATTAGTGATTTCGCTCGAAAGACCGAAGTCTAACCTTTTTTTAGATGAATCGGAGTCTGACATGGGAACCTTAAAATCCCGGCCCAAAAGCCTGAAAATAGAAGCCCGTGCGTGGCCCAAATTGTCTTTTAGGCTGGAATCAAACCGAGCCCAACCCTAAGAGACAAGCCAAACCCAGCTCGTCCTGCTTTTTTCGGGTTAGGCGATCTGATGCCCTGGTTTATTTATGGTTATACCCACACATCATTAGACTTGTCAGGTTCGTGCTAGATT
>NC_041383.1:39661422-39668748 GCF_002162155.2 Triticum dicoccoides
AAAATTCAGGGTGTGGGGAGGTGAGGGGTTGAATGTAAGGCTAAATTTGGCTGTGCATGCGATTCCGAACCGTGTTGTATGTGATGCTGAATTTGCTTTCCCGAGGTTGGAAGCCTATTTAGTCTAACCTATGTATGGAAAGTGCCGCCTGTAATGCAAAAACAACTAAACCGGAATTATTATTTTATTTGCCTAATATAATACGTGTCTCATTTATATCATAAAGATTATAATACAAGCCACGTATATATCAACATTGCAAAACTGAAAGTAGAGCGCTAGCCTTTACACAAAGAAACACCAGCCAAGATGTAAAAAGACAAACAAGTCTGAAGAAACCACTGAGCCTGACATCAACACCCATCACCTGCCCTGGCACCACCACAACAACCACCAATGGAAAAAAATGATGGATCACCTAAACACCCGAGTTCGATGCGGCTCCATCGCTCATATGCAACTTTGCAGACTTCCAAGGTGGCTCGTAAAGGCGAAACCACCATTACCATTGAAGAATCAGACCAAGGCAACAACCTGAACACGCCATTGAACTACGGATCTGGCACCCCACATGACTAAGACATCGGAGTAGGGAACCATACCTGCCATCAAAGTACCACCAACTAGCACACGATCCACCATCTTTTAGATGCCGCTAATGCAGACCATAATCTGCATCCGGTCTTGAACTACCTCCCATGCTCCACGCTGGTACTGGAGCAAACGTTGTTGCAATGGCAGAGCCCAAGGACCCAGATTCATCATGCGGATGTTGCCGCCATCCCACCATCCTTCCTTGAAAAGACTGGATTCCAAATCCATACCAAACCATATGACCGTCCGCCTCTTTGAAGTAGGATTTGAAAAAACTTTATTTAGCGTCACCATTGCCGCCGCCGAAGCAAAGGAATGAAAAACCGAAAAGCTAAGCTAATTTGGTCTAAAACTATCCACACGCGCCAGAGGACGATGGCAAAGGAAGCCCTTGGCGACGGGCACTGGCGAGATTGCCTTTTTCTTCTTGAGGAAGAAAGAACGATACAACTAAACCGGCATTATACCACCTACCAATGCAACGGAATTAGGGAAAGCAAACAAAATCTTCTACTTTGTACAATACGCAAACCAACAAGTGGTTGGATGGTTAGAGGGACATTGCTATATCAGGCTCCAGCCGACCAGGGTTCAATTCCTGGTGCTTGCATTATTTCTGGATTTGTTTCAGGATTTTCGATGATGCGCTTTCAATGAGAAGCAACGTTCCCGTCGATGACGAGGCGCCTACGGTAACTTCGTAAATATGAAGATGATATGCTGGCTGCATGCATCTTCCATATACAGAGACCGGGGATATATCTTCCTTTTCAAAAATAATCAATGGCAACCAAGACTAAGGCACCAGCTGGTACTCCAGTCGGCCCCATCCCTTTCGCGGACGTCGAGACCAACCCAGGCTTGGTCTCCTCTGTGGTGGAGCATCTCCCAGAAGAGCACGCCGCCCTTCCGAGCCCGTCCGTGTTCAATGGCCTGATGAACCTCCGTTGCTACCAGGGCTTCTGGCTGCCGGATTTCTACACCGTCGCGGCTGTCGCCCTGCAGCGTCGCTTTGAGCCGTGCACCGACGACGTCATCTTTGCAATCTTTCCCAAGTCTGGCACCACGTGGCTTAACTCCCTGGCGTTCGCCACCATGGCCCGCCGCGCTTACCAGGCCGTCGATGCCGGGCACCCGCTGCTACGCCTCAACCCGCACCAATGCACCCCTTTCTTGGAGAACCTCTTTCGGAGCCGCGCGGAGGCCGTCAAGCTCGAGGCGCTGCCATCCCCGCGCCTCATGAACACGGACATGCCGATCGACATGATAATGCCGGGCGCCGGCGGGTGCAAGGTCGTCTATGTGTGCAGGGAGCCCAAGGACATGGTCGTCTCGACGTGGCACTTCATGCGGCGGCTGCAGCCCGACCTAGCGCTGGCCGACGTCCTCGACTCCTTCTGAAGCGGTGCGCTGCCGTATGGATCCGTCTGCGACCACAACCTCAGCTACTGGCATGCCAGCATGGCGAGGCCGGACGTCGTGTTGTTCCTGTGGTACGAGGAGCTGCTACGCGACCCCGCCCAGAATGTCAGGGAACTAGCGCAGTTCGTCAGGCTGCCATTTTCCGACGAGGACGAGGACGCCGATGTCGTCCAGGACATCATCAAGCTCTGCAGCTTCGGGCACCTGAAGCCCTTGGAAGCTAACTCGACAGGCTAGTTGGATCCCCTGCTCCCGGTCCCGCGCGAGGCGTTGTTCAGGAAGGGTGTGGCCGCCGACTGGATGAACCGCAATTCTTGTACTTCCGTAATCACTAAGGAGGAATAGCAGTTCTCTCGAATACACAAAGCTTGCTGATATGTTTTCGATGTATCTTTTTTTTTATTGTTCCATGCTATTATATTATCTGTTTTGGATGTTTAATAGGCATTTATATGCTATTTTATATTATATTTGGGACTAACCTATTAACCGAGGGCCTAGTGCCAGTTTCTGTTTTTTTGCCTATTTTAGAGTTTTGCGAAAAAGGAATACCAAACGGAGTCTAAACGGAATGAAATCTTCGTGATGATCTTTCTTGGACCGAAAGGAAACCAGAAGACTTGGAGATGAAGTCGGAGGTGCAACAAGGTGGCCACGAGGCAGGAGGGCGCACCCAGGGGTGTAGGGCGCGCCCCCTACCTCGTGGGCCCCTCGTAGCTCCCCTGACCTAGTTCATTCGCCTATATATACTCTAATACCCTGAAAACATCCAGAAGAGCCACGGAACCACTTTTCCACCGCTGCAACCTTCTGTACCCGTGAGATTCCATCTAGGAACCTTTTCCGGTGTCCTGTCGGAGGGGGATTCGGTCATGGAGGGCTTCAACACCAATACTTCTCCGATGAAGCGTGAGTAGTTTACCATAGACCTTTGGGTCCATAGTTATTAGCTACATGGCTTCTTCTCTCTCTTTGATTCGCAATACCATGTTCTCCTCGATGTTCTTGGAGATCTATTCGATGTAATATTCTTTTGCGGTATTTTTCCCGAGATCCGATTAATTGTGGATTTATGATCAGATTATCTATGAATATTATTTGGTTCTTCTCTGAATTCTTATATGCCTGATTTGATATCTTTGCAAATCTCTTCAAATTATCGGTTTAGTTTGGCCTACTAAATTGATCTTTCTTGCAATGGGAGAAGTGCTTAACTTTGGGTTCAATCTTCCAGTGTCCTTTCCCAGTGACAGTAGGGGCTGCAAGGCACGTATTGTATTGCTGCCATCGAGGATAAAAAGATGGGGTTTCATCATATTGCTTGAGTTAATTCCTCTATATCATGTCATCTTACTTAATGTGTTACTCCATTCTTTATGAACTTAATACTCTAGATGCATGCTGCATATCGGTTGATGTATGGAGTAATAGTAGTAGATGCAGAATCGTTTTAGTCTACTTAACACGGACGTGATGTGTATGTTCATGATCATTGCCATAGATATCGTCATAACTATGCGCTTTTCTATCAACTGCTCGGCAGTAATTTGTTCACCCACCGTAATATTTGCTATCTTGAGAGAAGCCACTAGTGAAACCTATGGCCCCCAGGTCTCTTTTCCATTATATTGAATCTCTTTTACATCTTACTAGTTTGCGATCTACTATTTTACAATCTTTTACTTTCCGATCTATAAACCAAAAATACCAAAAAAAATTACTTTACCGTTTATCTATCTCTATCAGATCTCACTTTTACACGTGACTGTGAAGGGATTGACAACCCCTTTAGCGCGTTGGGTGCAAGTTGTTGATTGTTCTTGCAGGTATTCGGTGACCTGTGTGTTGTCTCCTACTGGATTGATACCTTGGTTCTCAAAACTGAGGAAAATACTTACGCTACTTTGTTGCATCACCCTTTCCTCTTTAAGGGAAAACCAACGCAAGCTCAAGAGGTAGGAAGAAGAATTTCTGGTGCCCTTGTTGGGGAGATCTACGCCAAGTTAAGCCATACCAAGTACCCATCATAAATTCTTCTCCCTTGCATTACATTATTCGCCATCCGCCTCTCATTTTACTCTCCCACACTTCTAAAATGATTTTCTAAAACCTTTGCCTTTTCTTCGCCCCTCTTCCGTTCATCTCTTTTCGCTTGCTTATTGTGTGCTTGTGTGTTGGATTGCTTGCTTTGTCACGATGGCTCAAGATAATACTAAATTGTGTGACTTTTCCAATACCAACAACAAAGATTTTATTAGCACTCAAATTTCCCCTACTACTAATGCTGAATCTTGTGAAATTAATGCCGCTTTATTGAATCTTGTTATGAAAGATCAATTTTTTTGGCCTTCCTAGTGAAGATGTCGCATCCCATCTAAACAATTTCGTTGATTTGTGTGATATGCAAAAGAAGAAAGATGTGGATAATGATATTGTTAAATTGAAGCTTTTGCCGTTTTCGATGAGAGATCATGCTAAAACTTGGTTTTCATCTTTGCCCAAAAATAGTATTGATTCGTGGAATAAGTGTACAGATGCTTTCATCTCTAAGTATTTTCCTCCCGCTAAGATCATCTCCCTTAGGAACGATATTATGAATTTTAAGCAACCTGATTATGAGCATGTTGCACAATCTTGGGAGAGGATGAAATTGATGATATGTAATTGCCCTACACATGGTTTGAATTTGTGGATGATTATACACAAAAATTATGCCGGATTGAATTTTGCTTCTAGAAATGTTTTAGATTCGACCGCAGGAGGCACTTTTATGGAAATCACTTTAGGAGAAGCTACTAAGTCCTAGATAATATTATGGTTAACTATTCTGAATGACACACCGAAAGATCCACTAGTAAAATAGTTCATGCTATTGAAGAGATTAATGTTTTGAGTGGAAAGATTTATGAACTTGTGAAATTATTTCCTAATAGACGTGTTTCTTCTGATCCTAATGATATGCCTTTGTCCACTTTGATTGAGAATAATAATGAATCTATGGATGTGAATTTTGTTGGTAGGAACAATTTTGGTAACAACGCATATAGAGGCAATTTTAATCCTAGGCCATTTCCTAGTAATTCCTTTAATAATTATGGTAATTCCTACAACAACTCTTATGTAAATTTAAATAATATGCCCTCCGACATTGAGAATAGTGTTAGAATTTATGAGTTCGCAAAAGAATTTCAATGCTTTGATTGAAGAAAAATTTCTCAAGATTGATGATTTGGCTAGGAACGTGGATAAAATTTCTCTTGATGTTGATTCTTTGAAACTTAGATCTATCCCACCTAAGCATGATATAAATGAGTCTCTCAAATCCATGAGAATTTCCATTGATGAGTGCAAGGAGAGAACCGCTAAGATGCGTGCAAAAAAAGATTGGTTTGTAAAAGCATGTTCTTCTAGTTTTCATGATAATAATAATGAAGATCTTAAAGTGATTGATGCAACTCCTATTAAATCTATGTTTTCCAATATGAATCTTGATAAATATGGGACTAGAGATGAGTCAATTTTAGTTAAGAGGCTTCCCAGTGATTCGGAGTTTTTAGATCTAGATGCAAAAATTGAGAAAAGTGGGATTGGAGAGGTCAAGACTTTAAGTAGCAATGAACCCACTCTTTTGGATTTCAAGTAATTTAATTATGATAATTGTTCTTTAATAGATTGTATTTCCTTGTTGCAATCCGTGTTAAATTCTCCTCATGCTTATAATCAAAACAAAGCTTTTACTAAACATATCGTTTATGCTATGATGCAATCTGTTGAAGAAAAGCTTGAACTAGAAGTTTATATCCCTAGAAAACTTTATGATGATTGGGAACCTAGTATTAAGATTAATATTAAAGATTATGAATGTTATGCTTTGTGTGATTTGGGTGCTAGTGTTTCCATGATTCCAAAAACCTTGTGTGATGTGTTAGGTTTTCGTGAATTTGATGATTGTTCTTTAAATTTGCGTCTTGCTCATTCCACTATTAAGAAACCTATGGGAAGGATTAATGATGTTATTATTGTTGCAAATAGGAATTATGTGCTCGTAGATTTCATTGTTCTTGATATAGATTGCAATCCTACATGTCCTATAATTCTTGGTAGACCTTTCCTTTGAATGATTGGTGCAATTATTGATATGAAAGAATGAAACATTAGATTCCAATTTCTGTTAAGGAATGGCATGGAAAACTTTCCTAGGAAGAAAATTAAATTTCCTTATGAATCTATTATGAGGGCCACTTATAGATTGCATACCAAAGATGGCAATACCTAGATCTATCCGTGTTTTTATGCCTAGCTAAGGACGTTAAACAATAGCGCTTATTGGGATGCAACACAATTTTATTTTTGTTCTTTGCTTTTTGCTCCTGTTTAGTAATAAATAATTCATCTAGCCTCTGGTTAGATGTGGTTTTATATTTTAATTAGAGCATCTCCAGCATTGGCCCCCCAGGGGGCACGTAAAATCGCCGCCTGGGGGCGAACCGACGCAAAAGATCGGCCTGGGGGAGAGTGGGTTCCTAGTCGCCGACCCCAGGGCCGCCCCCAGACGCCGTTTAAGTTAAAAAAAAACATTCGGAAAAGTTTGGCTAAATTCGGCTAAAATTCGGCAAACTTGGCATATATTATGCATGTTCGACATTTTACATAGCAAATTTAATCAAAAAGAAAGGCCGAAACTACAACTACGAGCCGAAGAAGTCGCTGAACGCGGCGTAGTTGCCGCCATCACTGCCATCCTTGCTGTCTTCGACGTCGTCAGCCTTCTCCTCCTTGACGCGGCCGCCCCTGCTGGACCCCTGCCCGGCGTCGCCATGGCGGACCGGTGGCGGTGGCGGTGCCTCGTCGTCGTCACTGTCATCGAGGACGACGATGCCTCCTTCGTCGCGGCCCCGGCGGCGCTATTCGAACTGCTCGAGGGCGCGGCACTGGCGCTCCATCTCCATCTTGGGCCAGTCGTCGTGCGCCCATTTCAGGGCCGCCGCCACGTCGAGCTCCACGTCGCCATGCTCCGCCTTCGAGAGCTCGGCAGCGGTCGATGGGTGGCTAGGGCTGGTGTGGCCAGAGGCGAGGGAGGCCACCGGCTTATATAGCCATGCCCGTGTGTACTCGTGGCGGGAGGGGCGGAGTCGCCGCGCCGCCTGTGATGTGCCGCCCGTGTTGAGGAATCAACGGCAAGGCTGACCGGCAGCGGCAGCGCGACAGCCTTGGCATTGATTCCCGCGGGAACCGAGGCGATGAGGGCGACGAAGCGACCGTCTCGCTGACTCGGTGGGCCGACGGCTGTTTCACGCCAAAACTGCTCTC
>NC_041383.1:39669123-39674732 GCF_002162155.2 Triticum dicoccoides
CTGATTCCGGCCCAAGCCTATGAAAAACTGGCTCCTGGGGGCGCGACTGGGCCATTTTTTCGGCGCCGGCACAAAAAAAATCGCCTGGGGAGGCCGTGTTGGGGGCGGGGCTGGAGATGCTCTTAGTGTTTTTGCGAAGTAGAACCTTTAGGATAGCTTACGGTGATAGTTGTGTTGATCTTGCTGAAAATCAGAAACTTTTGCGCTTAATAAATTAGTTTTGAAAATTCAAAGAAATGTGCTTTTGATATGATTCTTTTTTATCTGGATTGGTACACAAATTTATCAGGTTAATTTGGATGGATTTTTGGAGCTACAGAAGTATTCTAGAGATACAGATTACTACAGACTGTTCTGTTTTTGATAGATTCTGTTTTTCGCTTGTTGTTTGCTTATTTTGATGAATCTATGGGTAGTATCGGGTGGTATGAACCATGCAGAAGTTGGAATACAGTATATATTACACAAATATAAGTAAAGAATGAGTTTGCAACAATACCTTAAAGTGGTGATTTATTTTCTTATACTAACGGAGCTCATGAGATTTTCTGTCGAGTTTTGTGTTGTGAAGTTTTCAAGTTTTGGGTAAGGATTTGATGGACTATGGAATAAGGAGTGGCAAGAGCCAAAGCTTGGGGATGCCCAAGGTACCCCAAGGTAATATTCAAGGACAACCAAAAGCCTAAGCTTGGGGATGCCTCGGAAGGCATCCCCTCTTTCGTCTTCGTGTATCGGTAACTTCACTTGAGGCTATATTTTTATTCACCACATGATATGTGTTTTGCTTGGAGCATCTTGTATGAATTGAGTCTTTGCCTTTTAGTTTACCACAATCATCCTTGCTGTACACACATTTTGGGAGAGACATGCATGAATCGTGACTTATTAGAATACTCTATGTGCTTCACTTATATATTTTTTTAGCAAGGCAATATTGCTCTCATGCTTCACTTATATGTTTTTAGAGCACGGCAGTGGCTTTATTTTATAGAAATTGTTGAACTCTCATGGTTCACTTATATTATTTTGAGAGTCTTTTAGAATAGCATGGTAATTTGCTTGGTTTATAAAATTAGTCCTAATATGATCGGCATCCAAGATGGATATAATAAAAGCTTTCATATGAAGTGCATTGAATACTATGAGAAGTGTGATTCTTTATGATTATTTTGAGATATGAAGATGGTGATACCAGAGTCATGCTAGTGGTGTAATTGTGAATTTGAGAGATACTTGTGTTAATGTTTGTGATTCCTGTAGCATGCACGTATGGTGAAGCGTTATGTGATGAAGTTGGAGCATGATTTATTTATTGATTGTCTTCCTTATGAGTGGAGGTCAGGATCGCGTGATGGTTAACTCCTACCAACCCTTTCCCTAGGAGCAAGCGTGTAGTACTTTATTTTGATGACTTGTAGATTTTTGCAACAAGTATGTGAGTTCTTTATGACTAATGTTGAGTCCATGGATTATACGCACTCTCAACCTTCCACCATTGTTTGCCTCTCTTGTGCCGCACAACTTTCACCGGTACCATGCACCCACCATTACCTTCCTCAAAACAGCCACCATACCTACCTATTATGGCATTTCCATAGCCATTCCCAGATATATTGTGATGCAACTTTTCAGCATTCCGTTTATTATGACACGCTTCATCACTGTCATATTGCTTTGCATGATCATGTAGTTGACATCGTATTTGTAGCAAAGCCACCATTCATAATTTTTTTCATACATGTCACTCTTGAATCATTGCACATCCCAGTACACTGCCAGAGGCATTCACATAGAGTCATATTTTGTTCTAAGCATTGAGTTGTAATTCTTGAGTTGTAAGTAAATAAAAGTGTCATGGTCTTCATTATTAGAGCATTATCCCATGTGAGGAAAGTATGATGGATACTATGATTCCCCCACAAGTCGGGATCAGACTCCGGACAAAAAATAAAAAAAATAAAAAAGAGCCATAAAAAAAGAGAGAATGCCCAAATAAAAAAATGAGAGAAAAAGAGAGAAGGGGCAATGTTACTATCCTTTTACCACACTTGTGCTTCAAAGTAGCACCATGATCTTCATGATAGAGAGTCTCCTATGATGTCACTTTCATATACTTCTGGGAATTTTGCATTATAGAACTTGGCTTGTATATTCCAATGATGGGCTTCCTCAAAGTGCCCTAGGTCTTCATGAGCAAGCGAGTTGGATGCACACCCACTTAGTTTCTTTTTGAGCTTTCATACACTTATAGCTCTAGTGCATCCGTTGCATGGCAATCCCTACTCACTCACATTGATATCTATTGATGGGCATCTCCATAGACCGTTCATACGCCTAGCTGATGTGAGACTATCTTCTCCTTTTTGTCTTCTCCACAACCACCGTTCTATTCCACCTATAGTGCTATGTCCACGGCTCACCCTCATGTATTGCGTGAAAGTGGAAAAAGTTTGAAAATACTAAAGTATGAAACAATTGCTTGGCTAAAACCGGGGTTGTGCATGATTTAAATATTTTGTGTGATGAAGATAGAGCATAGCCAGACTATATGATTTTGTAGGGATAGCTTTCTTTGGCCATGTTATTTTGAGAAAACATGATTGCTTTGTTAGTATGCTTGAGGTATTATTGTTTTTATCTCAATATTAAACTTTTGTTTTGAATCTTTCGGATCTGAACATTCATGCCACAATAAAGAAAATTACATGGATAAATATGTTAGGTAGCATTCCACATCAAATATTCTATTTTATTATTTACCTACTCGAGGACGAGCATGAATTAAGCTTGGGGATACTTGATACGTCTCCAATGTATCTATAATTTTTGATTGTTCCATGCTATTATATTATCTGTTTTGGATGTTTAATAGGCGTTTATATGCTATTTTATATTATTTTTGGACTAACGTATTAACCGAGGGCCCAGCCAGTTTCTGTTTTTTTTTCTATTTTAGAGTTTCGTAGGAGTCCAAACGGAATGAAACCTTCGTGATGATCTTTCTTGGACCGAAAGGAAACCAGAAGACTTGTAGATGAAGCCGGAGATGCAACGAGGCGGCCACGAGGCAGGAGGGTGCACCCAGGGGGGTAGGGTGCGCCCCTACCTCGTGGGCCCCTCGTAGCTCCCCTGACCTAGTTCCTTCGCCTATATATACTCTTATACCCTGAAAACATCCAAGATGGATACGAAACCACTTTTCCACTGCCGCAACCTTCTGTGCCCGTGAGATCCCATCTAGGGACCTTTTCCGGCATCTTGCCGGATGGGGATTCGATCACGGAGGGCTTCTACATCAACACCATTACCTCTCTGATGAAGCGTGAGTAGTTTACCATAGACCTTCAGGTCCATAGTTATTAGCTAGATGGCTTCTTCTCTCTCTTCTATTCCCAATACCATGTTCTCCTCGATGTTCTTGGAGATCCATTCGATGTAATATTCTTTTGCAGTGTGTTTTCCGAGATCCGATGAATTGTGGATTTATGATCAGATTATCTATGAATATTATTTGGTTCTCCTCTGAATTCTTATATGCATGATTTGATATCTTTGCAAGTCTCTTCGAATTAGCGGTTTGGTTTGGCCTACTAGATTGATCTTTCTTGCGACGGGAGAAGTGCTTAGCTTTGGGTTCAATCTTGCGATGTCCTTTCCCAGTGACAGTAGGGGCAGCAAGGCACGTATTATATTGTTGCCATCGAGGATAAAAAGATGGGGTTTTCATCATATTGCTTGACTTAATTCCTCTACATCATGTCATCTTATTTAATGCGTTACTCCATTCTTTATGAACTTAATACTCTAGATGCATGCTGGATAGCGGTCGATGTGTGGAGTAATAGTAGTAGATGCAGAATCATTTCGGTCTACTTGACTAGACGTGATGCGTACGTTCATGATCATTGCCTTAGATATCGTCATAACTATGCGCTTTTCTATCAATTGCTCGACAGTAATTTGTTCACCCACCGTAATATTTGCTATCTTGAGATAAGCCACTAGTGAAACCTATGGCCCCTGGGTCTCTTTTCCATTATATTGAATCTCTTTTACATCTTACTAGTTTTCGATCTACTATTTTGCAATATTTTACTTTCCGATCTATAAACCAAAAATACCAAAAATATTTACTTTACCCTTTATCTATCTCTAACAGATCTCACTTTTGCACGTGACTGTGAAGGGATTGACAACCCCTTTAGCACGTTGGGTGCAAGTTGTTGATTGTTCTTGCAGGTATTCGGTGACCTGTGCGTTGTCTCCTACTGGATTGATACCTTGGTTCTCAAAACTGAGGGGAAATACTTATGCTACTTTGATGCATCACCCTTTCCTCTTCAAGGGAAAACCAACGCAAGCTCAAGAGATAGCACTTTGCATAAATAGAATAATTAGAATGAGTGCAGGTAGAGGTACAACATATGACACGAACGCATGTAGGCGTGAACATGACACCTGGACTAGAAACAAAAGGGATGGTCGACCTGAGGAGAGGATACATCACAACCTACCAAACCTGAACCAAGTGTGGCAACGCCAGACCAACAAGATCATCAACATCTCGAGAACCAAAACCGGGGACACCGCGAGTGAGCAAGATGGCGCCTTCGAGAAGGAGGACGATGTCGAGATGCCGTCGTCATCCGATCCGAGGAACCGGACCTAGGGTTTCACCTGAGCTCGAAGAGGGCGCAACCGAGGGCCTTGTTAGTGCCTCCAAGAAGGAAACGACGTCTGCAGACGCCGCCGCTGCCAGCATCGGCAAGACAAGTAGGGATTTCTCCCTGGCCTGAGGATGAGCAATCCCGTAGCCACTATATCTGGAAACGAAGATGAGGAAGCCAACGCCGGTCGGAGTCACCATGTTGGAAGGGGGTTGGCAGGGCTGCAACTACTGTCGGAGGGTGGCACCGTCTTTGAACCCACAAGAATTGGATCTGGCAAAAGTGGAGGCTTTGAGGCGTACAAGGTAGAGCAGGCGCGAAGCAAGCCACAAGGGGGTGGGGCGACGACTATCAGCAATGCCGACAAGTAAGGACTAGAGAGACGCAGATCCTGGCTACCGTGACCATAGTCATCGAGACATCCGGGAGCCATGCAAGCTGGAAGGAATGCAACTGTTGGGTCACCGAGACCGGAGCCGCCTGACAGAGGACGCCGACAACCATGGATACCGAAAGGGGCATGTGACCAAGGTCGCCGGGGCCGGAGCAGCGCCAGCAAGCACCCGTCTTGAGGTCTTCAAGAACACCACTAGCATTGTATACTCGTCGCCACCACGAGATCCATCGTCGTGGCTCAGGGGAGAGGATGGGCCGTCGGTGGCAACAGGGCTGCCAGCAGGAAGGCATGCTGCAGACACCCTTGCGATAGGCTGCAGATCCCGCACCCAATCCAAGGGCAGCAGCACCAGCAGGGCTAGGCCACGCATAGAGGGGGGAGGAAGAACTACTAGGGATGGCACCCTGTGGCTGAGGCTGGCACACAATGGACGTCACTGGACTGACAGATTGCAGCAGCTGTGAGGGGGGAAGCCGCACATGAGCTACACGGCGTGGGGTAGGGGTGAGCGTGCACAGGGCGGATCCGTCCCGCTGCCGTCTTCC
>NC_041383.1:39675041-39695239 GCF_002162155.2 Triticum dicoccoides
CGTGTCCTGCGGAGGTGGCAGATCTTGAGGGGGTTGGGGAGAGAACTGATTCGCTCCGTCACTGCCATCCCGAGGAGCGGCGCGGCATCGCCGGCCGGCCCTTCGACGATGATGTAGCGGGGGCGCACAGAGGAGGAGGGGTTTGCCCGGTGGCGGCGGATGCGGTTTCCCCGTGTTGCCAGGCAGGGCGACACGGGGACAAGGGGGGCTTACTTTCAGCCTGCCAGCGGGGCTAAGAAGGAATAATTAGTGGAGCAGTTTTTGTTTCATGAAATTGGCCTTTCTATTCCTGGGTGTAGACCATAGATCCACTTTCCATGGTTGCTTTGAGATTCATGCAAATTTTTAACTATTTTTATAACTTGTTTTATTTCAGTGTGTCACATGTTAACAAATGAGGTTCTATATGTCATTAATAATAGACACATCCCAGAAGGTTGGAATGATACCAACATGGTTCTAACCCCTAAAGTGGATTCTCCTGAGTTGATTACCCAATATCGACCCATTAGTCTTTGCAATGTGGTGTATAAGATCGTAGCAAAGATGCTTGCTCTCCGGTTGAAATCTATATTGCCAGAGATTATTGCTCCAACACATAGTGCCTTTGTACCTGGGAAATTAATTACGGACAATGTCATGGCTTATGAATGCATCCATTCTATCAAAAATAAAAAGAAGGGGAAAATTAGTTTATGTGTTGTAAAGTTGGACATGAATAAAGCTTATGATAGAGTTGAGTGGTCCTTCCTGCGTGATATGACGTTGAAATTGGGGGTTCCATGAGAGATGGATCGAGCTTATTATCAGTTGTGTTTCTTCTGTTAAGTACAATATTCGGTACAATTCACAAGTCACTAAAGAATTCTTGCCAACCAGAGGTCTCAGGCAAGGTGATCCTTTATCACCTTACCTATTTTTATTATGCTCTGAAGCTTTGTCTAGTTTGTTGCTGCATGAAGAGGAAGTTTGTGGCATCAATGGGATAAAGGTATGCGGAAATGCATCTTTAGTTTCACATTTATTATTTGCTGATGATTCCTTGATTTTCATGAAGGCGCATATGAAAAATGCCACTTCTCTGCAGCAAGTACTCGACACATATTGTGAAAACTTTGGTCAAATGGTTAGTGTGTCAAAATCTAGTATCTTTTTCAGCCAAAATATCGATGTTGATATGAGAACAGATATTTGTCTTATGTTGAATATCAACAACGAAGCTTTGTCAGATAAGTACTTGGGCTTGCCAACTTTGGTTGGACTTGACAGAAGTGGTTGTTTTAAACATCTTATTGAAAGAATAGTGCAACAGATTAATGGATGGAAGGAAAAGAGTTTATCAGTTGCGGGGAAAGAAATGTTACTGAAGGTAGTAGCGCGGGCCATCCCATTGTATGCTATGTCGATGCTTAAAATACCAAAGGGAATCTGTAAAGATAAGCCTGATATCATTGTGAAGTTCTGGTGGGGAGATGATGAAAATGGTAAAATGATGCACTGGTTTGTATGGTGGAAGCTTTGTTTCCCAAAGAGCCTTGGAGGGCTTGGTTATCGTAACTTTCCTTCTTTCAATCTTGCGATGTTGGCTAAGCAGGTTTCGAGAATTATATGCAATCCTGATTCCATTTATGCAAAGGTTTTGAAGGAAAAATACTTCCCCAACCAAAGTATACTTGAAGCTGGCCCAAAGAAGGGATCTTCCTTCACATGGCAGAGTATATTTGCGGGCATTGAAACATTTAAAAGAGGGCGCATATGGATATTAGGAAATGGAGAATCAATTGACATATGGAGAGACCCGTGGATTCCTACCAGCCCGGAGAGGAAGGTTATGTCAAGGAGGGGAATTGCAAAAGTATCAGACTTGATCGACCCTTATTCGGGTTAATGGGATGAGGCCCTAGTACGTTCTGCGGTCTCACATGTTGATGCTTCAAGAATTCAAAGTATTACACTAAGTCCTAAAAGCGTTAATGATTTTGTAGCATGGCACTACAACCCAAATGGAATATTTTCAGTAAAATCCGCATATCATGTGGAGTGGCGGCACCAGTTTGGGAAATCTTATCAAGCCATGGCATCATCCTCAAGAGGTTCAAACCCAATCTAGAAGAAAATTTGGGCTCTTTCAGTACCCAATAAGGTCAAAACTTTTGTATGGAAAGCGCTCCATGCAGCTATTCCTGTTAAGTCCACCTTGACACACCGGCATATAGGAACGGATGATCAATGTCCAATTTGTCACGCACATCCAGAAGATCTGGAGCATCTTTTATTTGATTGTGCTCTAGCACAAGAGATGTGGAGATCGCTTCAGCTTGAACATGAGATATCAATAGCTTGTATGGTTGACAGAGCAGGCTCTACAATACTGGAGGAGCTGCTGGATACTTCATCGTGTCACTATCCAAACCTATCGCAAGTAGGAATGGTAGAAGTAGTGGCATTCGCAACATGGTACCTATGATGGATTAGGCGCACCATTACACATAAGGAGAGGACTCCACCAGTGGCCAGTTGGAAATTATCAGTTCTGGCTTTATGTACAAATTTTACGAAAGTGGCTCAGAAACTAGGAGACAGAGAGATATTCAAATGGAAGAAACCAGATATATGCCATGTTAAGCTCAATGTAGATGCTTCTTTTCACAGCAAGGAAGGAGAAGGGGCGACGGGCGCAGTGATTCAAGATAAGCATGGTAATTTCCTTACTAGTGCTTGCTCCTTTGTCTTTCACTATTCACTAGATTCGATGATGGAAGCCCTTGCAATGAAAGAAGGATTGTCCCTGGCTGCATCTTTAGGTTATAACCATATTATTATTGAATCTGATTGCTTGGAAGTATTTGAAGCTTTTGGAGGTGGACACACTTGGTGGCATGAAGGAGCTGCAATTTCTGATGATTGTGTGGATTTGGTAACGATGATTGGGACAACCAAATTTTCACATTGCTTTCGGGAGGCCAATGGCGTCGCACATGAGATAGCAAAACATACTTATGCAAAACATTTATCTTGTAATTGGGTAGATGATCCCCCTTATTTTATTATTCCTTCTCTTGTGAATGATTCAAGTGTGCTTTGTTGATTAATAAAGCAAGCCATGATAGCATTTCCCTAAAAAAGGTATTTTCTCTCGTTACATATTGTATCATAATGTTTTATAGTGTACCATCGTGTATCAGCAGACCCGGTCCAACAGAAGTGTTTTTTGTCGTTCACGTACACAATGAAAGGTACGCTTTGCAAAAAGAATGCCAGATCACCTCCTCACCCAAGCTCGACATGACTCTATCACTGATATGCAGCTTTGAAGACCTCCAAGGTGGCTCACCAAAATTAAAGCCCTTGTCGTTGAACGAATCAGACCGGGGCAACAACCCAGACACGCCATCGAACTCCAGATCTGATGGGGAATGTTGCATGAAAATCAAAAAATTCCTACGAAACACCCAAGATCTAATCTAGGATATGCATAGCAATAAGTAGGGAGTGTTTCGTATATACCGAAAGCGGAAGCATATATAATGCGGTTGATGTAGTCGTACCAATCACGATCCAATCCGATCTAGCGCTGAACGGACGTCACCTCCGCGTTCAGCACACATGCGGCTTGATGGCGTCTCATCCTTCTTGATCCAGCAAGAAAGAGAGGAGAAGTAGATGGCATCTCAACCAGCACAATGGCGTGATGGACGGAGTGCGGCGTGTCCAGGGCGCGGCCCGACCGTGGTGAGCGCTGGGCCGGAGCGCGAGAGGCGGGCGCGGGCGCATCCAGCCTCAGGCACGTGCGGGACGACGCAGGTGACGCGCGTGTGTAGCAGGGCAAGCGAGGCGAGGGCGCGGCAGCCGAGCGAGGCCATGGCGCAGCGTCGAGCAGGTAGAGGAGAAGGAGGGGGATCATGAGGGGAACATAGGGCACGGGGCAGTGGGGGTCAAGGAGGAGAATGGGGACGACGTTCCGGGGAGGAGGAGATCCGACGAGGTGGCTCCCGGCAGCGATGGACGACCTCGGGCGGGCGCAGGGCGAGCCCCCGATCTCGATCCATATTGGGGGGAAGAGAGCGAGGTGGAGTGGGGGGTTGTGGGGCGACGGGCCCTAGGGTGTCCGCCGAGAGGGGAAATAAGGGGAGTGGGGTGGGCCGGCGGCTGGGCAGGTGGCCGGTTTGGCCTGTGAGCTGGGCCGCCTGATCCTGGGGGGTTCTTTTTTATTTTTTTAGTTTTGTTTTCTGTTTTTGTTCTTTTCCTTTTTCTTTATTTTATTTTCTGTTTTCTCTCATTCCCTAAACACTTTAGTTTTGGAAAAATACATATGTTGCACCTAATTTAGTAATCTTAATTATGTCACCTTCTGAACATTTTAGTTTTAGGATTTGAAACTTTTTGATGTTTGACAAAAAATCAAATTCAAATTTGAATCGTTTGAACTAACACGGGATTAGCAACAGTAATCGGAGGTGACGTGGCATCATTAGCATAGGTTCACTGTAGCATAATTATCCGGGCGTTACATAGCATAAGTGTTATTCCTTGTACTTTATATCAAGAAATTTTGGATGAAATAGCACCCGCTGAAATAGAAGACATAGATGTTACTATTAAACTTGCTAAAGGAGACACCATCACACCACTTGGAATTGTTAGATATGTTGAAGTCTTGTGTGGGAAAACAAAATACCATACTAATTTTCTTGTTCTTGTTTCCCCACAAGATGACTTTGGTCCCATTATCTTTGGTAGACCTTTCCTGAACATTGTTAATGCTACTATAGATTGTCATAAACAAACTGTCATTCCTCCTAATTTTGGTGGTGAGTCTCATGAGTTTTATTTCTCCAAGTTTAATAGAAAACATCATAATTAAGAAAGAATTACCTAATAGAGATGAAATAATTGGTATTGCTTCTATTGTCGTGCCTCCTACTAATTCACTAGAACAATATTTGCTAGACCATGAAAATAATATGCATATGCATGAAAGAAATGAAATAGATAAAAAAATTTGAACAACAACCTCTGCTTATGCACAATTTGCCTATTGAAACTCTAGGAGGTCCTCCTCCACCTAAAGGTGATCATGTGTGTCAGTTGCAACAATTGCCTGATACTTTGAAATATGCTTATCTTGATGAAAATAAGATATATCCTGTTATTATTAGTGCTAACCTTTCAGAACATGAAGAAGAATAAATATTGAAAATTCTCAAGAAGCACCGAGCTGCTATTGGATATACTCTTGATGATCTTAAGGGCATTAGTCCCACTCTATGTCAGCACAAGATTAATATGGAACCTAATGCTAAACCCGTTGTTGATCACCAATGTCGGTTTAATCCCAAAATGAAAGAAGTGGTAAGAACTGAAATATTAAAGCTTCTGGAAGTAAGTATAATATATCCCATAGCTCATAGTAGATGGGTAAGTCCCGTTCATTGTTTCCCTAAGAAGGGCGGTATAACTGTTGTTCCTAATGATAAGAATGAACTTATTCCACAAAGAATTGTCACTGGCTATAGAATGGTAATTGATTTTAGAAAATTAAACAAAGAAACTATAAAAGATCATTACCCTCTACCTTTTATCGATCAAATGCTAGAAAACTATCTAAGCACACACACTTTTGTTTTCTAGATGGATATTTTGGTTTCTCTCAAATACCTGTTTTGCAATCTAATCAAGAGAAAACCACTTTTACTTGTCCTTTCGGAACTTATGGTTATAGACGTATGCCTTTTGGTTTATGCAATGCATCTTCTACCTTTCAAAGATGTAGGACTGCTATATTCTCTAATTTTTGTGAAAAGATTGTTGAGGTTTTCATGGATGATTTTTCTATTTATGGAACTTCTGTTGATGATTGCTTGAGCAACCTTTATCGAGTTCTGCAGAGATGTGAGCAAACTAATCTTGTCTTGAATTGGGAGAACTGCCACTTTATGGTTAATGAAGGTATTGTGTTGGGTCATAAAATTTCTGATCGAGGCATTGAGGTGGATAAAGATAAAGTTAATGCAATTAAAAAAATGCTATGCCCTAAAGATATCAAAGGTATTCATAGTTTCCTTGGTTATGTTGGGTTCTATAGGAGGTTTATTAAAGACTTCTCTAGAATAGGCCTCTTACAAATCTTTTACAAAAAGATGTTCCATTTGTTTTTGATGATGATTGTGTGGAAGTTTTTGAAACACTCAAGAAAGCATTAACTACTGCAGCCATTGTTCAACCACCTGATTGGAACTTGCCTTTTGAAATTATGTGTGATGCTAGTGATTATATTGTTGGTGGTGTTCTAGGACAAAGAGTTGATAAAAAAATGTCATCCATTATGCTAGTAAACCTCTAGACAGTGCTCAAAGAAATTATGCTACTACTGAAAAAGAATTTTTAGCAGTTGTGTTTGCTTGTGATAAATTCAGACCTTATATTGTTGATTCCAAAGAAATTGTTCACACCGATCATGATGCAATAAAATATCTTATTAAAATAAAGATGCTAAACCTAGACTCATTAAGTTAGCTATAGCGCTTGATCATAAACTAGCAGTACTGCTCTTATTCTTTTCTTTTTCTTATTTCCCTTTTCTAGTTTTTACTTTTTTTATTATTTCCCTTTTCTAGTTTCTAGTTTTTGTTTTTGTTTTTGTTTTTCTTGTTTTCCTCGCACGCAGTCGACGAGAATGTCTCCCTCCCACACTGTGCGAATATCACCAGAACTATGCATGTGGTGGTAATCGAAGGGATACGATGTATTCCTCATTTGACCGATAACGGTTACTTAAGTGCATAAACAAAATAGATACATATATATAAATGGTGGTTTCTCAGCTACGTCGACGACGTTTCACATTGAGCTTCTTCCCTTTCTTGTTCGTTGCCAAATAATTGAGCCCCTCCATGTGACTTTTCCGAAACCATGGAGTATGATCTTTCTTAGGTAATGTAGTATTGATTCTTCTTTTCACGTATGCTTCATCGTCATCGTCATCTTCCCTCATCGGGTTGCCGTATTGGTCGTAGTCTTCCTCGTTGGTGACTCCATCCATTCCGACGATGCTCCTTTTGCCTCTCCTCACGACAACACGACTGGGATTGGTCGGGTCGGTTATGAAGAAGCATTGTGTCGCGTGCTTAGCATGTATCCATGGCTCATTTTTGGCGATGACATTAACGTTCACAGGAGTGCTCTTTGCATCGGGTATAGACATGGTAGTGAAATACTTGTTTTCTCTTACGACGTCCTTAGCACACCTGACATAGAACACCGCCGCATCATGCATTCCAGCATAGTCAAGCTCCCAGATCTCTTCGACCGTTCCGTAGAAGCTTTCAGTTGTGTCGTTGGCGTCGGTCACGCATTCAATTGTCACCCCGGAGTTCATGTAATCACTATCCATGTCTTTGGCCTCCATGTAGATCATGTACCCGTTGATATCCTATGACTGATAGGTCGTGAGTTTGGGCGCGGAGCCATGTGCTAAGGCTTGTATGAGCAATCCGTCCGAACTGCCCTCTTTCGGGGGATTTTCAAGAACTTGCTCTTTGAACCAACGCAAGAAAGTGGCGTTGTGCTCTACAGTAACTTCATCGTCCATCTTGAGCATCCCCTTATCACGGTACTTCTTTGCGATGCTTTCTTTGTGTCATGCCACATAATCATCTACCACATGTAGGTGTTGTAGCACTACTAAGTTAGCCCTGTCAAAGTCGATCGTTCCTTCGATCAGAGTAGTCCACGTGCAATTCCCAACGGTCGTTGTTGTGACCTTCTCCTTCAAGCCTCCCATCGTGCTTCTTGACGGGAAAACCAACAACAGGGTCTCTGATGCCTATATAATTCTCGCAAAAGGAGATGCACTCATGCGTCAGGTACCCTTGGACGATGCTCCCATCGGGACGGGACATTTTACAAATGAATCCTTTGATGACCCCATTCATCCTCTCAAACAACATCATGTTGTGAAGGAATGTCGGCCCGAGGTTGATGATGTCGACCACGATGAGGACACACAAATGCACCATTTCGTCAAAGAACGCGGGCGGGAAGTACATCTCAAGCTCACATAGTATGACAACGATCTCTTCTTGTAGCCTTCGGAGCTGCTTCACACTTATGGACTTTCGAGAGATAACATCGAAGAAGTTGCAGAGACCAATTAGCGGGTCACGGAGGTGCTTCTCCATTATCCCTCTAATGGCAACCGGGAGTATATGTGTCATCATCACATGACAGTCATAAGACTTCATCCCGCTGAGCCTTTTCTTCTTGGTGCTTATCTTCCCATAGTAACAGGAACTGACTTTGATTCCCGCAAGGAACTTGATGAATTGATCGATCTCCTTTGCACTTAAGGTGAAACAAGAAGGGGGGCACTAATTCTCCTTCTTCTTGTTGACGTTTCTGCCCCTTTCCCCCTCCTCCGCCTCCATCTCCTCTGTCAACTTTTTAGGGTGGAGATCGTTCTTGATCTTCAAATCTTCCAAGTCTTTCCTTGCCTTCGGCCCATCCTTGGTCTTCTCCGGCATGTTCACCAGTGTGCCAAGAAAGCTCTCGGGGACATTATTCGTGGTATGCATTTGATCAAGGCAATGAGGCATGTCGTGATTGAGCCAGTACTCCAAGTCCCAGAAAACGGACCTCATTTTCCATACCTTCAGTAGCGGCTTCGGCGCCTTTTTCATATTTCCCGACACGGGGCACTGTTCCTAGTTTTTCAACAGCTTGTTAATTTTGGCGCCGCTCATCTTATGTGGTGGTACTCGATGCTCATCCAACCCTAGATCTCCATGCTTTCTCCACGGGTCATCCTTCTCAAGCCATCTACGATGCCCCATGTACACGATTTTCCCGGACCCGCCATCTTTCGTTGAAGTAAGCTATTGAGACGTTGTATCATCCATGCACCTCAGCATCTGTAGTATTCGTGGCAAACCTGGCCTGAGGTGTACCCATAACCAAGATAATCATGCATCCTCGTCATCAGCGCGACTCTCATATGGAAATACTCTCCTTTGCTGGTGTCCCATGTCCATGCCGGGGTTTTCCATAATGTGTCTAGTTCCTTTTTAAGAAGCCCCATATACATGTTAATATTATTTATCGGTTGTTTCGGCCCTTGAATCAGCATGCTCATGTGTATGTACTGTGTCTTCATCCACTTCCATGGGGGAGGTTGTACATCCATACAAAGGCGGGCCATGTAATGTGGTTGGTGTTTGATACGTCTCCAACGTATCTATAATTTTTGATTGTTTCATGCTATTATATTACCTGTTTTGGATGTCCATGGGCTTTATTTTACACAATTATATCATTTTTGGGACTAACCTACTAACTGGAGGCCCAGCCCGTATTGCTGTTTTTTTTGCCTATTTCAGTATTTTGAAGGAAAGGAATATCAAACGGAGTCCAAACGGAATGAAACCTTTGGGAGCGTGATTTTTGGAACGAACGTGATCCAGAGGACTTGGAGTGCAAGTCAAGAAGCATCTGAGGCAGCCACGAGGGTGGGGGGTGCGCCCACCCCTATAGGGCGCGCCCCTTGTCTCGTGGGCCCCTCGGGCGTCCACCGACATACTTCTTCCTCCTATATAAGCCTACATACCCCAAAAAATCCAGGGAGCCACCAAAAACATATTTCTGCCACCGTAACCTTCTGTATCCGCGAGATCCCATCTTGCAGCCGTCGCTGGCGTTCTGCCAGAGGGGGAATCCACCATGGAGGGCTTCTACATCAACACCATAGCCCCTCTGATGAGTTGTGAGTAGTTTACCACAGACCTTCGGGTCCATAGTTATTAGCTAGATGGCTTCTTCTCTCTTTTTGGATCTCAATACAATGTTCTCCCCCTCTCTTGTGGAGATCTATTCGATGTAATCTCTTTTTGCGGTGTGTTTGTCGAGATCCGATGAATTGTGGGTTTATGATCAAGTTTATCTATGAATAATATTTGAATCTTCTCTGAATTCTTTTATGTATGATTGAGTTATGTTTGCAAGTCTCTTCGAATTATCGGTTTGGTTTGGCCTACTAGATTGATCTTTCTTGCCATGGGAGAAGTGCTTAGCTTTGGGTTCAATCTTGCGGTGTTCTTACCTAGTGACAGAAAGGGTTGCAAGACACGTATTGTATTGTTGCCATCGAGGATAAAAAGATGGGGTTTATATCATATTGCTTGAGTTTATCCCTCTACATCATGTCATCTTTCTTAATGCGTTACTCTATTCCTATGAACTTAATACTCTAGATGCATGCTGGATAGCGGTCGATGTGTGGAGTAATAGTAGTAGATGCAGTCAGGAGTCGGTCTACTTGTTACGAACGTGATGCCTATATACATGATCATGCCTAGATAATCTCATAATTATTCACTTTTCTATCAATTGCTCGACAGTAATTTGTTCACCCACCGTAATACTTATGCTCTCTTGAGAGAAGCCTCTAGTGAAACCTATGGCCCTCGGGTCTATGTTTTATCATATAAGTTTCCAATCTACTTTTATTTGCATTTTTATTTTCTGCATCTATATTATAAAATACCAAAAATATATTTATCTTATCATATTATCTCTATCAGATCTCACTTTTGCAAGTGGCCGTGAAGGGATTGACAACCCCTTTATCGCGTTGGTTGCGAGTTCTTTGTTTGTTTGTGTAGGTTCGTGGGACTTGTGAGGAGCCTCCTACTGGATTGATACATTGGTTCTCAAAAACTGAGGGAAATACTTACGCTACTGTGCTGCATCACCCTTTCCTCTTCAAGGAAAACCAACACAAGCTCAAGATGTAGCAAGAAGGATTTCTGGCGCCATTGCTGGGGAGGTCTTCGCTCAAGTCAAGACATACCAAGTACTCATCACAAACTCATCTCCCTCGCATTTACATTATTTTCCATTTGCCTTTCGTTTTCCTCTCCCCCACTTCACCCTTGCCGTTTTATTCGCCCTTCCTTTCCCAATCTCCTCTCTTTTGCGCTTGTCGTCTTCTCTTGCCTTTTTCTGTTTGCTCATGTGTTAGATCGTTTACTTTGTCGTGATGGCTAGTCCTCCTATCCTTGTTATTACTCCCGAACATGAAATTCTCAATTTTAAGCAAAGGGAGGGAGAAAATTTAAAAGATGCTTGGCATAGAATTTGCAATGCTCAAAATAAATCCACTAGGAAGCTTTCTACTTCTGTTCTTCTTCGCAATTTTTATGTAGGCATTACTCCTTGGAATAAATGCATTCTTAATACCGTTGCCGGAGGGGATTTCTTGAATAGCCACACATTTGCAGCTTATAATGCTATGTTAGATTTGTTTGGTCCACCACCTCGTTAACAGAACTGTTTTAACTTTGGAACATGTTATGCAACGGCTCGAGATCATTGAAAATAAAATTGCCACTGTTGAGTTAACTGAAAATTTGGATAAAAAGATTCATAATCAAATTACCCAATATAGATCTAGGGTTGGAGTTACTTTGAAAAATCTTAAAGAGAAAGAACCTATAGTTAATGAAAAATTAGATCTAGATTCTGCAAGAATTGGTAAACTTGAGGATATCATTACTAAC
Source organism: Triticum dicoccoides (assembly GCF_002162155.2). Classification (NCBI taxonomy): domain Eukaryota; kingdom Viridiplantae; phylum Streptophyta; class Magnoliopsida; order Poales; family Poaceae; genus Triticum; species Triticum dicoccoides. The sequence continues at coordinate 39,686,594 of NC_041383.1, forward strand.
TTAGGTTCCGCGTTTTCTTCCATGAAAAACACTCCAAAACCCCCTACCAAAACTGCCAAGTTTATTTATGTTCCTAAAAATAAGGGTGAAACTTCTAATAAGGGAGACACGGATCTCAAATCCATAAGTGTTCATCCCAATTGTCTCTCTATCATTAAAGAATCTTCTTCTACAAACCAATTTCTTGAATTTTTGCCTAAAGGTTTTATCATTGCTAAAAAGGGAGAAACCCCTAAATATTACAAGTGCTCTATTGATGAATCGAGTGCCAAAGATGGCACTACGTAGATCTATCTTCGCTTTTATGCCTAGCTAGGGGCGTTAAACGATAGCGCTAGTTGGGAGACAACCCAATTTTCTTTATGTTTCTTGTTTTTGTTCCTGTTTAGTAATAAAAAAAATTCTACTTTCTGTTTAGATGTGTTTTCTTGTTTTATTTAGTGTTTGTGCCAAGTAGAACCTATAGGATAACCTATGATATGAGTTGATATGATTCTGCTGAAAAACAGAAACTTTGCGCTCACGAGAAAAAATTCAATAAATCACAGAAACGTGATTTTGCATTGATTCTTTTTGCTGCTGTTCAATAAACAAATTTTTTAGGACTTCCTAGTTTTGTACGATTTTTAAAGTTCCATAAGTTTGCGTTAGTTACAGCTTGCCACAGACTGTTCTGTTTTTGACAGATTCTGTTTTTCGTGTGTTGTTTGCTTTTTTTCATGCATCTATGGCTAGTATGTAAGGGTATGAACCATTGAGAACTTGGAATACAGTAGGTATAACACCAATATAAATAAATAATGAGTTCATTACAGTACCTTATGTGGTGGTTTTGTTTTCTTTCACTAACGGAGTTTATGAGATTTCCTATTGAGTTTTGTGTTGTGAGGTTTTCAAGTTTTGGGTAAAGATTTGATGGACTATGGAATAAAGGGTGGCAAAATCCTAAGCTTGGGGATGCCCAAGGAACCACAAGATATGCAAGAATAGCCAAAAGCCTAAGCTTGGGGATGCCCCCCGGAAGGCATCCCCTCTTTCGTCTTTGTTCGTTGGTAACTTTACTTGGAGCTATATTTTTAGTTGCTACATGATATGTGTTTTGCTTGGAGCGTCGTGTATTATATTAGTCTTTGTTTTTTAGTTTACCACAATCATCCTTGCTGTAACACACCTTTTGGGAGAAGCCTACTTGATTGAAATTTATTAGAATATGCTATGTGCTTCACTTATATCTTTTGAACTAGATAGTTTTTGCGCTAGTGCTTCACTTATATCTTTTAGAGCACGGAGGTGAATTAATTTTGAAGAAATTGTTGATATCTCATGCTTCACTTATATTATTTTGAGAGTCTTTTAGAACAGCATGGTATTTTCTATGGTTATAAATTGGTCCTAGAATGATGAGCATCCAAGTTGGGTATAATAAAAACTATCATAGGCAGTGAATTGGATGCTATGATCAACTTGATACTTGATAATTGTTTTGACATAGGGAGGTAGTGATATTAAAGTCATGCTAGTTGGGTGATTATGAATTTAAAGAATGCTTGTGTTGAAGTTAGCAAGTCCCGTAGCATGCACGTATGGTTAAAGTTTTGTAACAAATTTGAAGCATGAAGTGTACCTGGCTTGTGCATCCTTATGAGTGGCAGTCGGGGACGAGCGATGGTCTTTTCCTACCAATCTATCCCCCTAGGAGCATGCGCGTAGTGCTTGGTTTTTGATGACTTCTAAATTTTTGCAATAAGTATATGAGTTCTTATGACTAATGTTGAGTCCGTGGATTATACGCACTTTTACCTTTCCATCATTGCTAGCCCGTTCGGTACCGTGCATTGCCCTTTCTCACCTTGAGAGTTGGTGCAAACTTCGCCGGTGCATCCAAACCCCGTGATATGATACGCTCTATCACACATAAACCTCCTTATATCTTCCTCAAAACAGCCACCATACCTACCTAGCTATTTATGGCATTTCCATAGCAATTCCGAGATATATTGCCATGCAACTTTCCACTGTTCCGTTCATCATCATTATGACATACATTACTTTTGTCATATTGCCATTGCATGATCATGTAGTTGACATCGTATTTGTGGCAAAGCCAACATGCATAATTTTTATACATGTCACTCTTGATTCATTGCACCATCCCGGTACATCGCCGGAGGCATTCATATAGAGTCATATCTTGTTCTAGTTTCGAGTTGTAATTCATGTGTTATAATCAATAAAAGTGTGATGATCATCATTATTAGAGCATTGCCCAAAAAGAAAAAAAAAAGGCCAAAAGAAAAAAAAAGGCCAAAGAAAAAAAATAAAATAAAGAAAATAAAGAAAATAAATAAAGGGGCAATGCTACTATCTCTTTTTCCACACTTGTCCTTCAAAGTAGAACCTTGTTCTTCATGTAGTGAGTCTCATATATTGTGCTTCAAAGTAGCACCATGTTTTCATATAGAGAGTCTCATATGTTGCCACTTTCATATACTAGTGGGAATTTTTAATTATAGAACTTGGCTTGTATATTCCTACGATGGGCTTCCTCAAATGCCCTAGGTCTTCGTGAGCAAGCAAGTTGGATGCACACCCACTAGTTTTCTTTTGTTGAGCTTTCATTCATTTATAGCTCTAGTGCATCCGTTGCATGGCAATCCCTACTCCTCATGTTGACATCAATTGATGGGCATTCCCATAGCTCGTTGATTATCCTCGTCAATGTGAGACTTTCTCCTTTTTTGTCTTCTCCACACAATCCCCAATCATTATTCTGTTCCACCCATAGTGCTATATCCATGGCTCATGCTCATGTATTGCGTGAAGGTTGAAAAAGTTTGAGATTATTTAAGTACGAAACAATTGCTTGGCTTTTCATCGGGGGTATAGAAGTTGGGAACATCTTTTGTGACGAAAATGAAGCATAGCCTAACTATATGATTTTGTAGGGATGAACTTTTTTTAGCCATGTTATTTTGAGAAGACATGATTGCTTTTATTAGTATGCTTGAAGTATTGCTATTTATTTTGTCAATAGGAACTTTTATTTTGAATCACTTGGATCTGAACATTCATGCCACAATAAAGAGAAATTACATTGAAAATTATGCTAGGTAGCATTCCACATCAAAAATTCTGTTTTTATCATTTACCTACTCGAGGACGAGCAGGAATTAAGCTTGGGGATGCTTGATACGTCTCCAACGTATCCATAAGTTTTGATTGTTCCATGCTATTATATTACCTATTTTGGATGTCCATGGGCTTTATTTTACACAATTATATCATTTTTGGGACTAACCTACTAGCCGGAGGCCCAGCCCGTATTGATGTTTTTTGCCTATTTCAGTATTTCGAAGAACAGAAATATCAAACGGAGTCCAAATGGAATGAAACCTTCAGGAGTGTGATTTTTGGAACGAACGTGATCCAGAGGACTTGGAGTGCAAGTCAAGAAGCAGCCGAGGCAGGCACGAGGGGGGGGTGCCCACCCCTACAGGGCGCGCCCCCCTATCTTGTGGGCCCCTCGGGCGGCCACCGACGTACTTCTTCCTCTTATATAATCCTACATACCCCGAAAACATCCAGGGAGCCACCAAAGAAATATTTCCGCCACCGTAACCTTCTGTATCCGCGAGATCCCATCTTGGAGCCGTCGCCGGCGTTCTGCCAGAGGGGGAATCCACCATGGAGGGCTTCTACATCAACACCATAGCCCCTCCGATAAGTTGTGAGTATTTTACCACAGACCTTCGGGTCCATAGTTATTAGCTAGATGGCTTCTTCTCTCTTTTTGGATCTCAATACAATGTTCTCCCCCTCTCTTGTGGAGATCTATTCGATGTAATCTCTTTTTGCGGTGTGTTTGTCGAGATCCGATGAATCGTGGGTTTATGATCAAGTTTATCTATGAATAATATTTGAATCTTCTCTGAATTCTTTTATGTATGATTGAGTTATCTTTGCAAGTCTCTTCGAATTATCGGTTTGGTTTGGCCTACTAGATTGATCTTTCTTGCCATGGGAGAAGTGCTTAGCTTTGGGTTCAATCTTGCGGTGTTCTTACCTAGTGACAGAAAGGGTTGCAAGACACGTATTGTATTATTGCCATCGAGGATAAAAAGATGGGGTTTATATCATATTTCTTGAGTTTATCCCTCTACATCATGTCCTCTTTCTTAATGTGTTACTCTGTTCCTATGAACTTAATACTATAGATGCATGCTGGATGGCGGTCGATGTGTGGAGTAATAGTAGTAGATGCAGGCAGGAGTCGGTCTACTTGTTACGGACATGATGCCTATGTACATGATCGTGCCTAGATAATCTCATAATTATTAGCTTTTCTATCAATTGCTCAATAGTAATTTGTTCACCCACCATAATACTTATGCTATCTTGAGACAAGCCTCTAGTGAAACCTATGGCCCCCAGGTCTATCTTTTATCATATATGTTTGCAATCTACTTTTATTGGCATCTTTATTTTCTGCATCTATATTATAAAATACAAAAAAGATATTTATCTTATCATATTATCTCTATCAGATCTCACTTTGGCAAGTGGTCGTGAAGGGATTGACAACCCCTTTATCGCGTTGGTTGCGAGTTCTTTGTTTTTTTGTGTAGGTTCGTGGGACTTGTGAGGAGCCTCCTACTGGATTGATACCTTGGTTCTAAAAAACTGAGGGAAATACTTACGCTACTGTGCTGCATCACCCTTTCCTCTTCAAGGAAAACCAAAGCAAGCTCAAGACGTAGCAGTGTTCTGGTTTCCAAACGGGTTCATGCCATCGGTACTCGCACCAAGCATGATGTTCCTTGGATCTTCTGCAACAAATCCATATACAGCGTTGAATGCTCTCTGCTACGTCTTGAGCTTGCGTTGGTTTTCCTTGAAGAGGAAATGGTGATGCAACAATAGTAGCGTAAGTATTTCCCTCAGTTTTCAAGAACCAAGGTATCAGTCCAGTAGGAGGTTCCTAAAAAATCTCACACACCTACACAAACAAACAAAGAACTCACAACCAACGCAGTAAAGGGGTTGTCAATCCATTCACGACCACTTGCGAAAGTGAGATCTGATAGAGATAGTATGATAAGATAAATATATTTTTGGTATTTTATGATATAGATGCAAAAAGTAAATATGCAAATAAAAGTAGATTAAAAGCTTATATGATAAAAGATAGACCCGGGGGCCATAGATTTCACTAGAGGTTTCTCTCAAGATATCATAAGTATTATTGTGGGTGAACAAATTACTGCCGAGCAATTGATAGAAAAACGAATAATTATGAGATTATCTAGGCATGGTCATGTATATAGGCATCACGTCCATGACAAGTCGACCGACTCCTGCCTGCATCTACTAATATTACTCCACACATCGACCGCTATCCAGCATGCATCTAGAGTATTAAGTTCATAAGAACAGAGTAACGCATTAAGAAAGATGGCATGATGTAGAGGGATAAACTCAAGCAATATGATATAAACCCCATCTTTTTATCCTCGATGGCAACAATACAATACATGCCTTGCAACCCTTTCTGTCACTGGGTAAGGACACCGCAACATTGAACCCAAAGCTAAGCACTTCTCCCATGGCAAGGAAGATCAATCTAGTAGGCCAAACCAAACTGATAATTCCAAGAGACTTGCAAAGATAACTCAATCATACATAAATGAATTCAGAGAAGATTCAAATATTTCTCATAGATAAACTTGATCATAAACCCACAATTCATCGGATCTCGACAAACACACCGCAAAAAGAGTTTACATCGAATAGATCTCCACAAGAGAGGGGGAGGACATTGTATTGAGATCCAAAAAGAGAGAATAAACCATCTAGCTAATAACTATGGACCCGAAGGTCTGTGGTGAACTACTCACAACTCATCGGAGGGGCTATGGTGTTGATGTAGAAGCCCTCCATGGTCGATTCCCCCTCCGACGGAGCGCCAGCTAAGGCTCCAAGATGGGATCTCGCGGATACAGAAGCTTACGGCGGTGGAAATTGTGTTTCGGTGGCTCCCTGGATGTTTTCGGGGTACGTAGGTATATATAGGAGGAAGAAGTACGTCGGTGGCCGCTCGAGGGGCCTAGGAGACAGGGGCGCGCCCAGGAGGGGTGGGCGCGCCCTCCTATCTCCTGGCCGCCTCGATTGCTTCTTGACTTGCACTCCAAGTCATGTGGATCACGTTCGTTCAAAAAATCACGCTCCCGAAGGCTTCATTCCGTTTGGACTCCGTTTGATAGTCCTTTTCTTCGAAATACCGAAATAGGCAAAAAAAAACAGCAATACGGGTTGGGCCTCCGGTTAGTAGGTTAGTCCCAAAAATGATATAAATGTGTAAAATAAAGCCCATAAACATCCAAAAGGGGTAATATAATACATGGAACAATAAAAAATTATAGATACGTTGGAGACGTATCAAGCATCCCCAAGCTTAATTCCTGCTCGTCCTCGAGTAGGTAAATGATAAAAACAGAATTTTTGATGTGGAATGCTACCTAGCATAATTTTCAATGTAATTTTCTTTATTGTGGCATGAATGTTCAGATCCAAATGATTCAAAATAAAAGTCATATTGATAAAAAAATAGTTACACTTCAAGCATACTAATCAAAGCAATCATGTCTTCTCAAAATAACATGGCCACTAGTAGAAAAAGGCTCAAATGTGAAGCACATTAGTGCCGGTTTGAATTTGAGCCGGCACTAATGTGTCCATTAGTGCCGGTTCCAACGGCTAGGCGGGCGGACATCATTAGTACCGGTTCGTGGGCAACAATTAGTACCGGTTCATGCCACGAACCGGTACTAATGATCTTGTGTCAAGCTGTGGGCCCCACGAACACCTTTAGTACCGGTTCATGGCATGAACCGGTACTAGAGTTTCTTATTAAGCTGATTTTTAGTCCCACCTCGCTAGGAGAGAGGCAGTAGGAGCGGTTTATAAGCCGTGAGTGCAGAGACAATGAAGTAGAGGCGCAATGCTCACCTGCAGGTCGCTTAGCTTCAAGCCTTTCGGAATAGAATAGATTGCATGGAGCTATGTGCAGTGTAGTCTAACCTATTCCGAAAGGCTTGAAGCTAATTAACAAGCATTGCGCCTTTTTTTATTTTTAATAACTTATTAGAACTCCGGACTTCTTGTGGACAATCTCTTTCGAAGTATCAGGGCCGGTTTCGGATGATCAATGTATTTTTTATGTACTTCTCTGTAGCAGTAGCGCGTTTTGGCTGAAAGACGGTACTGATCAATGTATTTTTTTTGTTCAGTAGCATTTGGTCTTCCAACACGTTCTCACATCATTTGCTGTTTTTCAGTCACCGATTTGTTTAGATCAGAGCTAAATGACCGTGAAAATGAAAATCACTACAAAACAAACTCTAAAAATGTTGAAGGTATCATCATTTCACCCACATAGCATGTGCGCAAGAGTAGAGAGGGTCACGAAAAAAAAGAAAAAACTATATAAAAATTACTCTAAAATAAATGGAAGAAAACAAATAAAGCGGAAAAGAAAAAACTATATAAAAAATTACTCAAAAATTAATATAAGAAAATAAATAATGCAGAAAAGAAAAAAATATATAAAGCAACAATATTCACAAAGAAACTAAATACAGCAAAAAAAAATTACTCAAAAATAAATAGAAGAAAACAAATAAAGCAGAAAAGAAAAAACTATATAAAACAATTACTCAAAAATAAATACAAAAAAATAAATAATGCAGAAAAGAAAAAAATTATATAAAACAAAAATATTCACAAAGAAACTAAATATAGCAAAAAAACTACTCAGAAATAAATAGAAGAAAACAAATAAAGCAGAAAAGAAAAAACTATATAAAAAATTACTCAAAAATAAATACAAGAAAATAAATAATGCAGAAAAGAAAAAAATATAAAAAAATTGTTGGGGCGCTGCCCGAAGGGCCTACCAGACCTAGGGTGTGCAAATTCAGACCTATAAGGACCAGCAGGCTCACAGGGCAGCGCGCCGGAGTTAGGCCCAGAAGCCTGATATATAGAGGAGTTCAAAAGGGTAGGCGCGGGTGGGTTTATAAATCAGTGCGGCTACCCTTCGCTCGGCGGGTGGCAGCGCACGGCCTTTAGTACCGGTTGGTGGCTCCAACCGTTACTAATGGAGGGGCCTTTAGTACCAGTTGGAGCCACCAACCGGTACTAAAGGCCCTCGTTTCCCGCCGCTTGGCCTGGCCAAAATTGGCCTTTAGTACCGGTGAATGGCTCCAACCGGTACTAAAGGCCCCTCCTATATATATGGCACTTACGAAAAATCAGTTCCATCGACACTTCTTCTCCACTTCTCTCGCGCGACGACATCTATCATCGACACCGCCGCGCCGTCGCCCTCGGTCGCCGCCCCCACCGCACGTCGTCGCCGTCCCCGCCGCCCCCGCCGCTCGTCGTCGTTGTCCCCGTCGTCCCCGCCCCCGCCGCCCGTCGTCGCCACGCCCGCGTCGCGCCCGCGTCGGCCCCGCCGCCGTTGTCACCGTGCCACCGCCCCCGCCGCCCGTACGCCCGCTCGATCGTACCCACACACACACACACACACACTATACACACACATGTACGTACACACATACACACACACAGTACTATACACACATATCT
>NC_041383.1:39695712-39709077 GCF_002162155.2 Triticum dicoccoides
ATTTGAACTAGTTGAATTCATATAACTAGTTTATTTTTAGTAAATGCTTAGTTGAACTAGTTGAATTAATAGAACTAGTTTATTTTTAGTAAATGCTTAGTTGAACTAGTTGAATTAATAGAACTAGTTTATTTTTAGTAAGAAAATTTAGGTATATGAGATTATTTGAACTAGTTGAATTAATAGAACTAGTTTATTTTTAGTAAGAAAATTTAGGTATATGAGATTATTTGAACTAGTTGAATTAATAGAACTAGTTGAAAATTTAGTAAATGCTTAGTTGAATTAGTTGAATTAATTGAATTAGTAAGTGTTTAATGTTTCGCCTATATGAACATATATAGGAAATGTCGTCTGACAACGGGAAAAGTTTCATTATGTGCAAATACTGTGAAGATCAGCGCGGCCTGTGCGACAGAAATTTCCTTGTTGATGATAGGCGATTCAGCATCAAGCTGGATGAGACCTTAGAATTCGATACAGTAAGTCGCAACGACAAGTCTGTTTTCGTAATTAAGCATGACTTATATATGCTTTATTTGCCTAACTTATAATTTTTGTCTTGGATAAGATAGGTTTCAATGATATGGAAACTATGGAGGTAAAGATAGTTTACCTGAAAACTGAGCATGGTTATACTTTGAACGTCATAGTATACAATGCAAAGACGTACACCTATTTTGAATGCAAAACTTGGCAAGCACTATGCAAGGCTTATGCATTTGAGCCTGATAAGGTTATCACCTTTGATATTCGTCCGGAAGATGATATTGAAGGTAATAGAGACATATGGGTCGATGTGCAGACGCCTCCAGTTCTACCATTATGTGAGTTCTTGTCAACTATATTTTTGTCTTTGATATTGCTTATTCAAAAATAATTGACAACTAATTTCTCTTGACAGCTTATTTCCATTCAACCAAACATGTCCGGCGCTTGGTAGACAGGACCTACTACTGTCCCGGAGCTGAACTAAACTGCGAGGAGATAAGTCATTATGTTTCATGGCTTGAGGATCTTCATACTATCAAGACAAATTTTCTTCCTGGACTTAGAAATGTTAGTACTCAAAACGTGCGACCAATAGTGATCCTATTGAACTATGGTCACATCTATTTAGGAATGATGGTAAGATTTTTACTATTTGTCCCCAGTGCATCTTTTGCATACATAATTTTTTTGCTAAACTTTCATTGCTAAGTATATTAATTAATTATGTACTATATGATGTTCTTCAACAGGGACTCCCGATGACAGTTGTGCCTCAGGGGATCGAGACTAAAGGTCGTATGTCAATTGTTAGCTTATGGCCAAGATATCCTGCATTGCACATGAGTGCATTCAGGATTTCTAGAAGCGATGATTCCTTAATAGTGAAAGATTGGAGGAAAATTGTTAACGATCGCAGAGAAGTACTAGGGGGCAGCAATGAGAAGCGCAGCCCACGATTAGGAGATAGGTTCATCTGCATGCTCCAGTATGATGAATCAGGAGAGCTATACATGTTCTATGCTATTTTACCTGAGAGAGAGCAGCAGGAGTGATTTAGCTAGTTCATGCTCTTAGTACTTGTCCTTTCATGTTCGTGTTCTTCGTTCTGAACTTAATCTCCAAGAGTGATTTGCTTTTGTGGTGTTATATATGAACGCTTATAATATCATGGCAATCATGTTGAACTCGATGATATTTTTTCTTCTGGTACAAGTGAATGTTTCTTCTTTAAGCTAGTGTTGGTGGTGATTAGATAGCGGTAATGACTATGATGATTAAATAGTGATAATGACGACTACGATGATTGTTAGCTAGCTAGCTAGAGTATATATATATGCCATATCCATATATATTATATATACTTGATCACCTAATTAGGTGATCAAGTATAATATGGATATGGATTTAACAACTCATTATAATGTAAAACAATCACTAAATTAAACTGATAACACAAAATTAAAGGAAAAATAAAAAAACCAAACATTTAGTACCGGTTGGTGTTACCAACCGGTACTAAAGCCCTACGCGCACCCGGGCCTGGCTCGTGCCACATGTTTGCACTTTAGCGCCGGTTCGTGACGAACTGGTACTAAAGGGGGGGCCTTTAGTCCCCACTCTTTAGTGCCGGTTGGCGAACCGGCACTAAAGGACGTCACGAACCGGCACTAAAGGCCGGTTCTGCACTAGTGGGCTAAAGAAAGTTCATCCCTACAAAATCATATAGTTAGGCTATGCTTCATTTTCGTCACACAAAGATGTTCCCAAATTCTACACCCCCGATGACATGCCAAGCAATTGTTTCATAGTTAAATAAACTCAAACTTTTTCAACCTTCACGCAATACATGAGCGTGAGCCATGGATATAGCACTATGGGTGGAATAGAATATGATAATGGGGATTGTGTGGAGAAGACAAAAAAAGAGAAAGTCTCACACTGACGAGGATAATCAACGGGCTATGGAGATGCCCATCAATTGATGTCAACATGAGGAGTAGGGATTGCCATGCAACGGATGCACTAGAGCTATAAATGAATGCTCAACAAAAGAAAACTAGTGGGTGTGCATCCAACTTGCTTGCTCATGAAGACCTAGGGCATTTGAGGAAGCCCGTCGTAGGAATATACAAGCCAAGTTCTATAATGAAAAATTCCCACTAGTATATGAAAATGACAACATATGAGACTCACTATATGAAAAACATGGTGCTACTTTGAAGCACTAGATATGAGACTCACTACATGAAGAACATGGTGCTACTTTGAAGCACAAGTGTGGAAAAAGAGATAGTAACATTGCCCCTTTTATTTATTTTCTTTTTTTCTTTTTTTTTCTTTGGCCTTTTTTTTGGCCTTTCTTCTTTTTTTCTTTTTTTTCTTTTTGGGCAATGCTCTAATAATGATGATCATCACACTTTCATTGATTACAACATATGAATTACAACTCGAAACTAGAACAAGATATGACTCTATATGAATACCTCCGGCGGTGTACCGGGATGGTGCAATGAATCAAGAGTGACATGTATGAAAAATTATGCATGGTGGCTTTGCCACAAATACGATGTCAACTACATGATCATGCAATTGCAATATGACAAAAGTAAAGTATGTCATGATGATGAACGGAACGGTGGAAAGTTGCATGGCAATATATCTCGGAATGGCTATGGAAATGCCATAAAAGGTAGGTATGGTGGCTGTTTTGAGGAAGATATAAGGAGGTTTATGTGTGATAGAGCGTATCGTATCACGGGGTTTGGATGCACCGGCGAAGTTTGCACCAACTCTCAAGGTAAGAAAGGGCAATGCATGGTACCGAAGAGGCTAGCAATGGTGGAAAGGTAAAAGTGCGTATAATCCATGGACTCAACATTAGTCATAAGAACTCATATACTTATTGCAAAAATTTAGAAGTCATCAAAAATCAAGCACTACACGCATGCTCCTAGAGGGATAGATTGGTATGAAAAGACCATCACTCGTCCCCGACCGCCACTCATAAGGATGCACAAGCCAGGTACACTTCATGTTTCAAATTTGTTACACAACTTTAACCATACGTGCATGCTACGGGACTTGCTAACTTCAACACAAGCATTCTTTAAATTCATAATCACCCAACTAGCATGACTTTAATATCACTACCTCCATATCTCAAAACAGTTATCAAGTATCAAATTGGTCATAGCATCCAATTCACTTCCTATGATAGTTTTTATTATACCCAACTTGGATGCCTACCATTCTAGGACCAATTTTATAACCATAGCAAATACCATGCTGTTCTAAAAGACTCTCAAAATAATATAAGTGAATCATGAGAGACTAGCAATTTCTACAAAATTAAGCCACCGTCGTGCTCTAAAAGATATAAGTGAAGCACTAGAGCAAAAGCTATCTAGCTCAAAAGATAAAAGTGAAGCACATAGCATATTCTAATAAATTCTAATCAAATAGGCTTCTCACAAAAGGTGTGTACAGCAAGGATGATTCTGGTAAACTAAAAATCAAATACTAATGTAATACATGACGCTCCAAGCAAAACACATATCATGTGGCGAATAAAAATATAGCTCCAAGTAAAGTTACCAATGAACGAAGACGAAAGAGGGGATGCCTTCCCGGGGCATCCACAAGCTTAGGATTTTGGCTATTCTTGAATATCTTGGGGTGCCTTGGGCATCCCCAAGCTTAGGCTTTTGCCACTCCATATTCCATAGTCCATCAAAGCTTTACCCAAAACTTGAAAACTTCACAACACAAAACTCAACAGGAAATCTCATAAGCTTCGTTGGTGAAAGAAAACAAAACCACCACATAAGGTACTGTAATGAACTCATTCATTATTTATATTGGTGTTAAACCTACTGTATTCCAAGTTCTCTATGGTTCATACCACTTAATACTAGCCATAGATGCATCAAAATAAGCAAACACCACACAAAAAAACAGAATCTGTCAAAAACGGGACAGTTTGTAGCAATCTGTAACTAACGCAAACTTCTCGAACTCTACAAATCCTACCAAAATAGGAAGTCCTGGACAATTTTTTTATTGATCAGCAGAAAAAAGAATCAACGCAAAAGCACGTTTCTGTGATTTATTGAAACTAATTTCGTGCGTGCAAAGTTTCTGTTTTTCAGCAGAACCAAATCAACTATCATCATAGGTTATCCTATAGGTTCTACTTGGGACAAACACTAATTAAAACATAAAAACACATCTAAACAGAAGGTAGATGCAAAATTTATTACTAAACAGGAACAAAAACAAAAAACACAAAGAAAATTGGGTTGCCTCCCAACTAGCGCTATCGTTTAACGCCCCTAGCTAGGCATAAAACCGAAGATAGATCTAAGTAGTGCCATCTTTGGCACTTGATTCATAGGTAGCTCGCATGATATATTCATAAAGTAATTTGACTTTCTTTCTTGGAAATTGCTCCATGCCTTTCTTTAATCGAAATTGGAATCTAATATTCCCTTCCTTCATATCAATAATCGCACCAATCGTTCTAAGGAAAGGTCTACCAAGAATAATAGGGCAAGAAAGATTGCAATCTATATCAAAAACGATAAAATCTACGGGCACCAAATTTCTATTTGCAACAATGAGGGCATCATTGATCCTTCCCATTGGCTTTTTAATGGTGGAATCCGCAAGGTGCAAATTTAAAGAGCAATCATCAAGATCATGGAAACCTAGAATATCACATAAAGTTTTCAGAATCGTGGAAACACTAGCACCCAAATCACACAAAGCAAAACACTCATGATCTTTAATTTTAATCTTTATAGTAGGTTCCCACTCATCATTAAGTTTTCTAGGTATAGAAACTTCCAAATTAAGTTTTTCATCAAAAAATTGCATCAAGGCATCAACGATATGTTTGGTAAAAGCTTTATTTTGACTATAAGCATGAGGAGAATTAACAATGGATTGCAACAAGGAAATACAACTTTCTAAAGAATAATTATCATAATCAAATTCCTTGAAATCCGATATAGTGGATTCAATACTATTTAAAGTCATGACCTCTCCAATACCACTTTTACCAAATTTAGCATCAAGATCTAAAAACTCCGAATTGTTGGGACGCCTTCTAAATAAAGTTGACTCATCTCCAGTTCCAAAAATCATGCTCCCGAAGGTTTCATTCTGTTTGGACTCCGTTTGATATTCCTTTTCTTCGAAATACTGAAATAGGCAAAAAAACAGTAATACGGGCTGGGCCTCCGGTTAGTAGGTTAGTCCCAAAAATGATATAAATGTGTAAAATAAAGCCCATAAACATCCAAAAGGGGTAATATAATAGCATGGAACAATAAAAAATTATAGATACATTGGAGGCGTATCACTCTCCACTGGCTACCATCTACAAGGTGTCTTAGCTTCCGATCATCTCCATCGTCGGGCTTCTTCCTCTCCGCGTGCCAGCGCATGAACTTTGCTTCCTTAGGATCTACGAAATACTGCTACAGATGTGAAGTGATTGGAAAGTACCATACAACTTTATGAGGAGCTTTCTTTCCTGCCTTCTTGTATCGAGAAGCATTGCACATTGGACAGCTGGTTTTTTCTGCATGCTCCCCGATAGATGATGCAATCGTTGATGCATGTGTGGTACCTAATATGCGGCAAATCAAAAGGGCAAACAATTTTCTTGGCCTCCTTGACACTAGTAGGACACATGTTCCCCGCAGGAAGAACTTTATTATGTAGATACTTCAAATACTCATCTAGGCTTTTGTCTGTCCATTTGTTTTTGGCCTTCGTCTTTAGAAGTTTGAGCATGAAACTCAAGCAAGTCACCTCGAGATCGCAACCGTCATACAATGGAGTCTTCAATTCTACTTCAAGTTGCGCCGGCTTGGCCTCCTCTCTAGAAGCAGCTATCCCGCTAGTTGTACTCATGTGAAGGAGGTCTCGGGTCCTGCACGACTGCACTTAGTAGCATCAAAGACTGCGACGTGACCGCCGCCTCTTCCCCACCATGTCTGGACTCTTCTTCGTGTGCCTGGAATTTTCTCTGCCGTCGTCATTTCTGGACCCTTCCCCACCGCCATGTTCGGCGCCATCATTTTCGCGTCGATTGGTCATCTCTTCATGTAGCCCCATGTTGTTATTCCCTGCCATGTGGACGTCCTCATCATCTTCTTCTTCTTCACTTATCCACCGAGTATAGCCATCCATGAAACCATTCATCAGCAGGTGCGCCTTCAAAGTGCCACGATCAAAAGGGTACAAAAGGACTCCTTCTTTGCATCTTGCACACGGACATCTAATCCTAGTCCGATTATTTTCATACTTGTCCATCACCGCGGATTGCATGTATCGCTCCACGTTCCATCCACTCACCTTCATGACCAACTGCACGGTATAACAAGCAAAAGGGTTATAAACAAAATGCATGCATGCATCAATGTCATATAAAAATTTGGCATGACCTTGCCTAAAAATAAGACATATCGAGTTTGCTCGAAATTCATCGAAGCGGACATAAATCGACACTTCGGAAAAACATAAGAAACTCGGGGGCATGTCATTCGCACAAATCTCTCCATATCCCAAACACACATATTCCCATTCACACACATATTCCCATTCTTGAAATGAACAACTTTCTAATCACCTATATATCTCCTGAGAAAGACCGAGCACGGTTAGATGAGGCCTTTCGCTACCTATAGGGGTCAAAAGTGTGGATGGCTAAATAGCTAGCTAGATCTTGTTGTTGGGGAGGAAAGATGACTCTAGCTAATTAATGGAGAGGGAGTTATGGTGGAGGGGGCATTAATGGGGAGACAAGAGAGGTAGGAGGAAGAGAGAGATGAGAAGGCCATTTATGGAGGAGAGTTATGATGGAGGGGGACATTAATGGGGAGAGAAGAGAGGTAGGAGAAAGAGAGAAGATGGGCAGCAATGGCGGAGAGGGGGGAAAGGAGGGGAGAGAGGGCAAAGGGGGAGGAGGGGGAGGGGGTGAAAAGGTGGCACCAGCCGCAACTAGCAGTAGCGCTGCTACCTAGAAAGCACTGCTGCTATGGTACTTAGCAGTAGCGCTTTCCAGGAAGAGTGCTACTATTAACTGGGGCCCATTAGCAGTACCGGTGCTGTAAAATAAAGCACTACTGCTAAAATCTTAGTAGTAGCACTGTTGTCTGGACAATGCTGCTACTACCGCTAGCGTCGGTGGGAGCATTGGGTCCCACTTAGTAGTAGCGCTTTTTCTATTTCCAGCGCTACTGCTAAAGCATTACTTGTAGCGCTTCCCCGAAACAGCGCTACTTCTAATTAACAGTAGCGCGTGCTTTTTTCCAGCGCTACTACTGATGTCCTACCTATAAGCATTTCCCTAGTAGTGCTTGTGTAGTTGGTGCACCACTAAACCTAGACAAACCTTGAGGAAAATATAGCTTGGAGGTCGATCTTGGAGAGGAGAAACCTTAAGTGTGGCTCGGGCATTTCATCAAACACCTCAGGTGCACATGTAGGCAAAAAACAGAGTAGCACACACCTCCACCCTTCCACGGCCAAAACACAGAGGAGATGGGGGGGCATGATGAATATATATAGGCAAAACTTTAATCCCAGTTTGTGTCTAAAACCGGGTCTCATGGCCTACCCTTTAGTACCGGTTCCTGACTCCAACTAGGAGTAAAGGGCAGCTAACCCTTTAGTCCCAGTTGGTGGCTGGAACTAGGACTAAAGGTCCCAGCCGAGCCGGGTCTGATGCCTGCCGAGGTCCGACCGTTGTCCTAGCCTCTCGAACCAGGACTGATGCTCCCATTAGTCCCGGATCGTAACACGACCAGGACTAATGCTCTGATCTGGCCATGACCAAAGCCCTGTTTTCTAATAGTGTTAAACCGTTTTACGGTGCAAAACTCGGCAAAAAATTAGATACCGTATTACAAATTGTATCCAAAATGATACAACAAGCAATCATTCCGCTTCGGTCAAACCCGTCCGGCTCCTTCCGCGCTCCCCACGGCTGCGCCGCACATCGGCCAAGCCCAGCCCGACCGCCACCCACCCCTGCTCGTCCAATCCCGGCCATGCACGCCCTAGCACGGCCGCGCCCCGTACCCGGCCATGCCCACCCCGACCACACGCCGCCGTCGTGCTCCGCCTAGGCCATGCCCTCTGCTATCGCACCTCCCGCGCCCCGGCTGTGCCTCTCTCGCCCCTCTCCAGGTGCCGCCCGACTTGATTCGGGCTGGCGGCAGCCTTCTCCACCCCGCCTGTGGCCGGCCTCGCCTTGGCGGTGAAGGTTGAGTCGTCCACAATTTGGACCAGTAGAGAAAAATTCCGGCGTGCGGCGACCTTTTCCGATGTGCGGCAACGGATTCCCTTGGGTTTCAGGTTAATTCAGCCAGTTCCGCGGCGGCGCATCTGCTCCGACAAGGTTTGACCGTCTACGGGTTGAACTATATACTGCCTTCCAATCTGTACATATGGGGTTCTCGCAGATGGATTCCTGGTGCCCCTTCAAATTTTGATGGGTCGATCGAAGTTTACGGGATTTGCTAGGACTTTCTTTCATCCAAAACTGCAAATGCCTTTTTTTATTAGTTTGATCGTCTTTACGAGGTCTGCCAGAGATGCTCTAAGGGCATCTCCAAGGCAACCCCACAAACCTCCCGTACTCGTCCGGACTGCGCTGTCCGGACCGCAGAAGCCATCATACGCGGCCATAACCCGGTCCGCGAGGCGGTCCAAACATGATTTCTCCCGGAAAATAGAGACAAAATTGGGGGAGGTTGGCGGGAGTCCAGACACGCGAAACGTATGAATCCAACACCCCAGGCCCACCCAAAATCCTTCTCGGACCCCGCGACTCGATCCTTCACATTTTCTCTCATTCCTTCTTTCTCTTTTGATGTCGCCGCCGCTCCACCACCCCGGCCACCATGCACCACCCCTGCCAGAAATCTGCGTCTTCGCCACCTTCGGCCATCCAGTAGAGCTCCCCGTTACTTCTCCCTCGTCTTCATTCAACCCCCTGTCCTCCGACCGCCCCGCCAGGTAGCATCCTCTACCATGCCCAACAACTGTTCGATGAATCGCGGAAGCTGAAGACAGCTGTTCAGAAAAAGGCTCACTTTGCCCAAAGACAAGAAGCAGCTAGAAAGGATGTCGAGAGGGCATTCGGAGATCTTCAGGCCTGTTTTGCAATTGTTCGTGGACCTGCAAAACAATTTGATCTGAAGACATTGTGTGAGATAAATTTTTTTTTGAAACGGAGGCAAAAGATTTGCCTCATATATTAAATAAGGAGAAGATAGAGTTGTTACAAGAGCCGAACACACGGCATGAAAATTATTCTCGCAATATAATGTCCCCTAGCTTTCTCGCACCCGCAGTGACCCAAAGCTTTGTCTCATCGAGGACCATTTGAAGAAGGATGGTCGGTGGAGCACTCTTGTGGCGGAAGACTCTAGCATTCCTCTCGTTCCAAACGGACCAGGAGACGAGCATAGTGAGAGAGGCCATTGCTCGTCTATTAGGATTCTGCAAGTTGGTCCGCTTCTCCCACCACTCCTTCATCGAGCCAGCAAGATGCCAAGTGGTGGTGTCCATGTGCACAAGTCCCAACTTGTCAATGAGCATCCTCCAAAGCCTAAGAGTGTAGCAGCACTTGAAGAAAAGATGGACGCCAGACTCTTGCTCCCTTTTGCAAAGTTGGCAAAGGCCGCAGTTGGGCCAGCCACGCCTGGCCAACCTGTCTACGGTCCAAATCCGGTCTTGTAGGGCCAGCCACGGGAAGAATTTAACTTTCGGTGGAGCCCAAGCTTTCCACACCATGAAATCCATAGGGGAGAGAATCAACCCAAGGAATTGAGCCTTGTAGGCAGAGGATGCCGAGTAAATCCCATCGCCGGAGTGCTTCCAGGTGATATCATCCTCGGCATGCTCGTCAAGGTGGACCTCATTCACGAGCACCCAAAGAGAGAAGAACTCGTGAACGTGGGCAGCGGTGACGGGCGTGTCAATCTTGATCTTCGGGATCCATGCATTCCCTTTAAGGGCCTCACGCACCTTCCAATTCTTTCTCCTAGAGGCACCGAAGATTAGCGGGGCAATGTCCCTGGGTTTGCGCCCAAGCAGCCAAGGAGAGTCCCAAAAAGGCGTTTTGTCAGATGATTACATCTTATGTGATCATGCACAACATGATCGTCAAGGATGAGGGTGATGATATTGCCGCAGCTCTGGAATTTAAGAACATGGGTGATCCTATCCGACTTTCGGACCAGAACCCGGCCATATTTGAGGAGTTTATTCAAATGCATCAACAAATTTATCATCGACCAACAAATGAGCAGCTCAAGGATGATATGATTGAGTATCAGTGGACTGTGAAAGGGGGCAACAATGTTGACGTGTAAAATATTTGAACTTTTTAAAATTTAAACTAGTGTTGCATGCGGCTATTTGAACTTCTATGCCCTGTGCATGCGGCTACTTGATCGTGCGGACTGAGATTTTTTTTTTTCAAAAGGCCGGATGTATGCGGCTACGGTTGAATGACTGCCTTCTGCATCTGTGTCTATTGACTGGTCTTTTCTTATCCGGGGACGAATGCGGGAGGTTTTTGTGTGGGTTTAGATGTTTTATGTGGACAAGGAAATAGAAGCTGCATGTGACCATCCACCATCATTTTGTATGCCTGGTGCGGCCAGGACAAAGCCATGTGCAGCCTCGTGTATGCACGCAGTCTCCGACAAGATTCACTGGAGCCTTGTGCGGCCAGGACAAAGCCATGTGAGCGGCACGTTCATCGCACGCGTCCAGCAAATGTAAGCAATCATTGAAGAGTGACGTTTTGGCTTCTAGGTGCATATGCATCTATTGTCGAAATACACATTTTGAAAAATTGAAAAATTCGAAACAAAAATTCCACATGTATATTCGGACATTTTATGTGCGTTCACAAAGTTTCGTTGAAAAACGACGTTTTTTATGGCTTGTGTAAAAAAGATAAAGAAATGCCTCGTGAATAGTTAGAATGAAGTATTAGAAATTGTCTTTTTTACACAAACCATAAAAAATATTGTTTTTCACTGAAACCTTATGCACGCACATAAAATGTCCGAATGTACATGTGGAATTTTTGTTTCGAATTTTTTAACTTTTTAAAATGCGTATTTCGATAATAGATGCATATGCACCTAGGAGCCAAAGGCAATTACCGCTCATCATGTAGCCTTCTCTTTAGGGAAAAAGGTGTGTATATATTTATATATAAAATAAAATCAGGTAGTACGTTCCATCACCGCACCAACCGGCTGCTGCAGAAAATGTAAATAATATAGCCAGCCTCAACATCACCCTCCTACGAGCAAAGTAGCATACATTGGGCAAACTAGGCCAGCTTCGCCTCCCCTCCCACATCAGCCATGGCTGCTCAAGCAGTAGTAGCTCCATCCATGATGAGTGATCCAGAGAGTACTACTGCCAAGAGTTCAACAACACAAGAAGAAGAAGATGTCCTCCCACCCAAGGATTTCGTAGCCGCACTTCCAGTAAGAGAGGGGTGGTCTGAACCACTGGTTCAATACAAGAACTACTGGTTCAGGCCGAGGCTCCTGGAGCAGATCCTGCTCGTCCAGCACGCCTTCGTGCCCCGCGCCGACGACATCATCCTCGCCACGCAGCCCAAATGCGGCACCACCTGGCTCAAAGCCCTCGCCTTCACCATCGCCAACCGATCCCGCTACGGCTTCAGCGACCACCCGCTCCTCACACGCCACCCACAGCATGTCGTGCCGTTCATGGAGATCCCGGGCGCCGGCCCGAACCACACCGACATCCATACACTTCCGCCTCCGAGGCTTCTCGCCACGCACATGCCCATGTCGTTGCTCCCGCCGGGCACGAGATCGGTCGGCTGCCGGGTCGTGTACCTGTGCCGGGACCCCAAAGACGCCCTCGTGTCAAGGCTGCACTTCGAGAACAAGGCGTTCCAGGGCACCAATCTGTCCATGGACAATGCTTTCAGCATGTTCTGCGAGGGGTTCTCGCCCTATGGCCCCTTCTGGGATCACTGCCTTGGGTACTGGAGGGAGAGCATAGCAAGGCCGGACAACGTCCTCTTCTTGAAGTATGAAGAGATCAAGTCCGATCCTGTGCCCGTGGTGAGGAAGCTGGCGAAATTTCTCGGCGTCCCGCTGACCGAGGAGGAGGAGAGCTCTGGTGTTGCTCAAGAGGTGGTGAAGTTGTGCAGCTTTGAGACGCTTACCAGCCTGCAAGTGAATCAGGTCGGCGGCGTTCGTCACGGTGGTAAATTTTTCATGAGTAACTCTGTGTTTTACAGAAAAGGAGAAGTAGGGGACTGGGCAAACCACATGAGCCACGTGATGGGGGAGGAGTTGGATCGCATCGTCCAACAAAAGCTTGAGGGATCTGGGCTTGTGTTTTGAGTTGTTGTTATCTGTTCATTTCTCCTTTCCTCACCATGTACGCGGTATTGCACATTCCAATAAGAGGAGTTGTTTTCTTTTAAGTCTATGTCCATTGTGGTTTAATTAACGAAAATGTACATGGCAAATTGAAAGACATTCATATAGGATGTTAAATTTAGTTTGCAAGCGCGTCAAGTTCCTAACAAAAAATGAACGAAGCTGGATTTGCCATGCTCACCAACAATCAGATCACATCTTGATGTTGTGCGTAAAGCAATCAGATCACATTTTGATGTTGTGTGCGAAATGAAAAACTAGCGGTACCAGTTTCTACCGGGTATCGCAGAGGCGTCGGATCCATCCAGCGATTCGTGCGTACAAATCATTCTTGTACCATAGTCAATGTATCAACAGTGGCAGATTGAATTTTTGTTGTGTGTATTCACACACATACAGTGGGGCCCAC
>NC_041383.1:39709299-39729532 GCF_002162155.2 Triticum dicoccoides
TATAAAAAAGAACACAGGAATGAATCGTACTCGAATGAATAATTAGGCGGTAAATGGGCCAAACTGTGATTTATTGTGATATTTTTGTTGTTTTATAGTATATGTGTATTTCCCAAAATATATTAAAGATTCGGATTGATTGTCAACATAGTATATTACTCGAGTCCATAAAAAAACATATATTACTCGTGGATATGTTTTAGGTGGGCCATCCACCATCCTTTGCATGCGTCTCGTGCACGCACGCGGTCCTGTCGATGTCTCGTGCGGCCAGGAAAAGGCCATGAGAGTGTCACGTTCATCGCATGCATACATAAAACGTCAGCAATCATGCAGCCTTCTCTTTGGATAGAAAATGTTTATATATAAAAATAAACTCATGGTAGTACGTTCCATCACTGCACCAACAGGCTGCTGCAGAAAATGTAATCAGTATTTGGCCTTTATAGCCAGCCTCAACATCACCCTCCTACAAGGAAAGTAGCATACATTGGGCAAATTAAGCCATCCTCGCCTCCCCTCCCACCTCAGCCATGGCTGCTCAACCAGTTGTAGCTCCATTGATGATGAGTGATCCAGAGAGGGCTACTACCGAGAGTTCAACAACACAAGAAGAAGATGTCTTACCCAAAGATTTGGTAGCCACGCTTCCAGCTAGAGAAGGGTGGTCTGAACCACTCGTTCAATACCACAACTACTGAATCATTTAGCGGCAACATGCTCAAACAGCTATAGCGGGGCTATAGCCGGCTATTTAAAACTATGGTTCAATACCACAACTACTGGTTCAGACCGTGGCACCTCGAGCGGATCCTGCTCGTGAAGCAGGCCTTCGTGCCCCGCGCCGACGACATCATCCTCGCCACGCAGCCCAAATGCGGCACCACCTGGCTCAAAGCCCTCGCCTTCACCATAACCAACCGATCCCGCTACGGCTTCAGCGACCACCCGCTCCTCACACACCACCCTCAGCATCTCGTGCCGTTCATCCAGATCCCTGGTGTGGGCCACACCGACATCGACCCCTTTGGGTTCCCGAGGCTTCTCGCGACGCACACGCCCATGTCGTTGCTCCCGCCAGGCATGAGATCACTCGGTTGCCGAGTCGTGTACCTGTGCCGGGACCCCAAGGACGCTCTTGTCTCAAGGCTGCACTTCGAGAACAAGGCGTTTCCGGGCACCGACCTATCCATGGACGGATGTTTCAGCATGTTCTGCAAGGGGTTCTCGCCTTATGGCCCCTTCTGGGATCATTGCCTCGAGTACTGGAGGGAGAGCATGGCAAGGCCGGACAGCGTCCTCTTCCTTAAGTACGAAGAGATCAAGTCCGATCCAACGCTGGTTGTGAGGAAGCTGGCGAAATTCCTCGGCATCCCACTGACCGAGGAGGAGGAGAGGTCCGGTGTTGCTGAGGAGGTGGTGAGGCTGTGCAGCTTTGAGGCACTTACCAGCCTGCAAGTCAATCAGGTCGGCCGCGTTCATTTCAGTGATAACATTGTCATGAGTAACTCTGTGTTTTACAGAAAAGGAGAGGTAGGGGACTGGGTAAACCACATGAGCCAGGAGATGGGGGAGGAGTTGGACCGCATCGTCCAACACAAGCTTGAGGGATCTGGGCTTGTGTTTTGAGTTGTTATTATCTGTTCGCTTCTCCTCTCCTCACCATGTACGTTGCATTGCACATTTCAATAAGAGAAGTTTGTTCCTTTGAAGTCTATGTCCATTTTGATTTAATTGATGTTGGACATTTCATTAAGAGGAGCTTGTTTCTTTCAAGTCTACTATGTCAATTGTGGTTTAATTAACGAAAATGCTAAAATCTGATGTGTGAATTTTAGCCATGGCAAATCGAACGATTTTCATCGTAATTTATAGGATGGCAAATTTATTTGCAAGCACCTGAATTATGTGCAAAAAATTAAACCGAGGTGGATTTTTCATGGTCATCAACTAAACTTCTCTTCCTTGATGAACATAACTTGTCATTAAAAACGTTTAATTTGTCATGCCTAAAAATTTGACGTTCGATGGATATCTGAAGCGACAACCATGGCGGGGCTTGCAGTGACGCGTCGTGGCATGGGCAAGATGCGGCTACTGGTGCCATGAATGCCTACATCGGGATTCCCTTCCCCATAGATCAAGCAGGTCAGGCGACTCCTAGATTCTTGACGGCCGCAACGGTGCTCATGGCTGGGAGAGGAGGCAGCAATTTTCCTCCCCTTCTCTCGGTCTGGTGTAGTGTTGTGGGAGACGGCGAGGTATGTGGTGACTCCGCCTCCCATGGCGGCGACAATATAGAAGCTGCAGGTCTAGTGCTTGCCTAGGGGTGGGGAAGCACATTTTTTTCTATTGTAGATTCTGCACAGGCGACGAGGAGAGGGACCGGTTGCTCCGTGCTCCTTCGAACCTGCTGCTAGTGCGATGCCATGGAGGTTCTCTCGCCCCTCTAGCCTCTCCTCTCTTTTTCTCTGTGTGATGTGTTACGACAGATCCTGATCAATCTTTCCTCCCTCAAGAGGAAATCAACACCGTGGGCACCACTGCCGTCAGCGCCAAAGCGTCGAGCTTTTGCTTTGTAGCTCACCCTCCAGATTCAGATCTAGGTGCCGCCACTTCAAATGCCGGAGAGTGAGCCCAAGCCACCCGCCGGTACAACCCTCTCCACACAAATGACCAAGACCACAACCACAGTCACCACAACCGACATGGAGCCCGGAAAATTGGTAACCATGCGGACCGTCATCCAAGGAAGCCGCTCCGGCATCCATGTCCCTAGACACCGCAAGCCGTCCATATCACAACGCATCCACCATGATAGGAAGAGTGGAAGGCATCTCCTTCCACTCCTAGTCCAGTCTTAGCCATTGGATCTGAGTCAACGCCTTAGCGTCGCCCGCTGAACCTAGTCGGGCACGCCCGACACCATCGACACGGATTGCACCGCGGCCAAACCACAGCAATCGGCCCACCCCATCACTGCCCTTAGGATCCCGAGCAACGTCAGGCCCACCCTTCCCTAGATCTACACCGATCCGAGGTGCCCCACATGCACCGCTAAGCACCACCAAAATGGTAGATCGGGGAGGGGGGAGGGGAGGTCGTCGCCGGCCGCCGTGGCTAACACCTGATGAGGCAAGCTTGCATCGACACGCAGCCCATTACACGCAACCCATCACCATCACGCGTCGGACTTGCCACTGCTCGCCTAACTGTGTGTCCAGCCGCCAGCCGAGAGCCCCACCTGACGTCGGCTAGCCCCTCCACAGCCTTTGGCTGCGGCAGAGGAGGAGGTAGGCAGTAGCTATGGTTCCTCCCGTCTCCTTGCGGCGACGTCGCGGGAGGGGTGAGGGAGGGATGGGATTTTTTCAGTTTCCTTGCTTTGCTTTCTCATGTTTTCCTCTTTTTTAACAAGACATTTGTTAATTAGAGAAATCGAAGAGTGAGCTTTCTTTATCAAACAGCAAAACATATATGAATTGTACTCGAATGAATAATTAGGTGGTAAATGGGCCAAACTTTGATTTATTGTGATATTTTTGTTGTTTTATATGTGTGTGTGTGTGTTTCCCAAAAAATATATGGAAGATTCAGCTTGATTGTCATAGCTGACAACATATATTACTCGTGTCCATACAAAAATATTACTCGTGGATATGTTTTAGGTGGGAATGGAGCATTGGAGCTGCATGAGGCCATCCACCATCTCGTGCACGCACGCAGTCTTGTCGGTGTCTCGTGCGGCCAGGAAAAGGCCATGTGAGTGCCACGTTCATCGCATGCATACAGAAAATGTAAGCAATCACGCAGCCTTCACTTTGGATAGAAAATGTGTATATATGTATATAAAATAAAATCATGGTAGTACGTTCCGTCACCGCACCAACCGGCTGATGAAGAAAATGTATTCAATATGTTGCCTTCACAGCTAGCCTAAACATGCCCTTTCTACAAGGTAAGTAAGTAGCATACATTGGGCAAATTAAGCCATCTTCGCCTCCCCTCCCACCTCAGCCATGGCTGCTCAACCAGTAGTAGCTCCACTGATGATGAGTAATCCAGAGAGTGCTACTACCGAGAGTTCAACAAACACAAGAAGATGTCTTACCCAAAGATCCCGTAGCCACACCTCCAGCAAGAGAGGGGTGGTCTGAACCATTCGTTCAATACAATGTTTTAAATAGCGGGCTATAGCATATAGCGGTGACCATTAAAAACAGTTATAGCTGGGCTATAGCGGCAAATTGTACATGAAATCATTTAGCGGCAACATGCTCAAACAGCTATAGCGGGGCTATAGCCGGCTATTTAAAACTATGGTTCAATACCACAACTACTGGTTCAGACCGTGGCACCTCGAGCGGATCCTGCCGGTGAAGCAGCCCTTCGTGCCCCGTGCTGATGACATCATCCTCGCCACGCAGCCCAAATGCGGCACCACCTGGATCAAAGCCCTCGCCTTCACCATCACCAACGTAACCAATCCCGCTACGGGTTCAGCGACCACCCACTCCTCAAACACCACCCTCAGCATCTCGTGCCGTTCATCCAGATCCCTGGTGCCGTCACGAGCCACACGGACATTCACCACCTTGCGTCTCCTAGGCTTCTCGCCACGCACAGGCCCATGTTGTTGCTCCCGCCAGGCATAGATCACTCGGTTGCCGAGTCGTGTACCTGTGGCGGGACCCCAAAGACGCTCTCGTGTCAAGGCTGCACTTCAAGAACAAGGCGTTTCCGGGCACCGACCTATCCATGGACGGATCTTTCAGCATGTTCTGCGAGAGGTTCTCGCCTTATGGCCCCTTCTGGGATCACTGCCTCGAGTACTGGAGGGAGAGTGTGGCAAGGCCGGACAGCGTCCTATTCTTGAAGTACGAAGAGATCATGTCCGATCTGGCGCAGGTCGTGAGGAAGCTGGTGAAATTCCTCCGCGTCCCGCCGACCGAAGAGGAGGAGAGCTCCGGCATTGCTCAGGAGGTGGTGCGGCTGTGCAGCTTTGAAACGCTCACCAGCTTGCAGGTGAACCAGGTCGGTGGCATTCGTCACGGTGACAGCGGTTCCATTGGTAGTTCGGCGTTTTATAGAAAAGGAGAAGTCCAAGTGGGGGACTGGGCAAACCACATGAGCCACGAGATGGGGGACAAGTTCAACCGCATCGTCCAACACAGGCTTGAGGGGTCTGGGCTTGTGTTTTGACTTTTGAGTTGTTGTTATATGTTCCCTTGTCCTTTCGTCACCATGTACGTCGCGTTGCACATTTCAATAAGAGGAGTTTGTTTCTTTTACGTCTATATGTTCATTGTGGTTTAATTAATGTTGCACATTTCAATAAGAAGAGTTTGTTCTTTCAAGTCTATGTTCATTGTGGTTAAATTAATGTTGCACATTTCAGAAAGAGGAGTCTGTTTCTTTCAAAAAATTATGATCATTGTGGTTTAGTTAACAAAAAAGCTAAATAAACGACATTAGATTTTCAGACATGGCAAATCGAATGATTTTCATGGCAATTTATAGGATGACAAATCTAGTTTGCAAGGATGTAAGTTTCCTGGCAAAAAAAAGGCGAATTTGTCTTGCTCGCCAACTAAACTTGCCATGAAAAGACGTTCGATTTGTCATACTTCCAAAATCTGAGGTTTGCTGGATATCCGGAGCGACAACCATGGTACTATGGTAGGGCTCGCAGCTGCGGGGCGCGGGAGGGCCAAGATGCGCCTGCCAGTGCTATGGATGCCTACACCGGGATTCCCTTCCCAACAAGTCGAGCAGGCTAGGAAGATCCGCGTCAGCAGCAATGGTGATCATGGTAGGAGAGAAGGAAGGAACATTCCTCCCCTTCTCCCGATCAGGTGCAGTGTTTTGGGAGCCGAGAGATATGTGGCTACTCCGCCTCCTGCAATGGCAGCAAAAAGAGAGGAGTTGCAGGTCTAGTGCCTGCGTCGAGATGAGTGTAGAAGGAAATAGAGAGGGGGATGGTGAAATTCGGTGGATGTATTATTGAGTCTCGAGGTCGAGTATATATTGAGTACAAGACTTGAAGGGCAAGGCGCCTCCTAGAGATAAGATGGAAATAATTCTATCTAATATATATATAGTAGCACTATTCTAATCCTGGATGAGAATAGTTATTTGGATCACACCGCGCGTATATAGGCTCGATGGGGGTTTCCCGAACTTCCGAAAAAACAAACAACAACCGGCCCACCCGGCCATCTTCCACCTCCCGATCCCCACATACCCCACGGCCGCAGACCCACCCCGCGCCCCCACCCCCGGATTGCCGGCGAACCGCCGCCGCCGGCCCAGCACGCCTCCCGGCCGCCTCCACCCGCAACAGCCACGGCGCCTGCCTCCTCCCGCAACCGCAGCTCGGGCGCCTCCTTCGAGATCCCGCCGCCACCCTGTGCGCCGATGACCTTCGGGATCCCGCCCCCACCCTGCGCGCCGCCGGCCTCCCGGAACCCGCCGCCACCCCGTGCGCCGCCCTGTGTTGCCACCACGACCCGCTGATGCGCCATGGTTAGCTCCGTGCAGCGCTCCCTTTTCCTCCAACACACCATGGATGCAGCTTCCCCAAGCAAATGCGGTTGGTGTGCTACCTGCGGCCTGCCCCGCCACTGCAACCTGCACCATCCACAAGCCGTCAGCCCTTCCATTCGGTGCGGGCAGTCCGTCTCGTCGCTTGTGAGCAGTCCATGCGGACAACCATCTTTCCTCGCCGTTCTTTTTTCCATCGCGGTTGCCGTAGGTTCATCTACATCAAGGCCATCCTACCGCAGCAGATGCGTTTGAGGACGCCACCTCGTCAACATGGAGGTTTCCCACCAAGCCGAGCATGTCCGCTCCATCCTGCGTGATGATGTAGCAGGTCAGACTCTGAAGAAGTATGCAGGTCAACCTTTGAAGAAGTAGCAAGTCGACATATTCATCTTTCTCTAGGGGGTACAGGGTGTACAAGGCCGAAGACCACGCCGTTGGTGCCCAGCGTCACCAAGCTACTCCCGAGCTGGTCTGACTATCTTCATCGGGCGACTGAACCAGATGTTAACCTGATCTTCTCTATCTTGTGTTTCAACATTCAGTTAACTAGCTTCGTATGCATGGGCAGAGACACGTTACACTTAGGAGAGAGAGAGAACAAAACAATAAACTTGTGGTTGTGGTTAGTTCTAGGAGGTAAGATGGAGAGATAAGGACCAAAACGTGTGGTGTAAAAACAAGCACAGCTTTGTGTATAAAAAGAATATTGTATTTGTTTGAAAAGAACATACGTGGTACTGCTAACTTGCATTAAAGTTTATTGACTGATGGGTGTTGATTTTACGAGAACAGTGTACTAGTTAAAAATTTCATTTGAACAGTTTAGTTAAAGGTTTTGGGCTGATGGGTGTTGATTTTAGGAGAGTTACTACCAAACCCAACTAGTCAGAAAAAGACATTACAAATTTCATGCATTTACGAAAAACATAGTTCAAAGGGCATTTAGTTAAAAAAACTATAGTTTGGAGACACGAAATATGGAAGTTTGGAAAAATCAGAACACTACAAAATATAAATAAGAAAGATGAAGTTCATTGTGAAAAAGTAGGGGAGGTCAAAAGCACTAAAATCTTCAAAAAAGAACCTCTGGAGACATGTAACATCGAAAGTAAAAAAATATCTTCAGTGAAGCTGGAATGAGCTTTGAATTGGAAAATGAGCAGAACAACTAATTTAAATGACGTGTGTATCTTAAAAAATAAACTAAAAACGGATTTTTCTCATTTCTAAAAAAAGATATAAGTTCAAATTGACATAACAGAGCGGTTCGGTATTTATTAAAAACATAGGATTTTTTTCGTTACTAGAAGAAAATAAAACAAATAGGTACAAATTAAAAAGAGAACACTAAAGGATTATTAAAAAATGTCCAAAAAGATAACACTAAAGCATCATAAAAAATGTTCTTTAGGCAATTTAAACAAACAGAGGGAATTCACCGAAGAAAAGTTCATTAAAAATGGAATGTTTACATAAAAACTCAGATTTGTTCCCGTCACTACATGAATAAAAAGAAGAAGTTCAAATTAAAACAACAAAGCAACTCGATGTTTATATACCAAGAAGAAAACATGCCTCACCCAAAAAATGTTAACTTTGAAATTTCAAATTGAATAAATTGGAGAGTTTGAAAAAAAATATAAAGAAGCTTAATGTGCAAGATTTTAAATACAAAAAATAATAATTATAAAAAGGCAGATTTCTCATGTTTTTAAAATTAATCTAAGAAGTTCAGATTAAAATAACATGTTAGTCCAATGTTTATTAAAAAAAGTTTTTTCATTTCTAGAAAATTAAAACAAGAAGTTCAAATTCAAATAACAAAATGGTTTGATGTTTTTATTAAGAAAATGGATATTTCCTATTTCAAAAAAAACATTAAAACATGACATTCAAAAATTAAATAAGGGAATGGTTCAATGTTATTTACAGAAGTAGGGTCTTTTCTCGTTAATAAAAGAAATAAAACCAAGAAGTTCAAATTAAAGAAAAAGAGAAGTTTGATATTTATTAAAAACTCAGATTTTCTCGTTACCAAAGTATTAAAGCAACAAGATCAAATTAAAAAAGGGGGAAGCTTGATGTACAAAAAAAACTTAAATTCTCCCACTTTCTAGGCAAAATAAAAGTATGAAGTTGAGTTTCAAAAAAATGTTCTTCCATGTTTACTTACAAATCATTTTATTTCTAAGAATAAAATTAAGAAGTTCAAATTTAAAAAGCAGAGAGGTGCCAAGTTTATAAAAACCTAGGATTTACATGCCCAATTTTGACGAGTGCTTTACAAGGAAAAAACAGAGAGCTGTTCAAAAGTGATAACAACCAGAATTCCACGTACTACATGATGTGTGTTTTCATATGAGAAAAAAAAAGAATAAAAAGGGGAAGTCCAAATTTTTGTTGCTAGAAGTTCAAGTGCTCGGCCCGAGAAAGTTCTAAATTTCTTGTGACAGAGGGTGAACAAAAATACGTGACAGAAGTTCAAGATGAAAACAGCGGGAAGTCCAACTACTACACGAAATGCGTTTCAGATAGGAATATAAGAATAGAAAACAAGAAGCTTAAAAGATTTTGTTGCTCGAAGTTCACGTGCTACTCCCGGTGAAGTTCGAGATCTCTAGTGTGAGACGTCCGACCTTCAGTTACATGTAAAAAACAGGCAAAAAGACGTTGTTTTACGCATTCAAACATATATTTTGAACCGTTGCGAGTATGAAAAACTCATCAATACAAAAAAGTTGCGTGTTTTTAATAGCTTTCCATCGGTATATCATTTGCTCAATTATGGTAAGTGGTTTGAAAATTACGGGCGAAAAACATCACGTCAAAAAATAGAGTGAAGTTCAAACAGACATGCTCCAGAAGTTCAACTACTTCACGCATTGCATTTCCGTTCACGATGAACGCAGAAATCATGATCTCGCCATTTTCTAATTTACCTCGAAACGACGGTAATATCATTTGTGTAAGTTCAAGTCCTTGGTCGGAGAAAGTTAAAAAAACTATTGTGAGAGACGTTTGTACAAAAGGAATATTATTTGTGTAACACTTATGAATGGATGAGAAAATTACAAACAAAAATACGTCCCAGAAGTTCAACGTGAAAACAGCAGGAAGTTCAACTACTACGCTAAATGAATTTCAGATGAAACTTTCAAAATCGTCGCGAGTATGAAAAAATGATCAACATAGGAAAGTTGCGTGTTTACAGCAGCTTTCCATCGGTATATCACCCGCTCAATTCCCGTGAGTGGGATGGAGAGCTACGAGCAGTGGATGGAGATCTACGAGCAAAAAAATCACGTGAAAAACAGAGTGAAGTTCAGGTACACGCACCGAGAAGTTCAGGTTCTTCACGCGGTGCATTTTCGAAGAATCTGTTTCGCGGTAGAGGCAGAACGAATGATCCCGTCATTTTTGGAATTACTTGAAAACGGCTAGGAATCAGAGAAACCCATCAACATGAAAAAGTTTCGCATTTTCTGTAGCTTTTTAACGGTATATTATTTGCCCAATTCCGATAAAGTTTGTATAAATTACGGCAAAAATACGTTTTTCGCCATTTTCGAAACTGACTTAAAACCGTAAAGAACTGGGAGAAACAATACATACCAAAAAGTTTCGCATTTGTTCACACTTTCCAAGGCCATATCATTTGTTGCATTCGGACGCATGGTTAAAAAATTAGCTTGAAAATACGAACTCGGTAGGACTTGGACCATTTTCTAAATTACTCTTAAAGCATGCAAAATTAGAAAAAAAAACTTTCAAGATGAAAAAGTAGCGCATTTTCATAAGCTTTCCAACACCATATCATATGCCTCCATTGGATTAGCCGTTTAGATATGACATCGAAAAAACGAACTCAGCTGTTCGGTTTATGAAATTTTACGTTTTTTCAAATTAGTTTTTAACCATAGGGAATTAGAAAAAACTTTCAACATGTGGAAGGAGCGGTTTTGCAGCAGCTTCCCAATACCATATTATATGCCTCATTCCGATAAACGATTTAGAAATGCGGTCGAAATTACGATTCACGTTTTTTGTGTGAAGAAAAAACGGTTTTCAAAACTGCTCTTAAACCGCTTACATTTTGCGAAAAAATTAATTTGAGTCATGATACTCGTGTCCATAGCTTTTCAACGGTATATAGCAAGCCCTATTTGGACAATGTTGCGGGAAGTTAACCTAGCACAGGGGGAAGTTCAGGTCGAACAACTCAGGCAGTAAAACCGCAAAAAACGCGAGTTCTTCATGACCCGAGTACAAAATCCACCTATGAGCGAGATTCCTATCTCAAACGAGTATTTAGTTGCTAAAAATTGTTTGAAGATTACACTTACATCACATGGAACACGACTAACCAGAAAAACTCGCGGTAGAAGGCACGGTTGCGAAGATAGCCCGAAGGTCGGGTTCGTACAGAGAGAAGTTCAGGCGTGTTACTCAGACAGTTCAGGTTGTGATCAGAATATTATTCTGATTCCGTGATCAGAATAGTGTTTATGTATGTATATATATTATGCTAAATTTTATGTAGGGAATCACTATGAATGTAACTATTTGTATTCCAAATTTAATTTATTTAGGAAACGATTGTAAGATTACCTCGGGTGAAGAATAACTTATTCTGCACCCTGGATGATGAATAGTAACACTATATGTACGCCCCTCAGTTTCTTTGAAGTAAACCCGCAGTCCAAGTTAGAAAATATCTGGGCCAAAGCCAGTCGAGTGCCGCCCGTACGCCGCACCCGCACCCGCAGCCACGCGCCCGAGGCCGAGCCCTCGAGCGCTCCGCCGCCTCGACCTCGCGACCCGCCGGCGACCGGATCCTCACCGGAGATGAGTGCCGCCGTGCCCTGCTCCCTCCTCTCTTCCTCTGTCTCCTCTCACCTCGCTCACCCCCAATCTCTTTGTCCCCAGAACGAACAGGAGCATGCCATGGCCTCGGATCCGTGCCGCCGTCGCCGGAGAACATCGTCCGCCACCGGTTCTTCGACCACAAGTACCGGATCAAATTGCCCCGCCTCTGATCTACCGGTTCCCGGCCACCCTAACCTCGCCTCGTCGTCGGGCGCGCAGAGAGACGGCCATGGCCGCCTGATTCCCGACCGCCGCCGGCCAAGGTCTTGGAGGGGTGGTTCTGGAGCACAAGCTGCGGCGAGTTGTCGGCTATGTGACAGAGGAGACCGCCGAGGTCTTGCAAGGGTGGTTCCGGAGCGAAGTGGGATGTTTGTCAGGTGAAGGACGCCCTTATGGCGAACGGCGTTGGGTGCTATCAGCTGGGAAGGCTTCGGACCGGACCATGGATGGTGCAGCGGGTGAGAGTTGAGGCAGATGGCGAGTGCGGTGGATGCCAATGCCGCCTAGGTTCTGTTGATATCAACATGGAGGATACATAGAGTTTGCTGACTCTATTCTGGGTTGGCCCTTGAGAGGGAAACCAAGGCAAAATTCAGCCAATTTCAGGTGCATATATATCTATCCCATGGGTTTGAGTCCCTAGCTAACTTGGAGCATTGCACGTATTGTTAAATATAGTTAGTTTCTTTAGTTTACTGGCAATAATTGTGATAAGCAGAGCACATACGTGCTTGGTTTTATTTTGATAAGTAGCTGGCATGATGTGATTTACTAAGTATTAATTTGGAAAAACTAGGCCTGGAGATAATATGCCTCCCCGTGTTTTGAGGATAGTGACTTGTGCCATGATCAAATTCAATAAGTTTATATGATAAGCTTCTTCATCTATGTTAATTTTTACCTTCGTTTATAGAACTTTGGTTGTGTTAACAGTTTGAGACGGCCTTAAAGACCATGTGGTTGATTTCCATGTCTGCATCATAATTGCTTGCTGAAGTAACTGCTCCTTCAGCTGTACACTGTAGTTAGGGAAATCCATAATCTTCATATACTTAAAGCATGACATTTACCTGGAGATAGTGTGCCTCCCTTTTTTGTGCAACAACTGATTGTGGTGATATATTGTGGCCAAATTGAATGAGCTTATATGATTAACTTCTTCATCCACATTTTCAGTTTGGTTTATGGAAATTGAACTACTGTCGTGTTAAAACACTCAGCCAGGGCATCGATGCACTCTATCAGCCTCGTGGGGCTTGCAGGTTAAGTAGGTTGCGCCACTCCATCAGGATGTCCTCGGCCACTGTTAGTGTTAACTGATTAATCATGCACATCCATTGAAGCAAAGATTCAGACAAATGTTTGATTCACTATAATTAATCAATCAGTAAAAGACTAATTGTTTAATCCTACTAGATAGACACTCCATCCATCCAATCCAGCGAGTTTAAATTGATTAATCCTGCACATCCTTAAATTATAAAGAGTAATGAAAATATTTTGGTGTTGGAGGAGCTGCCAGCAAGTGCAGTTTGCAAACCAAATGCAGTTTCTATGGAGAACACTGATTTGCGACCTCAGCTCAGCCATATTGAACAGATTGATTACTTTATGAAATAGGAGTTAGTCCATAATAGTAATGCCACTCCAATATTGGAGGAAGTGTGGATTGAGCCGAGAAATTTACTTGACGATGAAAGGAACGGCTTGCTTCAAAATTTGCAAAATAACTTCTCCAAGCTCTCAGTAGAGAAGCAATAATGTGACTCCCAGGTGCCACTTTGAGAGAAAAGCTGGAGATGCTTTGGCAATGGCAAAATAAAGGGAAGTAATTGCTACGGATGCCAACCAGGTATTCATCTGCCTATTTGATTACTGTTTTCTGCTCTTAATAATGCTTCCGTTTTTCTTTTTTTTAGAACCCTTCTTTTGTACTCCTACAGATAGTTATTGGAGAGGGTCAATTGA
Source organism: Triticum dicoccoides (assembly GCF_002162155.2). NCBI lineage: Eukaryota > Viridiplantae > Streptophyta > Magnoliopsida > Poales > Poaceae > Triticum > Triticum dicoccoides. The sequence continues at coordinate 39,722,677 of NC_041383.1, forward strand.
GGAGATCAGAAGTACTTTATGTGCTCTCAAAAGTAGCTTTATTCAGTTTGAGTGGATTTTGTGGCCTAACTTCCAGACTAGCACTTTGGAAGAAGTTAGAATTTCTGTTAATACGACTTTAGTTTAGCCTGACTGAAATAAGGGGCAATACTTAATTTTGTACTGTATGTATATGTGTACTTTGCTGTTTGCTCAAATCTACATCTTAATACCGCCCTATTTTCTGGGATTCAAATTTTCAGGTTGGAATCAACAAGCCCACATAATCTTCAGTCTTCCACAATTATGTTTTGCTTCATGTTCTATGATCAGGTTGTAATCTGCTGATGCGATTCTGCCCTACTTTGATTTGGGGATTCATCTGGGATCTAATTTTGACCGAACAAAGCTGGTTTGTTGGCTGCTGGCTGGTGTCACCCGATGGTACTGGGCTATGAAGAGAGATGTTTTTCCAGCAATAGAAGTGGCCAGTTAGTTAAGTTGAGGATTTGTGTGTCATCTTCTTCAGGCCTGTAGCTTGTGGTTTCAGTCGGATAGTTAAAGTTGCATTTTCAGTCAGACACATGTTTGTTGTTTTGCCTGCTTTTTTCTTGACTGTGCACTCTTGCTGTTCGTTGTCGGCAATGATGAAGTTGTTCATGCAGTGTGGTGGATGAAAGTGAGTACCATACTAGCATATTGGTTGTCCCTGTTTGATGATTAAAAGCTTCGACTGAATATTGAATCACTAATGTTTCTTTTCAGCAATCCTTCTGCTATTGCCACTGCTTCTGATTCATCAAGATATCTGTCCATGCATATCTTCTTGATGAACAGACATAAAACCTTGGATGCCCATAAATATGTTAGGTAATCACTTGTGTTTACTGAGCATATGTGTATTTACATTTTTTAAACTTTTATATGCTTCAACTCCAGCTAACAATCTGCTGATGAGAAGCGGTCCCAATGGATTTTACACATTCAAAAAGAATTGTAACTTCATCAAACAAATTAGAGGACCAACCGTAGGTTTCATGGACGTGTGAATCAGCAGACAAGTCTAATTGTTTTTCTATATATGCGCCAAAGAAGAACTATACATCCACGGATATTCTTAGTCTCTTGCTTGGAGAACCTTTTTTTGCCCTATTGGTTGCATATAAACCTCAACCTCAAATTGTACTGTACTTTAAAAAACTGGTGTTACTTGAGAACTTAATGATGCCTTTGTTCGATGCAAAGAATTTCATTTTTAAGAAAAGGCTGGGACATCTAATGTTGTTTGTATCTTAGTGTTACAATGTAAATCATCTGTGGTAGCAAACATGTTAACCAGGGCGCAAGTATGTGATTCATGTTGTATTGTACTTAAATCAGTTTTTTATAATCCACATAACTAACTACATGCTTCATTTGGTTTTGCATTTTTTTTCTTTTTTCTTTGTCATGGAGCTGAATGCAAGTTTCAATATGAGATATCTCAAGCCTGAAGTCCAAACTGTGCAACGTCTTCTTGGACTATGAAAATATGAGCTGTTTGGCTTCATTCCAATCGGTTGGTGCCCCAAAAAGGTTCAAATAGGGTGGAAGACGGATTTGTGCTTTGGTTTTGTTGGCAAATCGAGGGGAGGAGGACGAAGGAGAAACCAAGTTATGGAGAAAAATAATCGAGCCTAGACCCCATGGCCTTGAGTTGTGTGCATGTGCGGTGCGACAAATTGGCGCCCATTAGGCGGTGATTAGACATTAATTGATCATGTGGGGACACGTGAGGGACCCATCCTACCTCAGTGGAACAAATCCATGACACAAGTTCTCCCTCAGTGGAACAAGCCCATGAGATTTGATCTTCAATGGCGAGAGGTAGTATGATGAATGATGTATAGAACAGGTATAGGGCATAGTTTGAATCTTGAGCAATGGTTATTATCGGGCCAGGGGCTTGAGAAAAGTTTCGCTTGGTTTTTCTAAAAAAAACCTGCTTTTTCGAGGGGTTTTGCGGAGCACACGTTTATGCTCTCCTCGTGAGCACAATTGTGCTTTGTGTGGAAGCACGAGTGTGCACCACGCGAAGTTTGTGCTTGGCTCAACGGAAGCACGAGTTAGTGTTATGTGGAAGCACGTGTTACTGTTATGTGGAAGCACGAGTTAATTTGTTCCTGCCGAGGCAGAGCATGACGACCGGGCTGTGGCGCTGTCGCACGTGGCGAGGTGGTGGAGGTGGCCGAGCACCAGGAGCACGTGGCGAGGAATGCAACAATGAAACAATGTGTATTTTGGATGTATGCTTCAGGAGATATTTAGTATTCGAAAAATGGATCAAGAAAGAGAAACACAAACAACCAGCCTCCCATCCTCGTGCAGTGCGAGAAAACCACTCAAAACTATCTGATGGCGACAAGTGCCACATATACGCTACGCCATTTGCCACTGCCAAAGAAGATGGAAGTTACATTTGCATGGGGTACCACTTAATTAGTGATTTCAATTTATGACCCTTGCTACCACTGTCCCAATGAGAAGCTAGCTATTTGCACACCGCAGAGGTAGCGAACGGGGACTCAGCTGGACCAGCTCATTTAGCGTTCTACGGATCCTAGTTTTCGGAACAAGGTTCCTGTTTGGTTTTCACAAGTTTTAGGAACCTTCTAGATGGTTTTCTCTTCTTTTTTTATTTATTTACATGTTTTCTTTGCTTTTATATTTCTTTTATTTTATTTTCAAAAAATAGAATTTTTTATCTTTTTAAAATTGTTTGAAATTTTGAAAACATCCTCCCATTTTAACAGCATGCTCACAATTAAAAAAAGGAACATAAATTTTGAAAAAATGATCAAAATAAACTAATGATCAAAATAAACATCCTCCCATTTTCCTTCTAATTTTTGCCCGTGGTTCCTATTCATCATTCTTTTCCCTTTTATTTTTTTCAATTTGTGTAAGATAAATGAACTAATTTTGTTTCATAAATACAGGACTACGATTTTAATGCTTGAACTTTTTTCAATGTCATGAAGATTTAAAAAAATATCTAACTATTTTAAGAAAATTCATGATTTTCGGTTAAATAATGTGTTATGTCATGAACAGTTTATAAATATTTCAGAAATTTTAAAGTAAATGCAATTGACATTGTTTTAAAAATGCATGGACATCTTTAAAAATAATTCATGCCCAATTTAAAAATTACATGAACATTTTATAAAAATTGAGCAATTTATTTTAACATTCCAGGATCTTTTTATAAAATATGATCTACATTTTTTAGAACGAAAATTTCTTTAAAATGTCATGCACATTTTAAAAATGGCATGACCATTTTTTTTTAAATGCCATGCACATTTTTTATATATAGTTCTATTTCTGGAAATGTCTGTATCATTTAAAAAAAATACCAACTCTTTTTGAGATATGTGTACACCTTTTTAAACCTAAGTGAGAAAAATTTAAATTACATGAAATATATTACCGTATTTTACCTAAAATTCGCTAATAACATAAACTGATAAAATACAATAACAAGAGATTGCTATGTATATACACCCTCTTTTCTTGAATTCTTAACACTTTGTCATAGGCCCTTTGCACCTCCTTCCCAGTAACAAGTCTTGTAACTCGGTGGACATTCACTAATTACCAGTGACCACTATTGTCTGCTGATTCCCAAGAATCACCTTTCCCCCTACACGTGTACCGCTTTGCACACCCGCATATATATATATATATATATATATATATATATATATATATATATATATATATATATATATATATATATATATATATATATTGTTAAGCTTGGTTCGTTCCTATCTGGTAGGCGGCAGATGACGGGGAAAGCGAAATGGGGAATGGATTGGGGTGGCTGCGAGACTTCAATCTGGACTCAAGCAGTGAGTTCTTATTCTCCGCCCATCTAAGATGTATGGTCAATTCCGACCTTTGGGCCAGTTAGTCGGGGCAGGAGACTACACAATCTATATGTGACTTTTTAACTTATTTGTTTTTTCTCAAATTTTAACACTTTGTCTTAGGATCTTTTCACCTCCCTTCGATGACAAGTCTTGCAAATCAATGGACATTCACTAGCTACTTACTAGATATCATTATTGTCTAGTAATTCCCGAGAGTCACCAACCACTACACATATGGATATTGTTTGATTTTCTATTCAAAAATGAGGGTAGCACCTCCAACCTCTGCATCAATTGATGTGTGCGGTCCATATCTATCTATTATATAATTAAAACATAAGTCAAACAAGACACCACGTCCACACACGCTTAAAATATATACTGTGTTGATTTAGATTATAACAGTTTAGATTAAAAGATCTAAAAGTTAGGTACAACAATAATGTGTACACCTTTTAACATATGAGACGTGATATAAAAAAGAAAAGCTACGACATGTATCTGTGATGTAGAAAGCCATATACTCCCTCCGTTCCAAATTACTTGCCCCATATTTATCTAGACACTAAACAAGTATAGATACATCCGTATTTAGACAAATTCAAGTCAACTAATTTGAAACGGAAGGAGTATGTGCTAGAGTCCGGCACGAGCACAGCGAACTAATTGCACGCCCGGCCGGCCGATCAAGGTTAGCTAATTGTTGTGGTAGCCCATCCGATTTCTACAAGGAAAATATAAGGGCAGCCCGATTCCAATACATCAGCAATCAGATTTCCCACGTACATGCATACAGAGTCCCATGCCCCTAAGGTGCACGTAGTACTGGCGCCATGGCAAAAACAATAATGCTAATAAGTTCAGATTTTCCGAAAAAATGTGCCCAGATTTTCCCCAAAAATAGGCCTAAATTTATGTAAAAAGAAAAATGAAACTGGCCTAAATAATGTTAAATGTCTATGTGAATTATATCGCGCGCTCTTATTTAACGGATAAGATAGAAAATTGACAACTAAGCAGTACGGTTATCAAAAGAAGGACAACGGGCGGATCCATACACAAGCTGAATATAGTTGCATGTATGTTGTGATGCAATTGCTTATGTCAAAGCAACAAATATAAGTCGTTTTGTACTTAATAATTCCTTGACCTAAACAATGCAATGTCGCTGTTCTTCTAACTTAGAAACGATGTTTATAAATTGCATTCCATGAATTTGACCATTCAATATGAAATTCATAGGCAAAATAAAAAATTCTTATACAGATAGAAAAGTCTCTATTTTAAAATTCTGAATATTACAAACACTACCACACGCACAAATAGACAGACTTCCCTAATACCGGGATCACTATAAGGCGGATAGAAAAGTATGAACTCTATTTGCATGTGAGTTATAAATAAATAACAAAAAGAAAAAAAATATAATTTGCATGTACCTTAGAAGCAACATACGTAAATAGCTAAATACAAAATAGATTTTGTGTACATTCATGCAGTTAGATTATATAGCACTGCTCCACCAAGATAAGGTGGAATCACTTCCTTGCTAATAATGAATTGTTGTATATGAACACCTGGAGGGTGCAAAATAGCAGGCACACTATCGTAAAGTGAGGCTATGATGAGATTATTAAGTGGTTATTATAGGAAAAAGTTGTATACAACAACTTGTGTCAAGTATAAAATAAAGAACTTTGTTTGTGCAATATGCCAGAGATAAGATTAAAAAAATATGTAAAAAAGATAGGTGAAGGGAGGGAACGACAGAGACATAATATTCAATAAAGATAATTATATACAAATAATAATTTCACATAGTGAAAAGAGTTGAGTGGCTTCAAACAGTTTGGAAAGCCTATAACTCAACACATTGTACCAGACAAACAACTAGAGAAACATAATAGAGATGCAACGAATGAAGAGGGGGTAATTTTGTTAGAAATTTCTTATACTATATACAAATAATAATTTGGAAGACCGAATTAGAGTAATATGAGCATGCTTGGAACCATTTGGAAGACAACTCATTGTATTGGCCGAAAATACCATCGATATATGGCCAATAAGAAGACTATTGGATGAAGAGATGAACTAACCTCAAGTATTAGCTTTTGATGTTTAGTTTTAGACAGAGTGATGTACCTCAAAATTTGTTAGTGGCAAGATAGACACTAAATGGCAAGGAAGAATGAAAGAGGAAATGACTGAGATAAGCTCCAAAGTCCATGGACTATATAGTCAGCCGAGGATCATAATGATATTGGTCTTTTCTTGATGGTCTTTGCCATCAACATAATCAAATACGTGGAAAGATAAGTCTACCAGAGAAAATTTACCTTACCACAAAGCATATGTGTTCTCCATATCTGAAATAGCAGTTGGCTATATATCTTCGAAAAATTCTGTATATATCACACTTAGCCGCGCAAATGCGCGGGTCATAATGCTAGTTATTGATTATTCTACAATGCCAAAGAAAGACAAGCAAAGATGTTGAGCGAATCAGAGTATTTAAAAGTAAAGACAACAATCTGAGGGCATCGGCCGAATCTCCATAATCCTACCTTGTAACTCTATGACTTGTGACCGAACAACAAAATACACTACTCCTAGGCTTCAAGAGAAGGAATTCTTCGCAATGCATCGATGTTAACAAGTTCACCAAAGGTTGAACATGGTATTTTTTATATCTAGGAAACAAAGCTTCGAGCCAACACGTTCAAAGCACGGGTGTTGACAATGCTTAACCTAGTCATAGAAGCGAGATCGTCATTTTTTCCATGTGGAATAAGCCCTGACCTGTTGTAAAAAACGTCACCCGCAGCAATCTCTCTAATGGTTGGCGACTCCTCATTAGTTTGTTCTTTGGGTTGAGAGAGCCCAAGGTCCACCCACGGTACACAAAAAAACACTAGAAGCACAAGAGGGCCCTCATTGTCCTGCTTCCTGTCTCTGCC
>NC_041383.1:39730004-39754538 GCF_002162155.2 Triticum dicoccoides
GGGGGAGGAGCCATATCCAACACAAGGTCACCACACATGTGACTTTTCATAATGATGTGACAGATGGGCAGACTTGTGCCTGGGCCTACATAGCGGTGACCCTCATGACATTGTGCCATGGTAGTTTGCTAGAGGTGATACCGTGGGCGCCTATGTGGTGCGCCAATGGTGCGCCATTAATGATATATATGTATCGTGATGCGGGCACTATGGCGTGGTCGGCTACATGCGCTTGCTAGCGGGCCGAATCATGAAGCAGCTATCAAGTGATTAACTATTTTAGGAAGGTTCCAGGAACTTCTCATACAATTGTAAAGCTTTCGGCCATTTTTTTCATGTTCTGTTTTTACTTCTTTTTTCTCTCTTTTGCATGTTTTGTTGTTGTTGTTTTTTCTCTTTTCTTCTTTTATTTCCATTCTTACTTTTCTAATTCATGTTTGCTTTTTAATTTTGTGAACATTATTTCAATTCAAGAATTTTTTTGAATTTCACTAACATTTTGTGAATTTGTGAATATTATTTGAATTCATGAACTTCTTTTGATTTCATGGAAAATAGCGGCGGTCATCGTGCTTGCAGAGAAGGGGCAGAGAGTTAGGCAGGAGGCGGTGGCACTGCATAGATCCCAAAAGCCTATTTGCTGCACGTTGCGTCAAAATGCGAAGGCTACGCATACGAGACCGACCGATCGTTCAGGCTGGGCCAGCCTGTTATGCGCTTTCAGTTATCCGGGTTTTGGGAACCTTCCCGGAGGTTCCATCCGATTTTTTTCGATTGAAGGTTCCTAAATCGTGTTTTCCTTTTTTTTTCTTCTATCTCCAATTTTCTTTTCTTGTTCCGTTTCTTTTTTTCCTTCTTATTTTATTTTCTTTAATTCTTATTTTTTCAAGTTTATTATCCTTTTTCAACAAATGTACAGAAATTAGATAAATGTTTAAATTTTCTAAATATGTTCATAATTTAGAAAAATATTCTTCTGTTTAAATTTTGCAAAAATTCCGAATTTTTTTATAATTTGTTTTTTTGCTTTCTTCAAGAAAGTTCGAAAATTCAAAAAAAATTGAAATTCAAAATGTCAAAAATGTTCGCTTTGCAATTTTGTTCAAAAAAATGTTCACAAATTTCGAAAAAGTTCCTATTTTGAAATTTGTTCACACATTCAAAAAATGTTCTTATTTTCGAAATTTGTCCATAACTAAAACTGATTGAGGAATTCCAAAAAAATGTTTTTGTGTCAAAAAAATTGTTCATAAACTTGAAAAATGTTGGTATTTTGAAAGAATTGTTTCTAAATTTGAAAAGTTATCATGTTTTCAATTTTGCTTCTGTTTTTTTAAATAAACCGCATTTTTCCAAAAATTGTTCGCAATTTGGAAAAATGTTCGCTTTTGTAAAAATGTTGACTTTTCAATTTTTCTTCACAAAATCAAAAGAGAAGTTCTTGTTTTCAATATTTGTTTGCAAACTCAAAAAATATTTCTGGAATTTTTAAAAATGTCACCTCTTTGAAAAAGTTCGTAATTTTTGAAAGACTTTCTGTTTTTTCTGTTTATCAGAAAAGGTTTGCATTGTCAAAAAACAAATTCGCAATTCCAAAAATTGTTCTCGTTTGCAATTTGTTTATATATTTTTTAAAGAAAATATTAGGGATTCCCAAAATGTTCTGCTTTTTGAAAAAAAAATCATAAACTAGTAATTGTTGTATTTTTCTAAAAATGTTCGTAATTTTAAAAATGATCTCGTTTACAATTTGTTACCCTTTTTTATTTAGCAATGTTTTTTGCACAAAATATTCTAGGTTTGAAATTTTTGTTCACAAATTATAAATTGGTAGCACTTCAAAGAAAGTCATGTATTTTTTAAATTGTCGTTACATGTTTTGACACCAATTCTTAGGAACTTTTGTTTATCATAATTTTGTGAACTCATATTTTAAGTTTTGTTGCTACCATTAGTTTATATAGTTTCGTGCTGCTAATTTGCCATTAGAGCTACACTTGGAAAAGAAAGCCACGTTGATCTATAAGTTTCAAGTATTCTTCTTATGATAGACTGAAGTCTTATCAGCGCGTGAAGGTTCTATGGATTGGTTGTGGTGAGCGCTGGGCGAAGGATTGTCAGTGTAAAGCTACTGTTCAACTCCATGTTGTTCAGGAAATGGTGGAATTATCGCGAAGTACTGCTGCAGGCTAGAATTTGCTACAAAGCCGGCTAACAGGGGTATTCCTGCGTATGAGAACATTGTAATGGAGAAGGTGATAGCCGAAATAGGATTCGTTTTGGCTAGAGCGCCCAAATCCGCTATATATTTGACACGGATTTGCTGTAATGCTGGAATAGGAAAGATTGGGTTCGGTTCCCATTGCCATTAATCCTAGACTCACGGGCCTATTACAGGCTTTTACGTGATTTTATTCTAAACTAACCTCTCCCTGTTTTTCAGCGGGGGGTGGGACCTATGCTCCCTCTTCTCCAATCCCGATCGTCCACGTCTGCTATTCCGTAAATCGCATAATAGGCAGGTCCGTGCGTCTAGCATTACCGGCCAGCGTGCGCACTTTTTCTTCCTCTGGCGATTTTTCACCTCACGAACATGGCGCACCGGCCGGCCCAAGTTAGCTCCTCCTATGCGGAAAGCCGACTCCTTGCCGCAGCGAGCGGCGTATAGGAGCTCCCGCACAGGTCTGAAATAGAAACAGAAAGTTCTACAGAATCTGGGCTGGGTTGGGCTGGGCTGTCACTTAACCTTTGACCGCCCACACTTACCTTGGAATCGTTTCTAAAAAAAATAGATTTACCTTGGAATCTTTATCTAAAAAAACTTACCTTAGAATCTTTTCTCTCAAAAAAATAAAATACTTAACTCGGATTTTATGTGGTTTGTCAGCAGCACAAGTGTACTATCGATTCTGCGATGGAAAATTGTCAAAGGATGTTCATTATTCGTTGCTCCCTCCAATCCAAAATAAGTGTCGCAGTTTTGAACATAGTACGACGCAGCGCCCATACATATAATTGGAACTAGTTAGAACCAAGGGCTACAGAAAAATAGCGCCGACCTCAAAATATGCTATTAACGTGCTATATCGCGCTATAGCGTGTTATTAACGAGACGTGTACATCGATATATTTAGAAAGGCAATCCTTAATACGCTATAGCGTGCACACTATTTTTTTCTCAGTGGTTAGAACTGCACCCGGGAGCAAAGTGTCTAATCTTTGAACTAGTAGTAACCTCGAACTCACAGTGGTGGTACAATGGCATCCCGTCAACAGGAGATCTCTCTAGATGGTGGAAAACAAAATTATCAACTTAACTACAACTGCCTTTCTAAATAACACTACAAACAGCACTGAGCAAACTCTCCAAACTTCTACTTTTATTTCTTGAGGTATTGCGTGGTATATACACTCGAGCAGTCGACCTATCAAAACGACTCGTATTTATTTCTTGATGTATATATATACGGTACCCGGGAGCAAGTGACTAGAGGTTGGACGAGCGGTCGGCATACTCCTGGACCATCGCCACGAAGAGGGATTCCGGTTGTTCGAGCAACCTCGATGGCGCATCGAATTCCTTCACCAGACCTGGACACAGATAGTGAGATTTTAGAATGCCATTCTGCAGGTGGAACAAGAAAGGATATGACTGACCGAACCAGGTGAAAAACAGGACTCGTTTCTCTGAACCAGATCTACCAAAAAGCACACATCTATCTAGGGAAAGGAAATGGTAAATATGGCTACAAAGCAGTAACACAAAAGAAACCTACCTGCGTCCAGCACCAAAACTCTATCACAGTCCATGACTGTCGGTATCCTGTGTGCGATGCTGATAATTGTACATGATGAGAATTGTTCTCGCGTGATCTTCTGAATCGTGGCGTCGGTTTGAGAATCGACCGAAGCAGTTGCCTCGTCCATAAACAATATTTGGTTCTGCTTCAGGATCACCCGGCCAAGGCATAGAAGCTGTCTTTGGCCTACACTCCAGTTCTCCCCGCTATCGGCCACTGTGAGAAAAGTAAAAGGAATGAATATATATTATTAACTGTCTAATAAAACAGAATATTTCGTGAAAGGGAAAGTAAATCATCGTTTATGCTACACAGGTTGTGTCTTTCTCTGACCATATATCATATACATATATAGTGTTCCCAAAGAAAATAGAAATTGATAGTGACCAGAAAAAGAAAAGAAAAAATTGGTCATCATGGGTTTGTTCTGTACAATCGCAAACTATTTTATGCACTTCTCGAAACTGATAGTTGTGGATTTAGGTCGTGTCATTTGAATTCAGGTACTAAGCTCTGTTTTCTCCCCCCAGATTGTCAGTGTTCATTTGACAACTATCATAGTTACATTAATTGTTTCCTGTACATGGTACCTATAACGTGATGAGGATTCCGCACCATGTATGTATGTAATGATGATATTGCCAACCGAAAGGTCTGCAAGTTATAAAAAGTTACTAGCTGCACTATTCAGTCCATTTATGTTTTGAAAAAGTGCGGTCGTTCAGAACTTTGGACTAGTAAATGACCTTACTTAACAACAAGCCAGCACTTCTTCACTCACAACTCCGGAAAACATAATTAATTAAGTGATTAAGCCCGAGTGGCAGATGCAACTTTAGCCGACAAAAAATACAACTGAAGCATACAAATGGCGAACCTAGGGCATCGAGCTTTTCAGCTTTTGAAGCTACCACATCTTTCAGTTGGCAACGCTCCAGAGCCTGCAAACATTTGACGTAATTCCCACGGCTAATTAGCACAGCGCATCATATCAAGGAGGAAGTCTGAAACAAACGCGTTACATACACCATACCAGCCATATTTCAGCGTCTGAATACTGCCCAACTGGATCAATGTTACTTCGAATCGTCCCTTCAAAGAGAACTGGCTCCTGGGGAATTATGCCGAAACGGGACCTAAGATCATGCAGACCCAATGCGCATAGGTCGACTCCATCAATGATCATCTTCCCCTCTGCAGGTTCTACAAGCCTGAACAGTGCTTGAATCAAAGTCGATTTTCCACTGCCTGTCCTTCCTACAACTCCTATCTTTTCACCACCTCTAATGCTCACATTAACGCCCTTCAGAATTAGAGGTGTGTTTGGTCGATACCTAACCTGAAAGGATAGAGCTCAGTTGGTTGAGAAAATCCCCAATGACAAAGAGAAATATTCGACACATTCAACACTTGATCCAGTGTAAGACAGACCAGTAGTTTCATCACATTTACGTGGAATAGATACAATGTAAATATAACAGCAAAGTATGAAACTGTGCATATTTAAGTACTTGGTCCTTCTGACCTTTAGATCGCTGATGTCAATATCTCCATGTGTGGGCCAATTCGGAGGAAGATGATCCTCTTTTCTCCATGCTGCCTCAGAAGGAAGAGTGCTGAACTGATTTACCCTCTCTACAGCAACCATATCATTTTCCAACATACAGCTGATCGATATTGCAAAGTACACCAGCGAATTGAGGGAAAGGCCATACGAAAGAGACATGCCAACAAATTCTGCAACAAGATAACATAAATCAGTTTATCCAGCCTATAAAAGGCTCATGATCTTAAATCTACAAAGAATAATACATTACTAGGTATGCCAGTTAAAATACATTATCTATCCCAAAAAGGATGCTAGAAAGTTACAGCTGGTTGATTAATTATGCAACAATTTGTTGAGAAAAATAATCATCTACGCCTTCATCCTGGAGTACCAAGATAACCCAAAATGCAGTACATTGTTCTTAGATTATTCATCTTTTATTACTGAAATGCTGCTGAACTTAATGAAGCAGAAACTAGTGTCATTCTGCTGATAACATGTTGCCGCTTGAGAAAGTTAAGATAAAATCCTTGTTTTTCAATTGGTACCTTTCTTAATAAAATTGCTGGGCAAGCTGATCATCAGGAAAGCAGTAATTGACAATACGAGTGTTCCAATCAGCTCTAGTCTGAACCCAAGCCACTCGTTTGCTGCATAATTGTGGAAGTACATGCGCAAACTAGAATTGATTTTGTCTAAATTCTCCTGGAAAAATTCATTTTCCTTCTTGAAACATCGTATGGTTGTAGCACCTACAACGGTCTCAGTAAAGTGATCGATAACCGGTGCCTTGGTTACTCCTTCAAGTCGAGTTAGCTCCCGAGAAGTTGCAAGATAGCGATTCTGCAGAAAAGAGGGAAATTGCAAGTTCAAATCAGCATTCTCTTCTTATGACCAGAATTAGCTATGGTCTTTGAGGTGAACTTTACAATAAAGGCATACCCTGTACCAAATGTTCAATAGCAGAAGCGGAATTACAGCTATAACTGATGGCCAGGCAACCTGACAAGTAACAACTATGGTGCTTAATACTGAAATGTACATTGAAATTGTCAGGCCAACGAAAAATGCCAGCACAACATCGATCGTTGTTTGGTCAGATGATGCCTGAAAAGACAAGGGGGAGATATCAAATCAGTACTTCAGTATAAAAAAAATGTAACCCTCTATTCTGCCCTTGCAAAAAAATAATTAAACTTATTATTCCTTTTATGAATTTTAGAGTAGAAGTGCGCATGTCAGAAGGTCAAAACTAGAGTTGCTAGCACTTATTTGAGTTAATAGGAGAGGATCAGGAAATAAGGTATGCTGAGGTATAAATATACTCAACTTAGGCAAATGGGCAAGTTAATACTATCACCAAATAAAAGCCTACGAAGAGATTTACCCGACTAAGAATCCTTCCTGAAGGAGTGGTGTCAAAAAATGACATTGGGGCATGCAAAATGCTGTCAAACATCTTCCTGAAAAAGATCTGAGCTGTTTGAAGTCCCATGACCGTCTCAAGAGAAGTCTTGATTACTTGAAGTACCATTGAAACGCCAGCTATGGCAACATACACTCCGATAAACAGTGACGGATTGAACGGAGTGCCGCCTGATGTTTCATATGACAACCAATAGTCACTAGCCATATCAGAAGCTTGCCACACCAATGATAATCCAAATATGCCCACAACCCCCCACCATCCCCAAGCCTCCGTCATGTATAGCTTGTACACACGCCAACTTACTTGGCCACTCTCTCTTTCCTCTTCTTGTATGATCTTAGAAGTAGCTGCTTCTATTTCTGGTGAAACGATCACCTTCTCGCCCTTTCCGATGGATCTAGAGCGAAGAGACGGGATTCTGACTACTGCAGGCTGAGAATGTTCAGTCTTCTCTACTTGTCGACTCTGTTCCACCAGTTCCATTGAACTATCATGGGCAGCAACAAGAGCTGAAAAGCCTGAGCCTGCTTCTAGTAACTCATCAAACTTTCCTGACTGTGCAATCATGCCATCTTTCATGACCTGTTTATTTGCATGGTGAACATTATTTATTGAAGACTAAGTCAAGTACACAGCACACAAGTTCTAGCAGTGTTTCCTTCGTCAAGAAGAGAACCAAAAAGTAACTACCTTACAAGTCACATATAAACTCTTTTAGAGGGAATAGCTCATAATGTAACTACATGACAAAATCAAGCAAACCGCATGAAGGAAGTGTGGTAACATTTCAGTGATCAATCGTCTGTTTGCACATATACAGTTTCAACTATACAAAGACAACATGAGTGTTCTGTTATTTATGTTGATTGCTCAAGATAATAACTGAAATCTTGCTGGGTAGTACAAGGGTATGCTGAGAAGTAATCATACCAACAGACTTCAGGTATAATTGCATATAAGAATGACATGAAACTAAACATACTGCAGCAGTGCCAGATCTAGGCAGATGCTACAGCACTACTTGCTTTGGACGAAATCAAGAACAATTCAACTTTTGTTATGTTCATCAATGAACAGACTACGAACTTACAAATATGTTGTCCACATTATGCAAGAAATCCACTTGGTGAGTAACAAGCAAGATGGTCTTTCCCTTGAGCATGCCCCTTAGACATTCCTGCAGAGGATTCTTGTCAAGTTGTCATACCCACAAAATATGGTGACACATATATCAGTGATAGTGATAACATTGATTTGTTTAGCTGTCATAAGTATTGCCCTAGCTCTTGGGCTCTTGGTTATTAGTTATTCAGTCGTTACATATTATAACAGTTATTATTTGTCACATACCAGCAACAAAGCAGCACATCAACGTATCATCTTACGATATTTTTGGAAGTGAAGCTAAATATCCTGAAAACATAAGATCTATTTATTTATTTTTGCGGGAAAAAGGGTTTCTTCCCTTAGTCTGTCTCCCCCCTCTTTCCAGCATTTGCTATGGAGCTAAAACTTACGTAATCATGGCACTAATGACAGAGATGAATAATTTTCCGCAACTCTCTCCACAAGCAGGCAGAAATCACTGCAGGGGTCAGGACTCAAGACACACTAACACAGCATAAAAAGCTGATCAACGTTGACATTTCAATAATGATTAATATCTGGTTGATCATTTTGAAATGAATGCAGATGAACATTAAACTGTATGAATAAAAAGATAAGAATTACCTTAAAGATATACGAACCAGTGTGCGCATCAACAGCACTGAAGACATCATCAAGGAGATATACATCGCAATTCTGATAAACTGCTCTGGCAAGCTGAATGCGCTGTTTCTGCCCGCCACTGAGATTGATCCCTCTCTCCCCTATTTCAGTCTGGTCACCAAATTCCATCATTTCCAAATCCTTTTGCAGACAGCAAGACCGTGTAACTTCTTTGTATCTTTCAGCATCCATTGGCTGCCCGAATAAGATATTCTCTTGAATGGTCCCATTTTGGATCCAAGCTGTCTGTGCAACATATGCAGTGCTACCACATACTGTTACCTGTTGAAAAATGTTACAGGGTTAAGCAAACAAGCATGACAGTCGGAACTACAGGGCAGCATATATGAGGTAGAATTTATATAGACAATGCTAAAGTGCTTCAGCAGAAAAAAGAAATACTGAAACGGCAGAGCAGAGCCTAGAGAGCATCATGAAGAATTCTGCTTTACTACCTCTCTAAATTTGTCAAAAGAACAGCGCAGAATGTCCAAGTACCATGCAAATACCAAGAAAAGACTACTTGAATTATATTTATAACAATGTCGTCAATGGAAGATATGCCACTCCTAGATAGGAATGTGATTCATCCACACAACCTATAATTCACACATCCACGAAATTGTAGTACACTGGCTTGGAACTAATGGTTGGACCAATGGCCATTTCATCAAAACATAAATCAGACACAGGGGGAGGCATTCCGACAAACATGTGGCAGGCTTAACTGGCACATCAATTACCAAAAGCAGAGTAGCAGAATTATTGGATTTGCAGCTAACTTGCTTTCTCTGCTAGCCTCCTTCTCTCTGACAGTTCGCACCGACAATCTCATTTACTACAATGATAGATCAGTACCAGGCAGGTAGGTTCCAGTTATTCGGGTGATTCCAAAATTCCCAGTCGATACTTGAAGAGCCTTCCCTACTAGTGAAAATGACCCGAGAGTTCAGCCATTACCCCTTAATTCAATAGAATTGCATTTCTCAGTTGTAGTATTTGACCTTGCTCCCAATTTGCACTCAACACGCCGATTTTAACCATTCCGAAAATAAACAGGGAAAATCCTCGCAGTTTAAGAGTGTCGCACGAATAGTTCTAAAAAAAAGGTTGCACCAAATGAACGAGCAAATGCACAGTATTTCGATAAGTAAGGATGTTTGTTTTGTATAAGTAACACACACTTACTTTGCCTGAGACCTTGTCCATCTCCCCCATAATGCAGGACAGCAGTGACGACTTGCCGGACCCGACCATTCCAACCACCGCCGCAAGCTCGCCTTTCCTCACCTTCATATTAATCCCCTTCAGAACTGTCTCTAGCACTGGTGCCTCCTCCACAATTCTCTCATCCTCCTCACCGTCACTGTCATCATTTTCCTCTTCTTCCTTTTCATTATCCTTCTTGCCCCTCACGTCCCACGCGAACATGCCATCGTGCACCTCCACGACCACTCGGTCCAGGCCAGTATCAGCGTCAAGGACATGCTCCACCGTAGTGTCATCGAGCTCTGCATCAAGCAGGTACCTGTCAAGCCTTCCAAGGGACACGGTCGCCTGCGTCACAGCGGCGATCGCCTCCGGGAAGCTCTGCATAGGTCCATCGAGCATCCGAAAGAACGCGGTGGCCGTGAACACCTTGCCAGCGTCGAGCCTGACACCTGTCAGCACGCAGGTGCCGAACACGAGCACGGTCATGGCAAGCGGGCCGCTCCAGAGCACGATGGTGTTGGCGCACATGAAGTACATGGACTTGGCCAGCCACCCGAGCTCGGCCTCCCTGAGCTCACTAATCTTGGAACCAAACGTCTCCTCCCATGCCTGCAGCTTGATCACGCGCATGTAGCTGAGCAACTCGGTGATGGCCTTCATGCGCTCGTCTCGCTTGCCGAGGAACTTGAACTGGTACTCCATGTTGCGCCGGTTGGCGAGGGCCACGACCACGGTGACCACGGCGATCGCGGCGACCGCGGTGAGCACAGATGGGCCGAGGTGGGTGTAGAGCAGGGCGAGGGCCACGGCGATCTGCAGCGGCATCAGCCACAGGTTGTGGAGCTCGTGCGTGACATTGGACACCTCCTCGGCGTCCACCTCCATGTAGTTCACGATCGTGCCGGCGCCGTGCGCGCGCCGCGCGCCCGTGGACAGCCGCAGCGACTTGCGGTACACCACCGCGAGCAGAGCAGCATGGATGCGCATGCCCAGCTTCTGCCCCTGGAACTCGTAGTGGTGCGATGCGAGGGTCTCGGCGGCCTTGCCGGCGAGGAGGATGGCGACCAGGTGCAGCCCCTCCGTCATGTCTCCGCCGCGGCGAACGAACTGGACGAACCTGTCCACGAGCGACGGGCCGATGTACATGACCGACAGGTGCGCCACGCCCAGCGCGGCGGTGAGCAGGAACTGCGGCCAGAAGGAGCGCAGCAGCGCGGTGATCACCGGGTGCCCGGGCTTGGACCCCGGCGCGGGGGGCGCCGGCCAGTTGGACACGAACAGAGCGTACGCGGCCTCGGCGGTATCTCCCGGCGCCACCGGCGGGACGTCGTCGGCGCCGAGGGCCGCCCTGTAGCCCTTGGTGATGAGCGGGGTGATCCAGCCGAAGGTCGCCAGCGAGAGCCACGACGCCGTGGCGTAGGACGTCGCCGCCTCAGAGGCACCGCCTGGTTCCTCCTCCTCGGTAGTAGACGTCGCCGCCGCGGATTCAGCGAGGCCGCTGGAGCCGTCGACCGCGAAGTAGAGCAGAGGGAGCGAGAGGAGAAGCCCGGCGAACGCGATGGGGTCGTCGGGGAGGACGGGCTCGCCTGCGACGAAGCGCGCGGCCGCGGAGCCGGAGAAGAGCGTGGCGAGCAGTGCGGTGGCGAGCCAGAAGGCGCGGAGGTGCCGCGGGTGGGCGCGCGCCTTCTCCGCCGCGACGGTCCCCGCGGCGGCGAGGTGCGCGAGGAGGTGCGCCGCGAGGAAGGCGCGCTGGAGCGCGGCCCAGTCGGCCTCCCCGCTCGCGGGGAGGAGCAGGAAGGCGAGCGCGAGCAGGACGAGGGACGCGGCGGCGAGCGCGGAGGAGGCCCCGAGCGCGAGCCTGTGACGGAAACGGAACCCCCTCCCGCGGGACCGGGCCGGCTTCGCGAGCAGGGGCTCCTCCTTGTCCCGCTGATCCTGGCGGGAGAGGAGGCGGGCGCGGAGGGCGAGGGCGAGGGCGGCGAGGAGGAAGAGGAGGTCGATAGCGGCGAGGAGCGCGCGCTGCGGGCACGGGGAGAGGAGGAGGAAGGCGAGGCGGTCGGTGAGGGAGGCGGAGGACAAGGGGGGCGGGGAGCAGGCCGTGGTGGCCAGCCACCACGGGACAGCAGAGGAGGAGGAGGGGCCCGGCATGGCGGCGGCGGCGGCGTCAGTGGTGTTGCGGAGGCGGAGGCGGGCGGCACATTTGGGCGGGGTCGCTGGTGCGCGCACGGGGGTTTCGTTCTTTTGCGGGGAGGGAAAGAAAGCGTGGACCGAGTCGTGGGAAACCTTTTTGAATATTTTGGCCAGACTAGACTAGAGAACGGGACGCGCATCCATGCATCATCATCCCGAACGGGTGGAAGAAGAAGCAGCAGCTTCTCGCCGTCGTCGTGCTGGCCGCGGTCGTGGTCTTCTCCTCGTGTGGACACGTAGCGGCGGCGTCCAACAGCGCGACTAGGGTGACGCGGCGTCGTGGAAATGGGGAATGGATGGTTCCCGAATGGAAGGAAGCGTCGCATTTTCTATACGCCCTCATCTTGCATGTTCGGAACTTGGCACTTGTATCTTTGACTCACCGACATGTTTGACAGCAGAAAAGGAGGAAGGACAGTTCACCCACAAGCTTTTTTTTTCTTAGTGAGTAGCCTTTCTTAGTCAAACTAAGCTTTTTTTCTCTTGAGATTCTTTTACTCAAACCAATGCTAATAATTTTTTTTAGCAAAACTAATGCTAATAGTTAAACACAAACAGGGCCGCCCGGGGCCTAGGCGGGACGGCCGACCGCCGGGGGGCCCATGCTCGGAAGGGGCTCATGTGTTCGTTTCCCCACGTCTCTGCTACCGCCAAAGCGACTCGGCCGATAAACTTCTTGGGATTCTGTTCCAGAGATTCAAGATCACATGCTTCTTCCTCTTTGCTTCCTACATGAGCTTGGTTCATTGCTTGGTTTGAGAGTTGTGTATCTGTCCTTTGGCTGATCCTTGGCACCGCATTCTTCTCTCTCCGGCGTTTTCTCCCCTTTGCTCATCATATGCATATGAGAAAAGGCCAACTTTTGATCCTTCTACTCCAGAGGCCTCGACCCATCTTAGTTAGGGATTATACATCTGGTTGATGCGCGTGTTTGAGAGTGCGACACTATCTTCTTCCTCTATCTATGGCGATGGCAAGAGGTTCAATATAATGCCATAAACTGAGCACTTGGTTTTTTTCTCTTATTTTTTGAGCCATGATGACCTCCTTTTCTGAGCAACGCCCCTTCCCAACTCTGGAGGAGATTTCTCGTCACCATTCCCATGTGGCCTATGGATACGAAACACGATGGCTTGGAGGTCTGGTGAAAACGCTAGGTGGAGAAGTGGCACTCTGGTGCCAACATAGCCTTCACTCTCTCCCTTCCAACTTTTAAGGATAGCACGCATCACCAGATCGTTAATTTGCCTAATAAAATACTCCCTCCATCCCAAAATATAATACTTGCGGAAGACCTGCGCGCACTTAAACAAGTGTGTTGTTGCCAGCACGGTGCTGCCTCAGCTTTCAGGGATCGTATCCCCTGCATGATCCAAAACAAACAAATCTAAGCCTTCCTTTCCCATGTATATGTAGGTGTATGCATGGCCCACTCGCAGCCACAAGACACTCAAACAGGGCGTGCCTATCTCTTGCTTAATACGAGACGTAGGGTAGCCTTGCCTGAAGGTGACCGCGAAACTAGGCCGACCCAGCGTGCCTGAAGTTTTTTTTCTTGCTTTTTTTCTTTCTTTTACTTTTGTTTATATTTCTGACTATCCTAAATATATATTACAAAGAACACTTTACGGAAAAATGTTAAACGTGCATAGAAAAAACGTTTCTCGTGTATATGAAAAATGTATAGAATGTGTATGACAAAAGTTGATCATGTATTTTAGAAAATGTTAATCAAGCATTTGAAAAATGTTAAATTCTTATAAAAAAATCAAATGTCTACGAAAAATATATACAAAAATATACAATGTGTCTGAAAAAATGTTGATCATGTATTTAAAAAAATGTTAAATCATTGTAAAAAATGTTTCTCACGAAAAAATATTGATCATGTATTGAAAAAAAGCGAAGCATGTGTAAAAAAAATTCTAATGTATATAAGAATGGACAATAAACATAGAATAAAATTATACATAAAAAAATATGTTTTAAAAAGTTAATTATGTATTTTAAAATGTAAACATTAAATTAAAATGTTCCTAATGTATAAAAAATGTGCGAAAAAAATATTATTCCAATTATAAAATCACCGTGTATTTGAAAAATGTTGACTATGTACTCAAATAAATGTTCTAAACTTTTATTTAGAAAAAATGTGCATCATGTATTTCAAAAATAGTGAACAAAGAGAAAACATTGAAAATAGAAAGAAACAAAGAAAACTAAAGGAAAAAAGAAATTCAGAAAGAAAAGAAAAACCATCAAAAACCGACATAGAACAAAAAAAAGGCAAAGAAAATGAAGGAACCAAGAAAGAAACGACAAAACCATCATGTAAAGGAGAAGAAAATAAAAATAAAAACCAATGAAAACCGGTGAAAACCAAAAAAATGGTATAAAAATAAGAAAAGGAAAATCGGTGAAGAAATAGAAAGTGAAAAAACAAAACAAAAAACACTGCACCAAATAGTGAAAACCGAAAAAACACAGAGAAAAACCGGTCTAAGCGGTTAAAAAATAGAGCAAAAAATGCAAAGAGATTAAGAACAACAAATGATCTCCTATAGTGATTAGCTGGCCCAGTCGCGCCAAGCTACAGGTGAGGAGAGCTACTATCTCGCTGTAAGCGAGATATACATTGCGCACTCTAAACAGGCCATTAGGATCGTACGCATGTGTGTGTATTACCATCGAACAGGCTGCACTGATGGGGCAGCCCCTCAGCCTTATAGTGTACTAGCAACTAGGACGTCCTTGTAGTGATTGAATTTTTCCGTATTCTACTAGTTTGTGGTAGGTTTTCTAAAAAAAAAACTACTTTGTGGTAGGTTTGTTGTTTTCAATTCATTTTTATGTTTGAATTTTCAAAAAATAAGACAAATTAAATATTTTAATGTAAATGAATTCGGAGATTACTTTTTGAGAAAACATCAATTTATTTTCAAAAAGTTCCTATTATTTGTTTTCTTTGGAAGACGCTACCAGTTTTTTTTTGCAACTTTTAACATTTTATAAATTGCAATTTTTTAGCTTTCTTGACCAGTCTTAATAAACAACTTGTTTTCAATTTGTGAGTAATTTTTATATGCAAATAGTTTTTGAAAATTATTGAAAATAAAATTTTCTTTAATAAATAACAGAAAGAAAGTCAGAATAATAATAATGCACTTAATGTGTGGAATATGGCAGATAGGCCCTGATAAAGGGCAAGACCTGACATGTGTTATGTGGTGGTGTATGTTTAGTGCAGAAAGACTTCCAAAAAGAACATAAGAAGGGACTCGACACTTCATGTGCAAACTTGGCTCGTTCCCTATCAAAACATTGATCATTGGTTTGGTTTCTATGTAGTATGTGTGACTGCTTTCTTGAAACATTATCAAAATTTTACCACACCCTCTAAGGGCAATATGATGACACCGTGCCACGTTTCGTGATTTCCTCGGTCCGTTTGAATTTCCGTGAATTATAATGGTGATAATCCGCATGTTAGCGACCTACTCTTGCCCCCCTGTGTATGGACCTCATACCCTTTGATTGCACAAGGCCTAGGCATGGACTAGTAAATACATAATCTGGGAATTTCCAACCCATTTTTGGCCATGATTTCATCTGACCAGAGTTCATTTTTTGAATTTGCAGCAGTAAAACCCAATAAACGCATTAAATGTCCGAAATATGGTAGATGGGCCCAGTAAGAAGCCATTACATGACATGTCTCATGTCATGGTGTGTGTTGACTGCATAGATACTTTCAACGCCAATGGAGGAATGGGCTCAACACTTTGCATGCAAACCCGAGCCATTCCCTCTCAATATCTTGTCCTTCCTAGCAGATGGGTTTCTACGCAATGTGTGTGACTGCTTTCTTAAAACTCTATCGAATTTTACCACACCCCTTGGTCATATGATGACACCGTGCCAAGTTTTGTGACTTTTTGTGCCCATTTGAATTTTCATGAATTATAGTGACAATAACCCGCATGTCCGCGACCTAATCATGCATGCCCCTCCCTGTGTATGGGTCTCCTATTATTTGGTTGCACAAGGCCTAGGCATGGACTAAAGACCTAAGCTATGAATGTCCAACCCATTTATGACCATGATTTTGAATTTTCGATGTTAAAACCCTAAAAATGCACTTAATGTCCAGCATATGGCAGACGGGCCCCAAAAAATGTCAAAGAACGGACATGTGTCATTTCATGCTGTGTGTTGGCCGCAGAAAAGCTTTCAAGGCTATCGAAGGAAGGGGCCAGACACTTCACATGCAAATATGAACGTTCCCTCTTCAAACCTTGATCCTTCTTGGGAGATAGTTTTGTTCCTATGTAGTGCACGTGGCCGATTTCTCAAAACACTCTCAAAATTATACCACTCCTTCTATGGGCCATATGATGACACAATGCCAGGTCTCATGAATTGTTGTGAATTATAACGGCAATAACACACGTGTTGGCGCCCTAGTCTTGCCCCCGGGGTGCATGGGCTTAATATCCTTTGGTTACACAAGGCATAGGAATGTATTAAATACCTAACCTAGAAATTTCCAACCTATTTATGGTTATAATTTCATGTGGGTATAGTTCAGATTTTGAATTTCCAGCACTGAAACCCTAGAAATTAATCTAATGTCCGGAATATAGCGGACGTACCACAGAGAAGTATAGGACCTAGCATGTGTGATGTCATGTTGTCTGTTGAGTGGAGAAAAACTTTTGGTTCCAATGGAGGGAGGGCCTGACACTTTGCATGCTAACCTGACATGTTCCCTTTTGAAACCTATATCCTTGCTAGGAAATGGTCCAGTTTCCACGCATTCTACGTGGATTATTTTGCAAAATTCTCTCCATTTTTACCACACCCCCTATGAACTATATGATAACACCATGCCAGGCAACTTGGTTTTATAGCTTGGTATCAATTTCCATGAATAAAAATGGTAATGACATGCATGTTGGCGATCTAGCCTCCCCACTGGTGTATGGGCCTCCTATCATTTGGCCACACTTGGCCTATACTTGTAGTAAAGACCTAAGGTAGGAATTTTTTTTGCCCATTTCGTGCCTTGATTTCATGCGGCCGCAATTAGTACCGTGGGCCCGGAAGGTCTTACAAGAAAGAAAGAGAAAAAACAAAGAAACAGATAACTTAGTAAAATAAAGAAGCAAGAACAAAATGAAATAAACAAACAACAGGCATATTAAGAAACAAAAAAATTAAGGACAAAGAAAACAAAGAAGAGACAAAGAAAATGAGATTTGTTGAGTGCCCATATCTCACACTCGGAAAATAGTTGTCTTTGCCGAGTTCCTGAAAGCTCTCGGCAAAGCTCCTAGCGCAATTTTCACGCCCGCTCCCCTTCTTCTCCCTCATTATATTTCCGTGCGGCCGCCACTTTGTCACCTAACCCTACATCACCGCCGCCCCGTCCATGCCCCCCTCGTCATCGTGCCCATTCCTCTTGCCACCATCGCCACCTCCTCCTCCATCGTTCTATTCTTGTTTTCCCCATCGCCGCTGCCACCGAACCATGTGTCACATGCATCACGCGCCCTGCCGCCACACCACTAGGGATGGCACCCGCAGGGTTTGGGTACGGGTGAAGCCAGCCCATACCCTTACCAGTCCCCTTTGAGCTTACCCATCACCCTTATCCATACCCGTCAATGGGTATAATTTTTTCCCATACCCGTTACCTAACAGGGTAGATGGGTACCCGTGGGTAAAATTACCCATGTTTGCAAAGCATCACTTTGAACAACTCATAGTCATAAAAAACAACATATAATTATAATCTATAAACAACAATTAATTATAATAACAACACACATTTTTAAACAACAACACATCATAAACAACAATATATTTATAAACAACATCACTTTCTCGTAAGCAACAACACATCAAAACATCAGCATATTGTCATATATTTTGAGTTCACAAATTCATGACAAAGTGTAGAAATAATTTTGAGTTCATATGAATTTTATATGGGTACATGGGTACGTGGGTATGGGTTATATGATCCCATACCCGTACCCGCTCTACCCGTTGGGTTGAACATTTCCCTATTTATATATCCATGGATATTTTTTTGTCCCATACCCTTATCCTAATAGGGTTTTTACCGGTAGGGTACGCGGGTAATGGGTACCCATTGCCATCCCTACACACCACCTACCATTTCCACACCCGCAAGCATCCGTCCTCCTGGGCGCGTGACTTTACCACCTCTAACCTTCACCACCGCACTCTCACGTCCACCGTCGCTCGTGAAGATGGAGATAAGTGCGGGGCGGTAGGAGTTGCTGGAGGCATACGTGGGAGGCAATGCCATTAAATTGGCTAAGATGAAAGAGATCCGATCCTAGTTTCCCAACGAGAAGGAAATGGTGAAGGAGTCGATGAATGTGTCCATGTGTACTACGCTAGCGGTGCAACTAGTGCGGCGGTTGATTCCTGACAATGGGACCATTTCTATGGAAACCCTTCTCGAGGCGATGGACGAGGCGGAGTCTGAGGATCCCATACAGCGATATGGAGGCCGATGCAACATGTAGCTACGCCAAGCTGCAGGGATATGCCGCTAGAGGTGGACACCTATGTGCAGCCTCACCGCTCCTCCAGGCGGCGGCAGCTCACTGCACATAGACTATAGCTGCCACCTTTTGTAGGTTGCTATCGTAGTATATGCCTGTAGTAACCGCTGAGGTTCCGACTTGTGGATACCCTAGTTTGCAAGTAGCAAGAACTCCTGTTATTTTGGTTATAAGACTTTGCTATATCTATGTATTGTTATATACTAGCCTTGCTCGCGCGGCGGCACGCCGCGTGCAATTGATACTTAATGTTGGGGTTCCATATGTGATAAACGAAAGACTCATGTTTGTTAGTTTTCGACTGTTTGATTAGTTGCTAGTTTGGTCACCATCTTTCTGGCACGGGCCTTTGAGAACCGTTGATGTGTAATTGGATAGATCGGTTATATGGAAGCATAACAATGTTGCGCCTTGCTGATTGCTTTGTAGTCTTCTATGTTTTTTAGTTTGTGTAAGATTCTATATGTATTCGATCTTATTTTATTTGGGCTATTTTATTGGTTTTTTGTATCATTGCCTTCTTTCACATAATCCCCCACTAATCCCGTCCGCAAAGATGTAACAAATATCCGAATGCTAAAAATTTGATTTGGAGTACTACTTGATACTAATTGACGCCACTCTATGATCATCTTATTTGCTCCCCATTTCTGTACACGCGTAGCAAACAGAGTACTTTGCTTGACCCCCATGAACAATCTGCTTAATGCCCTTGCGAATGTTGGCCTGGAAGCATAAACTCTTTTTTTGCATTACTGGACTCGTGCATCTGACGTGAAACCCATTAAGCAAAAAGGCACACTCTAGTGGTTCTAATGCTGTGATTGCTGTGAAACTTCAGTGCTATAAGAAGAAACATGAGATAACTTCCTTCCATTTGTTTAACGTGAGTTCATATATGGGGCAAATAATGTGCATGAACATGTGCCCGAATCCATAATTTATGACCATATAGACTTCAGCTATACAATCAAAATAATGTTTGTGTATAAAAATGGAAGTACCAACTTTTATGTATAGAAACAAATAGCAGTAACCATCTGTTGCAGTTTCTTTTGTCTGGTGACTAACTTGCATCCATGGCATAGCAATTGGAGAACATTTTCTCAGACAGAAACCACACAAAAGTATAACACATTTCACTGAGCTTTTAGACTATTCATTATCTTACAACGTTCAGAGGGAAAACAAAATACAACAGAGACATAGCTAGCGCGATGGAAACACGCACAAAGAAAATGTACAGTGATTGCAGTATAAACCCAGTAGATTGCGCATACAAAGCTTGACTCATGAACTAAGTTTGCTTCTGTCCAACATATGCACCGGCAGAGAAAGGTAAGCTTTCCAAAAAATACACTCAGAGAAAAATGTAAGCCGTCTCTATAAAGTTGGTTTGCTGCAGAAAATAATGAATACTGAAAATGACTACTCACAACAACACCTTGGAATGTCTTGTTGACATGGTAAGCATTTTAACACAGCTAGAACATGATAGTACAAACTTCAGATTTTTCATATGAATAAAATCTGGCCCAACCTGAATCTAAAATAAGTAGAGGTCAAGAGAGCATTTAAAATGCACCGTGCTGTTCAGCTTCAGTAAGCAACATGAGACAAATAGAGTGCTAATTCCTTGCCATTGCTTGCGTTTTTTTACCATTAAGGATCTTATTATGTAAGTTAGTAGTGTGCCATCAAAATTCAACACAACATAATCAGAAGGTAGTGGTATATATGCACTGTATTGAAATCAAACCCAAAGTCACTATCAAAACATAAATCTTCACAAAACCACCATGGTATGCAAATATATCTAATTAGGATAGAATCATCAATTAAACCAATTGGAAAGCCTATGGAGGCCATCTACCTTTCCTCAGATCTATCATTATAATGCATGCATGCCCAAAGTTCTCATATATGAAAAAAAAACATTATCACCTGAGACACAGCAGTAGGGTATGTGTGTCAGGATCTACGGGGCTGCCGATCGAGTTCCCAAAGGCAACATACTTGCAAACTGATATAACCGATCTATCCAATGACGCTCCTCGAGGTGTCTGGCTGCCCGGCAGCCCCCTCGCGCACAATAGGGCGGCCAAGATCCTGCAGTGGTTCAAGGACGACGGGCAAGACAGGATCAAGGCGTACTCCGGCCCTCGCATGAAAGCCGCACCGCCAACGGCATGCCATGGCAATGACGGCGACGGGGACGAAGGCTTGCGGGAGCACCGTGGACAGGATAGTGAAGCAGAGCCTGGACATGAACATGAGGTCCATCATGCGGTGAGCTAAGGCGCGTCCGTGGACATGACCAACGCTAAGCAGCTCCTGGGACGCCATGGACGCAGCGAGGCCATGGGTTCCACACGTATGCTGATGGCTGTGGCTATAAGCAAACAGCGAGAGGAAACACGTATATATAGAATTCCTGAACGCCCCATATCACGGACTTAAGCGGCGTTAAACAACCAGAAACATCGATAAAGGCGGCATCCAGAAAAAAGCGGCACCTCTCAGCAGATTTCACACAATGCACACGTGCCAATCCCTCAAACAGAAGTCCAGCCAATCCCCAACGTGCCAACCTCCTCGTACGCCAACACAGACGAAAAGAAAACGGCCGCTATCAGCACACAATCTTTGACCAGACCACATGCAGATCAATTTCTTTAAACAGGCCCACATGCACACAGGATAACGCTATGGATGCAAGGATCGGTTCAAACGGAAAACCACCAAAATGGAGGACGTAGTCAAATCAGAGTTTCCAAGCAGCGCACATGAGCAGATGGAATGTCTCCAAATCGGCACCTAAATCGCTGTGTCCACCCAAGCCGTACCCCGCCATTTCCCCCCGTAATTATCGTGTCGTAACCTGATTGGCCGTGTTTTCACTGATAGAAAAAAGTCAAAAAAACCATGTAAAAGAAACCTAGCCAGGTTTAGTATATTTAGAATGAAGGATCATGTATGTGTATACCTTAGATTCAACGGTTTCTTCGGTTAAACCTGTCATATGTGAAGAATTATACATGTTGAACTACCATATCTATCTATTGCAAGGCTTTTTAGTAATTAAATTAAGAAAAATAATGGTGGGAGCTTTTGTCAAGTGTTACACTTGACAAAGGTAGTAAATGTGTTTACCAACACTACTAGAGAAAAGCTTACCAGTAGCGCTTGTTTTTGTGCTACCAGTAGCGCGGGTACCAGCGCTACTGCTACGGCGCTACAGCTATTTTGTAGCAGTAGCGCGTTTCTAGACCAGCGCTACTGGTAAGTTCAACTGATAGTAGCGCGTTTTTAGGTCAGCGCTACTGCTAATATTTATGTTTTTTTTAATATTTTAGCGTTGTGCATGTTTAAATAGATATATCTTTTATACAATAACAACTCATCATGAACTAGTTTGTTTAAATAGCATATTCATTATCAGTAGTCATCACCACCAAACAATGTTCGTCAATGAGACATCATATATATAACAATGTTCGTCAATGACACACTATAGCACATAATAACACATTCTACCTAGGACCTACTCCTCTCATAGGACCTACTCTACCCCCTCTTATGTAAAATATCATAAAACAAGATAGGCATTGACTCTTCATTAAGGAAACTGAACTCTCCATAATGAAAAATGGAGATCATCCTGTCTCCAAGTCTTGGCCTACGCACAATGTTGCTTCCAAGTAGCTCTCTACGATGGTTGAAACATTTTTTCCAATCATTTATTATCATGGCTTCCTCGCTCTTAGAAATCCGGTATTGACAGGAGTGATGTGGATACTGTGGCTGACCTGGCCGTGGTGGCCGTAAGCTCATAACTTCAACGCAACCTCTTGGCAACATCAGATGAGGCATACAATCCATCGGGATTTTCTGTTCAAAAACATGGTAATAACTTTGTAGTTAGCAATGTAGTTAGCAATGTTCAAAGATGCATGGATGTTGTAATAGTAGAAAATTTTACCATGATATCTCTATTGATGTTACCGTAGCACACCGCGTGCACTAGTGGCACATATGGACCATAATTTTGAGGAATTCGATAATAGCTATTGTAATTCTCAAGATCAGTAAAAGATGTGATGAGACCATCTTTCTCCTTATAAGTTAATTGTGCTTCATCATTGTAGTAGTAGATTCTGTCTACCATCTTCCGTACATTTTTTGAAGAATGAAAATAAGCTGTCAATGGGAATAAGCTGTCAAATATTTTGAAATAAACAATATAAATTACTTAGTAAATATGTTTAAGAAACTCACACAGCGGTAGAACTGGAAGCGTGTCAACAAGGACCCAAATGGTCATATCATTTTTGTCGATGTCAGGATCACCAAGATCGAAGGTGAGAAGCATACCCTCATGAAAATCATACGCCTTGGAAAGGGCTTCCCAATTCGGGCAACCAAAATTGGATGAGTTCACAGAATTGTATAGTTTTACAGCAAAATCATAATCATGATGGGTCCTTAGTTGAATTATCTTTGTCTCCGTGCTTTCATTATCTTCAAAACCCATCTTATCCAAGACATAGCGTCTTGCATGGCATGGGATAAGCTAGTCGAATTGTAAAAGACGGAAATTACACGTTGAAGAAGCAGAGAAGTGGTGCAAAAATAACAAAAAACACTTGTCATTGTTGCGTACCATATCAACATCGAAGGTCTCTTGGAGCTTGATGTTGAAGCGTCGACCTTCTACCAGATGAGGCCTGTCGCACATACCGTGCTTATCTTCGCAGTAATCGCACATAGCGAATTCCCTTTCATCGTCAGACATTTCCTAATAGATAATTAATAATCCATCATGAATACATATGTAGTAGTTTGTAGCACAAACCGCGCTCATCTTTTGCATTCAATAAGCAAATAACTAATAGGTAATTAATAATCCATCATCGAATACATATATAGTAGTTTGTAGCAAACATCATCATATAATATCACTAATACATCTCGAATAATAGCTCCTCTAGGTTCACTGGGCCGCGGTGGACACCCAAAGAGAAGGAACCATCACTGGATCATAGCTCCGGTGAGATCCCCAAATAATCTGCCAGGTATTGGAGAACCGGCCGTTCGCCAACGCAACCAAGTAGCGCTGGACGTGCGTGTTCTCCTCCGTGACACAGTGTTGAACCACCTGCGCGGGGGACTGAAGCCTCTCCACTGATGCAGGCCCACGTGACCGCCACCAAAGAAGCTCCGGATCGACGATGGGTTGGCTCCTCACTAAGCTGCGCTCACCAGAAGGTAGCACAACCCAGTACCAGCCCGGCGGAGCCCAGTCCCGGACATGGCCCCTCGGCTCAAGCAGGAGTCCTCGGCCGAGTCGACGACGAGGATGCGGGATAGGCATCGTCGACGTCGAGAACAAAATGCTTAATTATGAAAACAAAATTAATAAACACTTAGCAAAATTTGACATGACCTTTGCTAAAAACAGGACCAATCGAGCGCCTGAAATTTGCCAGAACGTAAACGAATCGACATTTATGGCAAAACATAGGCCACTCGGAAAAATATGACATGTCCAAAATGTGACATGTTCAAAATATGACATGTCCACTGCAAATTTGCATATAACAGGAAAAATTGCTTTTAACTAAAAAAATAACAACAATTGCTTGAACTAAAAAAATACCTAGAATTCTGTTAACTACACCTAAAACAACTAAAACACCTAAAATTCTCTTAACCACACCTAAAACAACTAAACCACCTAAAATTCTGTTAACTACACCTAAAACAACTAAAACACCTAAAACTCTTTTAAATACACTTAAAACAAATTCAACATTATTCTAAGAACACCTACATTATTCTAAGAACCTACCTTTTAAACTAAAACACCTAAAAATTCAACTAAAACACCTACATTATTTAACTAAAACACCTACAAATTCAACTAAAACACCTAAAAATTAACTACTCTCTAATAACTATAACTAGGGAGGGAGGGAGGAGTCG
>NC_041383.1:39754866-39832486 GCF_002162155.2 Triticum dicoccoides
GGGGGGTAGGGGAGGAGGGCCGGCACCAGGGAGGGCGGCCGGAGTAGGACGCGGGGGCGGCGGCCGGAGTAGGACGCGGGGGCGGCGGCCGGATCGGGGGACGACTGAGGGATTCGATCTGGTGTGAGCGTGTGAGTGTGAGTAAGGGGAGGAGTGGTGCGCGGTCCGGCGTGGGAGGAAGCAGAGAGGTGGGCTTAGCGGCAGCGCGGGGTAGGCGGCCCAGCGCTATAGCTAAAGCTGCAACGGGGGCCCGAGAGCGTGGCCCATTAGCAGTAGCGCTGGTTGTGAAATCCAGCGCTAGTGCTAACCTGCACCTGTAGCGCTTGTGCTGGCCGGCGCTACTACTAAATGTCTACCTATAAGCATTTTCTTAGTAGTGCAAGTTCATGTTTATGAATATTGAAAAATACTTCCCGCATTATAAAAAAGAAAATGATAAATATTTGCCGAGTGTCTGTTTGTCGACACGTGGCAAACCGAGCCCCGGAGTCACGGGCCGTCAACTGCATAGGGTGGGCCCATTGGACAGATCTTCGTTGAGTACACCCCGCCCCTGCACTCGGTAGATGGACACCTTAGCAGAGTACCAGCGCTTCACCGAGTAATTTTTTCCCGCACTCGGCAAAGATGCTCCTTTGCCGAGTTTTGCATCACTGCTGAGTTATTTTTTACCATGTACTTGGCTTTTGGTTAAGGAACTTAGCAATCAATTGGGCATGGGGCAACCTTGGCGATTCTAGTAGTTTATCGTGGTGGGGGTGGTGGCCTTATGTTGAGCTATTTGGCTATCTAGGAACGATGTGGTATTTTACACAAAGGAAAAATTGGTCTCATTTGCAGGTCATACATGTATGTACGCGTTGGATTCATACATGATCTGTTCTAAAGAGACCGGAGGAAACTGAGTTGTTTACATGAGTATTTTTTCGGCTGGAGTATACAACTAGGGATGTTTTTACTCATTAAGGATGGCGGTTAGTCCGCAGATGGACCCTAGCTACTATTGTTCAATATTTTAAACCACATCATCATGTTCTTTTTACTCTTTTTTTGTTTGAGTGTTTTGGGCTATGTGGATCTAGTTATGCAAAGGCCGAGTGTACACCCAATGCGTTTGCATCACCTTGATGCATCGATCAAATGAATATTCATTTATCAAGAAAATTTCTTCGCACATGATTTTTAAAATTTACAACCCCAAAGTGGTTTCATGGTACAAGCTGCTTAGAATATCGATACTTATTGGCCTCAGGCCGTGCATTACGATGGAGGTCTGACAAATCCACCGATAGGGTCTGTGATGGAGGTCACCTAGGCGGTGTCCCCCAACTGAATATGGTTCCTGCCTCTCCCATTGACGGAGATGTGATGGAGACCATAAGAGGGAAAACAAGGCACTGTCCGTCCGGCTTCAGAGTTTTCTAGTGGAACATGGGTGGGCCTTGGGCTCTCAACATCCAAACTAGCCTAGCGACGATCATCAACAAGAGATTGATGGCAGTCAAAACACACGATCTCACCTCTATGGCTAGATCAAAATTTGTTGACACATGCGTGTTGTGACCTTGTTAAACGTGTTGGCTTGAAGCTCGCTCCGGGAATGAAAATCTTTACCTTTTTCTTGAACTCATTAATATTGGCGCACGTGCCATGATCCTTTCTCTTGAAGCCTTTGTCAATATGAGTATTTATGTAAGCCGACTCCCTTGATATCAACGCTTGTCCTTGTTTACCATAGTGGAATAATCAATAATAGAACTATGTGATTGTGTGTGTAACATGTGATTGTGTGCAGACGCAAAGGCTGGAGAAATTTGGAGGTGGCAAAGCCCGATCTGCGACGGCGGTGGCGGGGCCTCCTAGCCTCCCACTCATAGCGTTTGTGTGGGCCGGTAGCACCGGGCGGCGACGTGGCGCCTGCAGAGGGCGCGGCGGGGTCGCAGGGATCTTGCCGGAACATGGAGGGCCTCGCGGTGCCAGCTCCCACCTGGGGCGGCGGCGACGGCTAGGGCTGGGCTCGGCAGAGATCTAGCGCATGGAGCCTGCGGGTGGTGGAGGTGGATTGATCCGGGTGGCTCGGCTTCTTGTATGCACAAGGCTGGCAGTCGGAGGTTATAGCATTGCTGGCTGCCACATGTGGCCGACAACTGGTGGTTGCTACACGGATGGCTGTTGCACGTGTCCGGTGGCCGATGGCCCAAGGTGGTGCGACCCTGTCCTGGCGCTGGTTTGTGCTTTTCGCGACCATGTTCCGGTAGGCAACATAGGGTGGTGGCGGTGATCTACCTTCTCCTGGGTCCATGCTGATGGTGGTGGTTGACCTAGGGACCGCGCACGGGCGGACCAGATCTAGGCCCGAGGCGAGTCTGAGCTGTCGGTTCAGGTAGACAAGATTGGGCTCGGTCAGGGTGGTGCCTGTGGCTGGGAAGGTCCCTCTCCCGTGGGTGTGGTAGTCGATGGCGGTGTTCTGGACACCGCTTTCTGTCGAGCACATAGGTGCCAAAGGCCACGGACTTGGCGTCGGTCGAGCTTGCTTGACGGTGGCCGTCGATAGTCACAATGTTGTGTCTGCACCAGTCCACCGAGACCGTCTAGGGACCCATGGACGCCTCCTACGGTGGAGGCGTCAACCCCGATCCCATGGCTTATGCAGGGCTAGGAGTGAAAGGAGCCTCCTTTTACTCCTCCTACTATGGTTGGTGCGTCGTGATGTGGGAGGGTGGTAGTGTCTCAGACGTGGATGCCGGGGCGGCGGCCCCAGATGGCGGTCCGCATATTTGACTTTCCGGCAAGCACCATGGTGAGGTGGTGACTTCCCCTCTTGGCAGTGTGAGCGGCGAGATGTATAGCGAAGTGTGGCCTGGGCACGCTCTCTGTCACTGACATTGGTGGCGCCCCAATCCGGATCTGGTGATCTGATATCACCACACTTGTCTTAGATTCCTCGTGGTGACACTAGGGAGCTGCAGAGCGAAAGCTTCGTGCCTTGTTGCCTATGACAGCGACGTCCGCAGGTGCCGTTATCTTCTTGAAGAAGTCGTCATTGTGCTCCTCTCCGTGTCAGGGTTCCGGTTGAAGACCTTCGTTCATGCTGGCCTCGGTAGCGACGATGCTTTCTCCCTTGCGAGGGTGTTGTCGTGGAACCTAGGTGTTTAGGGCTTTGCGTGGGATTGTACTCCGATCCTCCTATGTTCTCTTTCAGTTGCATAGTCATGTGCGTCTTAGTGTTCTGAGTATCTGGGGATCGGCAGTGTTTGAGGGCTACCTCACCTCGGCGTATAGTCCGGCCGCGTACAATGATCGGTAGGTGCTTTATATATAAAGCAGGGCGAAAGCCTGTTTCGAGTAAATGCTGGAAGTGCTATCATCCTTTTTAAAAATGTAAGACAATATCCGTATTTCCATATTCGAATATAATCTCCCAAATCTTTAGACAATGTCTGTAGTGACTAGTTTTTTTTTCCTTTGAGGCAAGTCTCAGGTGACTAGTGAATGTCCAAAAACGGCCTAAGACGACAAAGCATTAAGAATCGAAGAAAAAAATATAGTATAAAAAGTGAAAAGGCCCACGTATATTGTACAGTACTCCTGCGGCGTCCTGTCCAGACCAACCGGCCCAAATATCGGAACGGAGCCCTAGGTCTGACACAGAGAGTGCATATTCACTGGTGGAGTACATATACAGGGCATCCAAATTTCGATCGAGGTCACGCCGCCAACCTCCCCAATCCATTCCCGTCTCTCTTTCCCCGGCCGCCGCTCTGCCCTCTCCTGAAACTCACGCCGTCGGCCGCCTCTCTGACCTCTCCTTCGACGCCATGGACCTCCTCATGGACCGCATCCTCCGTTGCCTCCCTGCTCCACCTGAGCCAATCACCACCACCACCGGCGCCCCCCCTCTCCCTGCAGCTTTCGTGTCTGCTGCCA
The DNA here is from genome assembly GCF_002162155.2 of Triticum dicoccoides. Lineage (NCBI taxonomy): Eukaryota > Viridiplantae > Streptophyta > Magnoliopsida > Poales > Poaceae > Triticum > Triticum dicoccoides. The sequence goes on from NC_041383.1 coordinate 39,758,794, forward strand.
ACTCCAGCGGCCGGCGCGTCAACATCGGCGCCCTCGCCGAAGACATCCAGCGCCAGATCGTCTCCAAGCTCCCCATGAAGGAGGCCGGCCGCACCACCGTGCTGTCATCTAGCTGGAGATACATCTGGCGCACCACCCCGCTCGACCTCGACGCCAACAGTCTAATCCCCCGCGGCGACGACGGATCTGATGACCCCAACGCCGTCGTAAGCCGCGTCTCCCAGGTCATCGGCTCCCACGAGGGCCCATTCCGATCCGTCCACCTCAACAGCAAGGCCATCCTACACCGGACGTCCAAGCTCAGGGAGTGGTTCCAGGCCTTGGCTAGGAAGGGCGTGCAGGATCTCGTCTTCGTCAACCGCTGGTCCCTCCTCTTCATCAGTCTTCCTCAAGAGATCCTGCAGTGCACCTCCCTGGTGCGTCTCTACGTCGCCGTGTGCAACTTCCCGTACACCGGCCTGCGCCCTGCCGCCGTCCAGTTCCCCGAGCTGCTGGAGCTCGGCCTGTGCTCCGTTGGCTTATGCGAGGTAGACTTGGACCGTGTGCTCGCCGGTAGTCCCAAGCTGGAGAAGCTTGCTTTCGTCTGCGGCCGCGTGGCGCTGACCCGCATCGACCTCGCTAGTCCCAGACTGAGATGCGTGCTGTTCTGGCATGCCGCTCCGTCACATCAGCTCGCCGTGGTGGACGCGCCGCGCCTTGAGCGCATCATTCTCTGGGAGGAGGACGCATACAGCAAGACCCCCGCCAAGATCAAGATTGGAAGTGCTCCGCTGCTGCGGGCTATTGGCTACCTCAACCCCACACTGCATGTGCTGCAGATTGGGGACGAACTAATCATGGTACGTATGTGTTCTCAAATTTCAAATGGATTGTTTATAATTCTGTCCATGCTGCTATATGCCTACTTGCACCGTGCTTGTTTACTATCCATTTTTTTTATTTTCCTGATCAGAAAACGCACAAAAGCATACATGTGTAGCGTACGTTCACTGATACACTAGCAATGTGCTGGGTTAACGTTTAACGGATGTTAGGAATAAATTCTTGATTAGACAAAGTATTTCTTCAGTTTACAAATACATGGGTCGACGGACAGCCTAGCAATAAAAAAAGGTACATATATGATACCTAATCAAATTGTTAATAACTTCTGTGCTACTAATGTTTTCTTAATAAAATTAGAGAAAAAAGTACTTTCTATATATTATTATACAAACATATGAATTTCTCTACTGCTTATCCGATCCATAGGAAGGGATAGCTATATATTTTTTCACTAAGTTCGTTAGTGGGGGTAACAACGACTAATTAAGATACAGAAGAAAATGAGTTGAATGACATCCGATGTCGGAATAACCTTACCAATCTTTGAAAGTTTGAAGTACAATACTATATAGATGATGTCTCGATCACAAACAACTGTTAGCCAGTCAGAGAATAATGCGGTGGACTGAGAAACCTTATCACATGTGAAAATCAACTTGCATGTTAATTCAAGAAAAAAAATACATAGTTGCACTCATGAATGAGTGATGTGGGACTTGTAATCAGAATGGGAGCAACTGATAAAACTTAAGAAGCCTACCTTCTTAAACATTGGTGAAGTAGTCGATAAATTGTTCTCCATTAAAAGGTGAGGCAAATAATTGCATGAATCGCTTAACAAAAGGGTCGTTATGTGGAATAACTTACATGTGGCTAATTAATCTGTAAATAACATGGCAAGCTAACAACCTTCTGAAAAGAACCAACACATACATCATACACATATGGTATTAGAAATACTTCACTGATTTTAGACCCCACCGACATTCCTATATTTCTCTGGCAATAGAATATAAACCGAGATCCAGCAAGAGAGGAATCGTTTTCATGCCTATAGAAATTCAGCCTCAAGTCAGACCTGCAAGATCAATTTTTTTTTACCGTGGTTAGTTATTTCACCACAGTAAACTGTTTATGAAATTAAATTTACCATAGGCACTTCACTGATATTATTCACTGCGATAAAATTCCAGGGTTATTGTACATGACCTCCAGAGCAACATTCGGGAGAAAACTAATATTGAGCCTATAACTTCACAGTTATTGATTCTTTTTTCCTTTTAGAAGGGAAATATGTTAATTATAAATATTGATCCTATAAATGTACACATTTAACCTCAATCCTAATGCCATGCTACTGTTTTCTCCCAAATAAAAAAGGAACTAATTTTTCTATTTATACACCTAGAATATATACAGTTTATAGTCTCTCCTTTTAGTGAAATTGAATAAAAGCACCATAGTTATCAGTAGATAGTCTCATCGACAATTTAAATTGAACATGATTGTGGTTAATTACTATAATTATTTTAGTCATGAAGAGGAAGTACTATTATTGGAATATATACGGAGGTGGTCAGAGTTATTGATTCTTTTCTCCTTTTAGAAGGGAATTTTTGAGAACTGTAAATGTTGGTCCGATACATGAACAGATGTGAACCTAATCGTAATACCATACTACTGTCTTCTCACAAATAAAAAAAGAACTAATATTACTGTTTATGCACCTAGAAAGATTATATGTAAGAAAAACTACCATGCATCTTTGTACATATTAATTTTATTTTAGACTCCAAGCAATACGTAAATGCAAAAGTAAATTCAGAACCATGGCGAGAGTAGTAATAACTTGTGAAATTTGAGAACTGATTCTCAGTAGTATATATTTAAAACTCCAGGGAAGTGAACAAAAATACGAATATTTAACCAAATATTAAACGAGGACACCAACTTATACGCGAAGAAGGAGATCACCTACAATAATCACTATCCTCTTATTGTTCTTATGTGTGTTTGGCATGAACTGCTATATAGAACTACAATGTAACTGACCTTGTTATTGTGTGAACATTTCTCTCTGGAATGTCGATGCACATACAAATTAAAGTCTTCTGAAATGTTTTATTTTCCTCCATGTAACTTATGAATTAAGAGCAACAGCATTCATAATGAACACATTTTACTTGGGCATTCAGCACGCTTGCTGTCCTTGACACCTAATGATGATGCCTTTTTACTAATGATTGAACACCATTCTCTCCCTTGAAAATTCACAACTTCAGTGCAGCATCAAGGAATTCATGGTGCACGCACAGATTATCCCCACTACGACATATAGCAGATGCCTCTTCAACAATACCTTCAGGTAACCAAGAAACACTAAAAGCTGCAAGGAAACCACACGTAGCAATCCAACAAGTATTAAGAAGGAGATAACCCGGATACATTCAAATCATATAGTGTATTTTGTGAACTTCCTTACGGTAGAAACAGTGTGGGGATACCTTCCCCGCACTGTTGTGTGGCTACGCACTGGTCCAGATGGTATCAACACTGTGCACCGCAGATTGTAATGAGTACTTTTAATTAATGAAAGGTCCCATTCGCTAAAAAGAAAATCATCGGAAGGATGTGTCAGTGAGCAGAGAACTTGCCACTGGATTAGACGGTCGGCGCAAAAAAGTGGACGATTGGGGAAGATGAAACAACAACCTCTAGGCGCAAGCACCATAGAGAGATTAGGGCATGATACCTGAAATAGATGAAGGGGTGGCTGTGGGAAATATTATAGCTGCTCATTTTTTCTTCTTTGCAAATTCTTTTTCTTTTTGAGAGATCACATCCTATACATGAATCCGTAAGGCTCTGCGTGGTTTTTTCTTCCCTTCTATAGAGAGATCCATAAGGCTCTGCATGTTTTTGCTCTTCGAGTCCTTCAGATTTGAGAGGTCAAAGCCTCTAGATGAGTCCCGTTAGGAACAAGGGTTGAGGTGGCACAAAGGGCAATGACTTCCTGAGATACTTCAACCAATGATTGTATATAACTAATAGAGATATCGAATGGGCAATTTTCATTCTTTTTCTGGGATTAACGTGGAGCCTCCAATGGTGCTTCCATTTACTAAATATAAGATATAACATGGATTAAATAAAATTAACTAGGCTCCTATCCAACATTATGCTAAGTAATATACCTACATATGCCCGCCAACTGTGTTCCAGAACACATCAAATTAAAGCCATGCTATCTTTTTCAGCTTTGAGAGAATATGTTTCAATCTATCTTTCATGATTTTGTGTGATCAATTTGTTTCGATCTGTTGACCACACTTTTTTGTGTGGGGCCATTGGACACAGTGTTGACTCAAGTGGATCACAAAAACTTGACCCAAATGAAATGTAAGAGGTGTGAATGTTATTCTCCTCTTCTCTTTATTTATAAAGAATAATACAATACTAATACACGTGTAATGAACGATAAAATGGCACCATTGCCAAAATAAAAATATAACCATTCTTTTTGCTGTGGTTTATGGTCGAAGAATGTATATTTAATATGCCTTATCATCAAATGTGTCATTCTTTTCTTTTCAATATATCTTGAATTATATTATTACAATAAAACCATTGAAGGCGGTATTTCCCGCCCTTGAAGTAAAGTGTTAACAGTCAGTTTTTAATTTTTATATTCTATTGTCTCTTGATTCACAAAAAGAATAAGTTGTTGCATAGTCACTTGATGCTGAGAAAATAAGGAATGTATGTATCTCTACCTTCTGTGTATTTTAATAAGTTCTTTACTGTAGGCTGGGACAAATGCCAGTCCAACTGCCGAGGTTCCGAGTGTCAATATCTTGGCCATTGATTTCCAGTTTGGAGCCGCCAAGGAAGAAAGGATGGTGCTATCATTTCTAACATGCTTTCCGAGAATTCAGATATTGCATGTCAAGGTATATGTGACATCCATGTTCTCCCACTTTTCCTTATTCTGAATCATTTGCACACAACAATTGACATGCAATATATGCCCCGCTAACACTTTTCTTTGTAGAATGGCGGATCTCTATTCAAAACCTTTGTCGACAGTGATGGCACATTATGGAAGAAGAAAATAGATCCCATCAAATCTGTGAAATCAACCATTGAGAAGATCGTATTGTATGGTTTCTGTGGTGGTGATAGCGAACTATCATTCTTTAAGTCCATTTTGAAAAGTGCAAACAAGCTCAAGGAGATTTGCATTGTCTTCTCGGATGATGTATTTTCTGCCGGCATGGAAGCTGGTATGGATGAAAAATGGAAAAGGGCTGCCGCTTCAGTTGAATTAGCTAATGCAACTATGCAAATCTCCAGGGTGCATAAACACTACACGTGGAACTACAAGATAGCATCTGATCTCTTACTTAGTGACCCTTTTGATTGCCTAACTTGAACACGCCTGTCACTTCTTCCTACTAGTTATTCTGCAAAGGGCTACTGAACTGATAGTCAAGTCCCTCAAGGCAATATAGCTTCTTTTAGGCAATATAGTACTTTGAGATGTTAGGTTGCCGGCAGCTCTCCAAGTTCAAGTACCCTGGCATCGCCATTATTTTCTATTTAATTTACTAGCCATGTGGCTGCTACTTGAATAAACATTTGTACCATAAATGATGCCTACACAGCATACCCATTTGCCTTTGCCGAATTTTAACTGCGACACTTCATGATAAATTCTTTAGTTGATTCTATACGTGAATTCCGTGGATGTTGGTGTCTAAACAACATAGTAACTGTTTATTTTATGAGGTGTTTTCATGTGGCTAGCGTCAACTGTGTGAGCATTCTACATCGATGAAAGAATCACCTGCGAGGTTAACAACAATCTGGTTGTACTCCTCAGAAAAAAATGGTTCTAGTTTGATTATAATATTGATCATGGTGACGTGATTCCTGGATAATATACTTTAACTGCTTCAATACAGGCTTACGTAATATATAGTTGACGTCACAAGGTATATTGTTGGACTGATTATATATATCTATATCAGTTTTTTCAAGTGCTTTCGAATCTACACATCAAGTAGAGAGATATATGCACCGAGTTAAAATCAACAATATATGAGTTAAGTGATTGAATGTTACACCTTTACAAATTGTATGATGCAGGGTCAGGCATATGTTAAAGTAAGACATAATTTGGAATGCTCATTAAACAAATGCATTGCATAACATACTGATCTTTACTGAATAATCGTAACTTTAAATATACAACTTGACATTTCATGGGTTTTACATCTAAGCATATATAAATTTCTCCAGTTAGAGGTCATGTCATGTACCCCGCATAAACTGTTAAGTCCCAGTACACTAGACACCAGTGTGTGGGATCTAGTCGCCTGATCCCACATAATCTATCAGTGGTGTGGACCCTAAGGGCACACCACTAGTATTGTCACTAGTACTAGTGTGGACTCTCTAAACTTCCACACCACTAGTAACAAGTCAATTATTAGTGGTGTGCTCTTCGCTTCAACATCACTAGTGAGCCAGATATAATTGGTGTGTTAGTTGGATGACACGTCGCGCACCAATAATTCAGCTTTGCGCAACCTCCTTCTTCATCCTCTCGCCCTTCACTAATTTCTCCTCTTTCTCTTCTTTCTCCTTTCACTCTCCTCTATCTATTCTCCCTCTCTCTCCTTAGCTTTTCTTCTTCCTCTCTTCTCTCCCATTTACTATATATCTAGATCTCCCTCGATCTTCTCTTCCTACCAAAACTCCTTCACTTTCCAATGTCCTCAGGCACCTACCGATGGACCTGTGTCTGCTGTCCGTCACAACAGAGAATGCCCACATCAAAGACATGCTCGCTGCTGCCATCAGGAGTGAAATGAAGTGAAATGCAGCCCAGCGTAAATATCGTCTGATGTGTGGCGCAAATCAACAAACTTATAGGAAACTGGAACCACTTTAAGGAAAAGATGAAAAGACCCACAAAAACAACCGACTTATCAGCCCGAGCGACTGACACTCCATCTCAAGGTAGCTCAAGACGGCCAAGTGAAACAACCTGGAACAAAGCGAGAGATATTACGAGCGCCAGTGCCTGACTGACGACAGTGAAGCAATCTTGCAGGGGCAACCACGAGCAGTGCCCAACTAGCGCCAAGGAAGCAACCATGCAGTGTCGAGTGTGCGCATGCCGGCCACTTGCTGCCACAACCCCTGGCTGGACAAAACTACCCTAGTCGACTGGCGCACGGGGCTAGAAGTAGCCGTCGGGCGGACCTAAGATGCCCGGCATGCGTGGCGAAGCGGGCCACACGCCCAAACCGGGACAACGCAGGGAGCTCTCTAACTGGGAGAGCGCAACATGCAAGGCAGGCGCAACGCGGCCAGGGTGTCGCGACCGAACTAGGCCGCACGAGGCCGAGGGCGCTGACAGTCGGGTCTGGAGATGCCATCGTGCGCGGGGCTTGCTCGCGGTGGCGCCCAACACCGCCCAATGACGGTGTCCCCGTACGCATGGTTGACCCATCATGGACCACCAACCTGGGACGCCCGGGTGTGCGTTGTCCGGGTTCTGATGGCGTGGGGAGCCCCCGAGAGGCCGGCGCGGCATGCCACCACAGAACAAATGGCTCGGAGGGCAATGTTGACCTCGACGAGCCCCAGGAGGTGGGTACTCCAGCATCCTTTCTAGGAGTAATTTTCCCTTTGTTTATATGAGTGTATTTTGGGTAAAATATGCTCATATTGTTTATGTAATTTTTGAAAAATTATTAGCTCAGATTTAATAAGACGTTTGCACATATTTCACAAACTGTTCAAGTAATTTTCAAAAGTGGTCTAGGCACTCAGAAAAACGTACATGAAATTTCAATAACTTTTCGCACATCCTCAATAAATGTTCATTACATTTAATATAATCATCATACATTTCTCAAAGTGCTCATGCCATTTTAAAACTGTACACATGTTAAAAAGAGTGTCCATGAATATTGTACTCCTTCGATATGTAGACAATAATATATTGAGCGCCGACTACATTGCAACTCCCAGACTTGTCAAGGGAAGGAGGTAAAAACGGCCGACGAAGAGTTAATAATTCAGAGAAAAATATGAAGATCACAAAGGCCCACGAATGTTGTACTCCTGCGGCGCCCTGTCCCGACCAACCAGCCCTAATGTCGCAACGGAGCACTAGGTCTGACAGAGTGTGTAAAATCACTGGTGGAGTACTACTAGGGTATCGAAATTTGGATCGAGGTCACGCAGCCAATCCCCATTCCATTCCCGTCTCGCTTCCCCATTCCATTCTCCTCACACTCACGCCGTCGGCCGCCTCTTTGACGGTCTGACCTCTCCTTCCACGCCATGGACATCCTCGTCGACTGCATCCTCCGCTGCCTCCCTGCTCCACCTTGGCCAATCACCACCACTGGCGTCCTCCCTCTGCCTGGAAATTTCGAGTCCGCCACCTACTCCAGCGGCCGGCGCGTCAACATCAGCGCCCTCCCCGAAGTCATCCAACGCCAGATCGTCTCCAAGCTCCCCATGAAGGACGCCGGTCGCACCGCCGTCCTGTCCTCTAGCTGGAGATACATCTGGCCATCCTCCACCCCAGTCGACCTCGACGCCAATAGCCTGATCCCCGGTCTCCCGAGTCATCGGCTCGCCCTTTCCGATCCGTCTACCTCAACAACAAGGGCCATCTAACAAAAGACGTTGAAGCTCAGGGAGTGGATCAGGGCGTTTGCTAGCAAGGGCGTGCAGGATCTGGTATTGGTCCCTCGGCTTCATCAGTCTTCCTGAAGAGATCCTGCAGGCTGCAGTGCACCACCCTCATGCGTCTCTACATCGCCGTGTGCAACTTCCCGTACACCGGCCTGCGCCCTGCCGCCGACGTCCGGTTCCCTGAGCTGCTAGAGCTCGGCCTGTGCTCTGTCGGCTTATGTGAGGTAGACATGGACCGTGTGCTCGCCGGTAGCCCCAAGCTGGAGAAGCTCGCTTTCGTCCTCGTTAGTCGCAAACTGAGATGCGTGCTGTCCTAGCATGCCGTTTCGTCACATCAGCTTGCCGTGGTGGTCGCGCCAAGCCTTGAGCGCGTCATACTCTGGGAGGAGGACGCATACAGCATTACCCCTGCCAAGATCAAGATTGGAAGTGCTCCGCTGCTTCGGGCTATTGGCTACATCAACCCCACATTGCATGTGCTCCAGATTGGGGACGAACTAATCATGGTACGTATTCTCAAATTTCAAATCGATTGTTTATAATTCTGTCCATGCTTCTATAAGCCTTCTTGCACCCTGCTTGTTTACTGTCCATTTTTTTATTTTCCTGATCAGAAAATGCACAAAATCACATATGCGTTCACTAATACACTAGTGTGCCCATTTGACATTTAACGGATGCTAGCAATAAATTCTTGATTTTACAAAGAAAATCTACTTAAAGTTAGGCAATGGGGGATAAAGTGATGTAGGATAATCATATATTTCCTTGCTTTAAAAATACTAGTCATCAACCCATGGGTCGGACGGGTTAGTCATAAAAAAGAGAGGAACATATACAACTAATTAAAGTGTAAATGACATGTTCAAAAGAAGTGTAAATAACATTGGTGTTACTGATGTTTCTTAATAAGAATAGAGAAAGAAATACTTTCTACATATTATTATTATTATTATTATTATTATTATTATACAAACAAATGAATTTCTCTACTACTTATCCATAGGAAGGTCCGAGATAGCTATTATTTTTCACTAAATTCTTTACTGGGGTAACGTCCACTAAGATACAGAAGAAAATGAGTTGAATGACATTGGATGTTGGAATAACCTTAGCAACCTTTGAAGTACAATACTATATACATGATGACTCGATCACAAACAATTGTTAGTCAGTCAAAGGATGATGCGGTGGGCTGAGAAACCTTAGCCCATGCGATAATCAACTTGCACGTTAATTCAAGAAAAAAAACATAGTTGCACTCATGAATGGGTGATGTGGGACATCAGAACGGGAGCAACTGAAAATCCTTAAGAAGCCCACCTTCTTAAACACGGCTGAAGTAGTCGATAAAATGTTCTCCATTAACAAGTGAAGCAAATAATTGCATGAATCGCTTAACAAAAGGGTCATTATTTGGAATAACTTACATGTGGCTAATTAATGTGTAAATAACATGGCAGGCTAACACCTTCTGAAAAGAACAAACACATACATCATACACATATGACATTAGAAATACTTTCCTGATTTTGGACCCATCGACATTCATATATTTCTCTGGCAATAGGAATATAAACTGAGATTCATCGAGAGAGGAATCATTTTCATGCCTATAGAAATTGAGCCTCAAGTCAGATCTGCAAGATCAAACTTATTTTTACTGTGGTTAGTTATTTCACCACACTAAACTGTTTATGAAATTAAATTTACTATAAGCAGTTCGCTGTTGTACTGCAATAAAATTCCAGGGTTATTGTACATGACCTCCAGAGCAACATTAGGGAGAAAACTATAATTATTGAGCCTATAAATTCACAGTTATTGATTATTTTTTCCTTTTAGAAGGGAAATTTGGTAATTACAAATATGGAGCCTATAAATGAACACATTTAACAGGAATCCTAATGCCACACTATTGTTTTCTCACAAATAAAAAAACCTATTTTTCCTATTTATACACCTAGAATATATACAATTGATAGTCTCTCCTTTTAGTGAAATCGAGTAGAAGCAAAATAGTTATCAGTTGATAGTCTCGTCAGCAATTTAAATTGAACATGATTGCGCCTAATTACTCTAATTATTTTATTCATGAAGAAGAATTACCATTATTGGAATATTTAAAGAGGTGGTCACAGTTACTGATTATTTTTTTTGCTTTTAGAAGGGATTTTTTTCATAACTGTATATATGGTCCTATACATGAACGCACATGAACCTAATAGTAATGCCATAATACTGTTTTCACACAAATAGAAACAGAACTATTTTTTTCTGTTTATACACCTAGAAAGCTTATATGTAAGCAAAGCTGCCATGCATCTTTGTGACTATTCATTTTATTCTGCACTCCTCGCAATATCAAAATGCCAAAAAAAACTCAGAACCATGGCGAATAGTAATAACTTGGGAAATTTGAGAACTCATTCTTGGTAGTATATATTTAAAACTTCAGGAAAGTTAACGGAAATAACAGCAGGACAAATACTTAACCAAATATTCTAAAACGAGCACACCAACTTCTACTTGAAGAAGGAATATCACCTACAATAAGTGTTCCCTCTTATTGTTCTTATGTGTATTTGGCATGGACTGCTATATAGAACAACGATGGAACCGACCATGTTACTGTGTGAACATTAGCCTCTGGAATGTCATGCGCATACAAATTAAAGCCTTGTGAAGTCTTTTGTTTTTCTCCATGTAACTCATGAATTAAGAGCAGCAACGTTCATAATCAACATATTTACTTGGGCATTCAGCACCCTTGCTGACCTTAACACCTAATGATGATGTCTTTTTACTAATGATTGAACACTGATCTCTCCCTTGAAAATTCACAACGCCGGTGCAACATCAAGGAATTCATGGTGCATGCACACATTATCCCTGCGTTAAAGTTGCTTTTGCCACTACAACATATAGCAGATGCCTCTTGAACAATCCCTACAGGGAACCAACACTAAAAGCTACAAGGAAACCACAGATAGCAATCCAACAACTATTAAGAAGGAGATAACCCTCACACGCTCAATTAATATATATTGTAATTAATCACCTGAAGTAGAGATTCAGTTCTGGACCTGGAAAATAGAAATATTTCTTCGAAGTGGTCTGGTTGTTGGTAGTGATGTTTTTTTGAATGTTGTATGCCGGGTAATGGTCGGAAAAACTGGAGACCAAATCTTGGGTAGCACATGTGTTGTGTGATCTTCCTTACGGTAGAAACAGTGGCTGCTAGGTCCTGGTAGGTTGCATTCCAAATTACATGTGAAACTCGAGATAACTCGCCACCAGCTAGTCCTGATGTGCAATCCCTACCCGGTACTACTGTGTGGCTACACACTGGTCAAGATGGTATTAGCTCACTGTGCACCACAGATCGTAATGACTCCTTTTAATTAATGAAAGGTGCCGCTGGATTAGAAGGTCGAAACTGCTGTGCAGCCGATACTGCACAGACGACATACAGCCGAACGACATATCCAACGGTGCACCGGTGCTGCTGCCGTGCGACGTATGGTGTGATCTCCAGCGTCGTCCACAAATCGGCTATTAGCGTCGTGTGTATAGCAGTGCTATTAGAAGGTCGGCACAAAAAAGTGGACGCATGGGGAAGATGAAACAAGAACCTCTAGGCGCAAGCACCATGGAGAGATTAGGGAATGATACTTGAAATAGATAAAGGGGTGACCGTGGGAAAGATCTTTGCTGCTCATTTTCTCTTCTTTGCAAATTATTTTTCTTTCTGAGAGATAACAGGCTATACATGAAGCCGTAAGGCTCTGCTTGGCTTTTTCTTCCCTTTTGCGACTTCGTTTTCTTTTCTGGGAGATCACAGCCTATAGATGAGCCCCGTTAGGAACAAGTGTAGAGGTGGGACTAAGGGCAATGCCTTCTTGATATACTTCATCCAATGATTGTTGATAACTAGTAGAGATACCGAATGGATAATTTTGATTGTTTTTCTAGGATTAGCGTGAGCCTCCAATGGTGCTTCCATTTCGTAAATATAAGATATAACATGAAGAGATGTTATCTACGACTCTTCATGATACCTTCTTCATATTATAAGTGAATTCCCTGGATGTGGATGCCTAAAAGACAGGGAAACTGTTTGTTTTTAAAATTTATTTTCCCTCGGCTTATATCAGTGTATTTTAGGTAATATACGCTCATATTTCCCTCGGCTTAGAAATATTATCAGCTCAGTTTTCATAAGAAGTTTGCACGTATTTCTAAAACTATTCATGTAATTTCCAAACAATGTTCACGCATTTAGAAAAATGTTCATGAAAGTAAACAACTTTTCGCACATCCTCAATAAATGTTCATTAGATTTAATATAATCTTCGTACATTTCTCAAAGTGTTCATGGCATTTAGAAAATGTTCACATGTTAAAAAAAGTATCAATGAAATTTCTAACAATGTTCATGAGTTAATTTTGGGTACAAAGACTAGATCGATGGACTTCATCATTGACCGCATCCTCTACCTCTTCTCTGCTCCGCCGGGGCCAACAAGCATCACTGGAGTTCGTCTCCATCCATCTTGCTGATGAGAGCCCACAATGTACCTATGATAGTTTAGTAAGTTACTATTCTATGGTGAACATAATGCGTGTTGTCAAACTTAAGGGCCCAGACAACATTATCTGAAGAGCTACATAGGTAACACATATTGTTCAGTGTTTCAGTAACCTCTAGGTGATAGGTGGATATATCTGCAAGGAACGAAGGCACCATTAGATAAACATGATCCGATTTAACGACCTTATAATCATGGAGAGGTCCATGTTGTGGTTCGTCAAAGCAGGACTATAGAAGAGAATCGATTCCTGTTTGGAGGAGTTATACAACTCAAGGGTGATCCTTCTACTGAACAAACAAAATATATTAGACTTGCGATACAAGGTAACTGGTATTACTGTCGCAATGACACACTTTATATATACCATGATCCAAAGTTTCACGGATCCTTATCTCTCTACTCCAAGAAACCACTTATATTTTAAGTATCCAAATTGATGTTCTTTATTTTTTAATTTATTATTATTCTCGCTGCAACAACCAATAACTTTTACCACTCTTGTATATTAATTCATGGGACAATAATACAATCTGCAGATTCTCAAACAGTTTGTTCGCACAATATTAATTCGCCTGTGATCCTCCGCAATGTACCTATTGTTTAGTAGTTATTATTCTATGGTGAACATAATGTGTGTTGTCCAATTTAAGGGCCCAGGCAACATGATCAGAAGACCTAGGCCGGTAACACATATTGTTTTGTGAATCCGTAACATTCAGGTGATAGGTGGAGGTATCTACAAGGAACCAAAGACACCATGAGACAATGGTGATCCAGAAAAGTTAATGCATGGTTCTGGTTTAACGACCTTAATTGTGGAGACGACCATGTTGTGGCTTCGTCAAAGCAGGACAACAGAGGAGAATGGAATCCGACATGGAGGAGTTCTACAACTCATTGGTGATCCTCCTAGCAAACAAACAAAATACATTAGACTCATTATACAAGGTAACTAATAGTATGGTTGGAGATGCCGCTCATACTCTCATCAGCCCTACGCTGGGATGATAACTATTGGGATACCATGAGATAAACATGGTCCAGATAACTTAATGCACGCTTCCGGTCTAACGATCTTAATCGTGGAGACGACCATGTTGTGGTTCGTCAAAGCAGGACTATACAAGAGAATAGGTTCCTATGTGGAGAAGTTCTACAAAGCAAGGGTGGTCCTCCTACTGAACCAACAAAATATATAAGACTCACGATACAAGGTAACTGTTATTACTGTCGCACTAACACACTTTGTGTACACCATGATCCAAAATTTCTCCTCTACTAATCTCTCTACTCCAGGAAACCACTTATATTTTAAGTATTCTAATTGATGTTCTTTGTTTTTAAGTTGTTATTATTCTTGCTGCCACAACCAATACCTTTTACCACTCTGGTATATTACTTCATGGGACAATAATACCATCTGCAGATTCTCAAAGTTCACACAAGACCTGTGACAACTTGTGTGTGACTGAGATGCCGCTCAGACTCTCATCCGCCCTTCGTTGGGACAATAACTATTGGGATACTTACACGGATGTGCTACAATACCTTATTTGTCTTGCAGGCTATCAAGCATTTTCTGGCGTCATTGCCGGGGAGCTAAGCGCATAGCAGCTGACAAATATCAAGTACCCAGGCATTACCATTATTTTCTACTTCACTTATTGGACATATGGATCATTTCTTTAAAAAACTTTTGTACCTAAGATGATACCTACACTTCATACCAATTGCCTCTGCCAGATGTTATCTACGACTCTTCATGATAACTTCTTCATATGATATATGAATTCCCTGGATGTGGATGCCAAAAAGACAAGGAAATTTTTTTGTTTTAATTTTATTTTCCCTCGGTTCATATCAGTATATTTCGGGTAATATACGCTCATATTTTTGCCATAATTTTAGAAATATTATTAGCTCAGTTTTAATAAGACGTTTGCACATATTTTTATAAAGTTTCATGTAACTTGCAAAAATGGTTCACGCATTTAGAAAAACAGTCATGGAAGTTAATTACTTCTCCGATATCCTCAAGAAATGTTCATTACATTTAATATAATCTACATACATTTCTCAATGTGTCCATGACATTTAAAAAATGTTCACATGTTAAATATATTATGCATGAAATTTCCAAAAATCTTCATTAATGGTTACAAAAACTAGATTGATGAACTTCATCACTGATGGCATCCTCTACCTCTTCTCTGCTCCACCTGGGCCAACAAGTATCACTGGAGTTCGTCTCTACCCATATTCCTGATGAGATCCAATAATGTACCTATGATTGTTTAGTAAGTTATTATTCTATGGTGAACATAATGTGTGTTGTCCAATTTAAGGGCCCATGCAACATGATGTGAAGACCTACGCGGGTAACACATATTGTTTTGTGAATCCGTAACATCAAAGTGATAGGTGGAGATATCTAGAAGAAACAAAGACACCAGAGATAACCGTGATCCAGAAAACTTAATGTATGGTTCTGGTTTAACGACCTTAATTGTGGAGACGACCATGTTGTGGCTTCGTCAAAGCAGGACAATAGAGGAGAATGGAATCCCACATGGAGGAGTTATAAAACTCATTAGTGATCCCTCCTACCAAAAAAACAAAATACATTATACTCATTATACAAGGTAACTAACAGTATGGTTGCAAAGGCACACTTGATGTACACTATGATCCGAAGTTTCTCCGCGCCTAATCTTTTTACTGGCGAAACCACTTTTATTTCCCATCTTATAATTTATTTTGTTCACTTTTAAGTTGTTATTATTCTCACTGCCACAATCAACGCTTTTTACCACTCTGGTATATTAATTCATGGGACAATAATACCATCTGCAGATTCTCAAACAGTTAGTTGACAGAAGACCTGTGACAACTTGTGTGTGACTGAGATGCCGCTTATACTCTCATCCGCCCTACACTAGGATGATAACTATTGGGATACCATGAGATAAACATGATCCAGAGAACTTAATGCACACTTCTGGTCTAACGACCTTAATCCTGGAGACAACCATGTTGTGGTTCGTGAAAGCAGGTCTATAGAAGAGAATAGGTTACTGTGTGGAGAAGTTCTACAAAGCAAGGGTGGTCCTCCTACTGAACCAATAAAATATATTAGGCTCACGATACAAGGCAACTGTTATTACTGTCGCACTAACAAACTTTGTGTAACCATGATCCAAAGTTTCTCCTCTCCTAATCTCTCTACTCCAGGAAACCACTTATATTTTAAGTATTCTAATTGATGTTCTTTATTTTTAAGTTTATTATTCTCGCTGCCACAACCAATACCTTTTACCACTTTGGTATGTTACATCATGGGACAATAATACCATCTGCAGATTCTCAAAGTTCACACAAGACCTGTGAGAACTTGTGTGTTACTGAGATGCCGCTTATACTCTCATCCGCCCTACGCTGGTATGATAACTATATATTGGGATGCCATGAGATAAACATGATCCAGAGAACTTAACGCACACTTCTAGTCTAACGACCTTAATCATTGAGACGACCATGTTGTGGTTCGTCAAAGCAGGACTATAGAAGAGAATAGGTTCCTGTGTGGAGAAATTCTACAAAGCAAGGGTCGTCTTCCTACTGAACCAATAAAATATCTCACTCACGATACAAGGTAACTGTTATTATTGTCGCACTAACACAATTTGTGTACACCATGACCGAAAGTTTCTCCTCTCCTAATCTCTCTACTCCAGGAAACCACTTATATTTTAAGTATTCTAATTGATGTTCTTTATTTTTAAGTTGTTATTATTCTCGCTGCCACAACCAATACCTTTTACCACTCTGGTATATTTCATCATGGGACAATAATAGCATCTGCAGATTCTAAAAGTTCACACAACACCTATGACAACTTGTGTGTGACTGAGATGCCGCTCATACTCTCATCCGCCCTTCGTTGGGACAATAACTATTGGGATAGTTACACGAATGTGCTACAATACCTTATTTGTCTTGCAGGCTATCAAGCATTTTCTGTCGCCATTGTCGGGGAGCTAAGCGCATAGCAGCTGTTAAATATCAAGTACCTAGGCATTGCCATTATTTTCTACTTCAATTATTGGACATATGGATCATTTCTTTAATAAACTTTTGTACCTAAGATGATTCCAACACTTCATACCAATTATCTATGCCAGATGTTATCTACTACTCTTCATGATAACTTCTCCATATTATAATTGAATTCCCTGGATGTGGATCCAAAAAGACAAGGAAAATGTTTGGTTCAAAATTTTATTTTCCCTCGATTTATATCAGTATATTTCAGGTAATATACGCTCATATTTTTTACGTAATTTCAGAAATAATATTAGCTCAGTTTTAATAAGACATATGCACGTATTTTTATAAAATTTCATGTAATTTGAAAAAATGGTTCACGCATTTAGAAAAAATTCATGGGAGTTAATAACTTTTCCCACATCCTCAAGAAATGTTCATTACATTTAATATAATCTACATACATTTCTCAATGTGTTCATGACATTTAAAAAAATGTGCACATGTTAAATATATTATGCACGAAATTTCTAAAAATGTTCGTTAATGGTTACAAAGACTAGATTGATGAACTTCATCACTGACCGCATCCTCTACCTCTTCTCTGCTCCACCTAGGCCAACAAGTATCACTGGAGTTCGTCTCTACCCATATTCCTGATGAGATCCAACAATGTACCTATGATTGTTTAGTAAGCTATTATTCTACGGTGAACATAATGTGTTTTGTGAATCCGTAACATCAAAGTGATAGGTGGAGATATCTACAAGAAACAAAGACACCATGTGATAACTGTGATCCAGAAAACTTAATGCATGGTTTTGGTTTAACGACCTTAATTGTGGAGACGACCATGTTGTGGCTTCGTCAAAGCAGGACAATAGAGGAGAATGGAATCGCACATGGATGAGTTATACAATTCATTGGTGATCCTCCTACCCAAAAAACAAAATACATTAGACTCATTATACAAGGTAACTAATAGTATGGTTGGAAAGGCACACTTGATGTACACTATGATCCGAAGTTTCTCCGCGCCTAATCTTTTTACTGGCTAAACCACTTTTATTTCCCATCTTCTAATTTATTTTGTTCACTTTTAAGTTGTCATTATTCTCACTGCCACAACCAATGTTTTTTATCACTCTGGTATATTGCTTCATGTGACAATAATACCATCTACAGATTCTCAAATAGTTAGTTCACACAAGACATGTGACAACTTGTGGCACCCTGGCTCAGAGAAACCGGAACGCCCCGTATTCCAGCCCAGAGATCGAGATGAAGTCTTCCGGAATATGGTGCTTCTTGACATAGAACAAATCAACTCTTATTACAAAGGATAAATACAAAGGTCTGATGTTACAAAGGATCACATTAGCACGGCGACACTACGCCTGCGATACTACACTTGCTCTATGCTAGCAGCAGAATAACTCGAAGCAGCCGAAATCTTCTTGCAGCGAAACAATGACGAAGGTGGTGAACTCCACTCCGCAGGGACTCTGGCTGGGACACGATCTAGCTCGCACGAACGGAAACCATGACAAGCAATCAAGCAATCACGGCATCACCTGCAATCTGGCATGACACGCCAGGTCAGTACATTGAATGTACTTGCAAGCTCACAACAACCAAAAGCATCAAGGAAAGACAACAACATAGCATTAAGCAGGTTAATTAAATTAACAGCTACCATGATACGAAAGCAACTACTAAGCATGATATGAAACTACTACAATACTGATAAATCAACGTCTCCATCCCAACAACAATCTCACTCTTGGCTAACCGGCCAAGCAACATACCATCTCGATCACCTCGTGATCAAAACCAAACTATGATCATTCACGGATCACAAACGATCATCCACATGATCACCTCGCAACCACATCACAAACTGAATGATCATCCTCAAGATCATCTCAACATCATCATCAACATACTGCCAAATTGTTACCGCTCACATATATCATATAAATCATCTATAAGTCATTCCGTCATGTGAGTGTTGATCGAACAGTGTGACCTAATACGAACTTGTGCCCATGACCGAGGACGCGGCTATCGATAGATTAAACACACACACACACACACACTCTATAGAGGTAGCGCACTTTACCCACACCACATAACCCATGGCATCGCACTCCCATTCGGGTGGACCAATGATGTTTTGACAAAACTGATCTACTGCCATGACACTCTCTCGGCCACTCCGACCAACACCCCTTTTTGGGTTCAGTCCTGGGTGACCAAGCCTACCAAAGGCAAAACAACCACCGTCGTGGCAAATAAATGGTCCCAAACGGGGACAAGGTACCATAACAACAACAGGTCCACAAGGTTTATGTACGCCTACCTGATCAGGGTAGCGCGTGCCCATAACCTTCCCTAGTTGGAGGCACCGGCGAGAGGCATGACAATAGACCGCGTCAGGGCCTCCCCATACTAAGGCAAATGTGGTTGCACTAGAAAAAGCCCGTTTCAGTGGCACCTGACCAACTTAATGACGGAATTTATCCCCAAAATATGACAATGATAACTGATACTCTGCTATCATCTACCAACCTGTAATCCAAGTCATAGCAATATCCAACGACTAATCCAAAGTATATAATCATCATACCAAAATACTCCGAGATAGCATAACACTACTATCATGATGAATCCGAAAACAATAATCCTACCACTCCAATAACAAGAACAAAGCTATCCAGCTAAGATCCACATGTAAACATCATCTCCGAAAATAATACTCCAAGCAACAGAACATCAACTATCATCATAAAGATAATCATACTAACCACTAATAATCCAAAGGCAGCATGACATCCAAAGTAATACTCCAAAATATAAAACCAGATACCAACATGAAAGTAATCATAATACCAACCACTAATACTCCAATGACAACATGATACTCATCAACTACAAGCATAACTCCTAGTAATCCGAACAATAGCATGGCAACAGCAAGATCAAAATAACACTCCGAGAAAATGCCATCCACAAAGTCATGTAGCTAAAGCAATATTTTAAACAAGTTCAAATAGATTAAACCATGTCACTGCATTACAGTGATGCAAATGGAGGGTGTGGCTTGCCTGGGAAAGATGGATTCACCGTGTGGAAGTGCGAGAAACTCGCGGAATGAATCGCCGGAAATCTTTCTCTCTTGGAGGGGCTGAATAAGGGCAAGGGCATAATGGTCATTTTTAGAATATTAACACATGGTGAAAATGATTCCATCAGAACGGGCTTGGCGAAACAAAGATGTGGGATTTGGAATCACCTGATTTGGAGTTGCGAGAAAAAGATATAAGGGTTTGACTGCCAGGGACCTATCAGTAAAAATTTATCCACAAATAAGTCCTTGACTGGAAAAACAGAAAATGTATTTGGCAGGATACGCTTATTGTATGTACACTTGATGGATCGTGCATATGTGTATGTGCTGTTGTGAGTTTCATTGAGTGATTTCTGGATTTGATCATTTAATTGTGAGAATTATTGATTGTTTGCTGTTGAAATGTGTAAAACTGAAATCTATGAATGAAAAAGACTGAATGTTATGGATTTATGAAAATCTGTGAATGTTGTGGATCGAATAATATTTGGGCTCTAAAAAGGCTATGGCCCAAACAATAGTGGACGGTAAAAAAGGCCTACGGAAAGGGACTGCGAAATTGAAGAGGGCTAGAAATAAAAAGGCCGAATTGCTGGGCAAGGCCCATGTAGGTGATCATAATTGGCAGGAAAAAATATATAAAAGGCTGAATTAATGGGCTCAGCCCATGTAAAACACTCAATCGGACCGGGCTGAATCTTGTCAACAACCTTTTCAATTGATTGCAATTTTGCCACATCGGATCCAACGTGGCTTGGGCAGACATCACTGGTTCCAAAACAGAAGGTCGTAGGATCCACGACCTTTTGTTTTGGTCGTAACCGTCTACGACCTTATCCCGAAGAAGGTCGTTAATTTCAGTTTACGACGACCAGCTTTTGACCATCCGTTTTTGGTCAAAAAAGGTTGCAAATGGAAAATGATGACCATTCAGTGACCAATAGTGATGGTCGCAAGTTGACGTATTTCTTGTAGTGTCGTGACACCTAGGAGCTCGATGCCGAGCAGCTGATTGATGGGGAGTTTCACCGGGTGGAACTGGAAGCCGATGTGCAGGCTCTCGGCTTCCCGTGCGAGGAGCACACCGATGACGGTCATGAACTCGTCCTCCTCGTTGACAATGGTCAGACGGAGGGTTTGGTCATGTGCGCCCGCTCCTGGACGCTTGGCAAAGAGGCGGAGGAGCATAAGCCACTGAGCGGCATCAGCGCTGCCCGGATCGACGACGTGGAGCACGGCATTCCTCTCCATCCGAGCTGCATCGACGATGACACAGTTTGCCATGGTATGGCAAGGCGGAGGAACGGGCACATCTCGGTGAAGTGGTGACGCACCGCGGCGGCCGCTGGTGCGGGGGTAGTCTTGCACAGCTGGAGAGCGCGACACACGTCCTGGCATGGTTGAACCACGCGCAGTGCTAGAGCGTCGGCAAACGTAGACGCGACGCAGTGCAGGGTCCCTCCGATGTTGATCGATGCGAGACTGCTGCATATCCTCTCCAGCCCCTTCTTTATGAGGTCCTTGTCCCCTTCGTCAAATGCGTTGGTCTAGAAATATAGAAGTGTGATAAGGTCTATCGCGCGCTGCTCGTACTGATGCTGCGGTGCAGGCGCCATCGGGGATGCTGTAGTAGGCGCTGCTGCCGATCTCACCTCCGGCACGAGTGATGTCATACTACCATTGATGCTAGAGTGTATGAATGTCCTGTTGAGTCCGTTTTCGAGATCCACCCACCACGTTGTCCTTAGAGGTGTGTTCACCGATACACTAGTGTGCCCTTTAACAGATGCTAGGAATAAATTCTTGATTTGACAAAACGAATTTTACTTAATGAATTTTACTAGTCATCACCCATCGGTCGGACCGGTTAGCAATAAAAAAGGAACATATACATCTAATTAAAGTGTAAATGACATGTTCAAAAAAAGTGTAAATAAAATTGGTGTTACTAATGTTTCTTAATGAGAATAGAGAAAGTAACACTTTCTACATATTGTTGTAGAAAGTTATGATTGTTTCTACTACGTATCCATAGGAAGTGTCTAAAAGAGGTCTCAGAGGAGTTTAGCTTTCATTTGTTTGTCCTAAACAGTTGGGACAAAGGAAATTTTATTCACTTACTTGCACTTTGTTTCCCATAAAAGAATTTTAAAGTCTTCTATCATACTAAGTTGGAAGATAGTCGGGAAGTCGTCGTGCTAAGGCCCCATAGGAAGAGGTTATGATTTCTTCTCGCATGTGTACGTTTATCATTGCGAGGATGCATAGAGAGAGAGAGAGAGAGGAGAGGGAGAGATAGGGAGAAGGGGGGAGTAGAGAGAGAGAGAGGCAGAGAGAGAGGTCAAACATTCTGTGGTAATTGAATTGCTATCATACTAGTACCTCGTACTTTCAACATTTTCTTGTGGCCTAAGATGAAACAACAATTAGGAGTATGGTAAAAAGAGCAACTCAAAATGTCTTGAATGTTTCAAAGATAACCAAAATGTCTTCAATGTTACGAAAATAACAAAAATGTCTTGAACATTTTCCAACTTCTGCTTCTGGCATAAGAAGTTTCGGCAATCAACTAAAATCACATTCATGAAATGCATGAAATTATTGCAATGAATTGAGCAATATGCAAATATCACATGTCACAATATCTGGTGATTCTCGTCACACCGCACGCCAGGTCGAGAAAGAGAACATCTGGATGTCACGTCGGTGGATGAAAAAACACATGTCCTTCTCACTGCAAACCCGTAGCCCTACTGTAGCCGGTCACCATCTGCCCCAGAATCACTGCTTGTGCCACTGCGTCTTCGCTCATCGCTGTAGTCGTGATTCCAACGGCCTTCATCCGCTCCGCCCACTTCACCATCCACTCGTGGGCGCTGCGCGCCATCACATGCAACAATATCCCTGATCTCTTGCAGGAACAAGCACCGTTCCACGTCTGAGCGCTCCATTGTTGACCCACGTGCAGGTAAGCTCTCCTCCAGGGCATCAAATAGGGCCCCATAGTAGTTTAGCATGTTGTCGATCCGGCCCATGAACTCGCGATTGTGGTCGGCCTTCTGCTCCATCACCACTATGAGCTTCGGCGATAGCTCCGCTGCATCACGGAGGAGCGCATCAGCCCTCGTCATGGTAGCATGGGCCTGCACTTTACCTTTCCTGTCGGGAGGACAAGTATCCACTACTACAAACTCATCAACGAGCAGAAGGTGGAGCTGTAGGGTGGAGACGATGACCAGTGCTTCGCCGCTCCTGACACCGAGGGGCTCGAAGCTGAGCAGCTGATTGATGTGGAGCTTCACCGAGTGGAACTGGAAGCTGATGTGCAGGCTCTCGGCTTCCCAGGCGAGGAGCGCACCGGTGACGGACAGTAACTCGTCCTCCGTGTTGACAATGGTCAGACGGACGATTTGGTCATGTGCACCTGCTCCTGGATGCTTGGCAAAGAGGCGAAGGAGCATAAGCCACTGGGCGGCATCGGTGCTGTCGAGATCGACAACGTGGAGCACAACATTCCTCTCCGTTCTAGATGCATCGATGATGGCATAGTTCACCGTGGTTCCGACCAGGCGGAGGAACGGGCACATCTCGGCGAAGTTGCGGTGCACCGCGGCGGCCGCCGGTGCGGGGGTAGTCTTGTGCAGCTGTAGGGCGCGGCACACGCCCTGGGATGGAGAGGACCATGCGCAGCGCTAGAGCGTCAGCGAATGAAGACGCGAGGCAATGCAGGGGCCCGCCAACATCGTCCGATGCGAGACTGCTGCATATCCTCTTCAGCTCCTTCTTTATCAGCTCTTTGTCCCCTTTGGCGAACGCGGTGGTGCAGGAATATAGGAGTGTGATAAGGTCTATCGTGCATTGCTCGTACTGATTCTGCGGTGCAGGTGCCGTCGGGGATGCTATAGTAGGCGCCGCTGGTGACCTCACCTTCAGCACGAGTAATGTCGTACTACCATTGATGTTGGAGTGTATGAATGTCCTGTTGAGTCTGTTCCAAGATCCACCGACCATGCTGTCCTTAGAGGTGTGTGCAATAGTACACTAGTGTGCCCTTTTGACGTTTAACGGATGCTAGGAATAAATTCTTTATTTGACAAAATTTTTTTACTTAAAGTTAGGCAATGGGGGATAAGGTGATTTAGGATAATAATATATTTCTTCGGTTTGAAAATACTAGTCATCACCCATGGGTCGGACCGGTTAGAAATAAAAAATGGAACATATACATCTAATTAAAGTGTAAATAACATTGGTGTTACTAATGTTTCTTAATAAGAATAGAGAAAGTAACACTTTCTACATATTATTATACAAAGTTATGATTGTTTCTACTATCTTATCAATAGGAAGTGTCTTAAAGAGGTCTCAGAGGAGTTTAGCTTTTATTTGTTTGTCCTAATCACATGGGATAAAGGAAGTTTTATCCATTTACTTGCACTTTGTAACTGTAAACCAAAGGGATGGATACTACCATAAAAAATAATTTTATATTCTTCTATCATACTAAGTTGGAAGATAGTCGGGAAGTCGTCGTGCTAAGGCCCCATAGGAAGAGGTTATTATATCTTCTCGCATCTGTACGTTTGTCCTTGCAAGAAAGCGCAGAGAGAGAAGAGAGACAGGGGAGATTGGGAGAACGGGG
Source organism: Triticum dicoccoides (assembly GCF_002162155.2). Taxonomy (NCBI): domain Eukaryota; kingdom Viridiplantae; phylum Streptophyta; class Magnoliopsida; order Poales; family Poaceae; genus Triticum; species Triticum dicoccoides. Next base: position 39,783,749 of record NC_041383.1, read on the forward strand.
GTAGAGAGAGAGAGGCAGAGAGAGAGGTCAAACATTCTGTGGTTATTGATTTGCTATCATACTAGTACCTCGTACTTTCAACTTGTGCTTGTGGCATAAGATGAAACAACAACTAGGAGTATGGTAAAAAGAACAACTCAAAATATTTTGAATGTTTCAAAGATAACCAAAACGTCTTGAATGTTACAAAAATAACAAAAATGGCTTGAACATTTTCCAACTTCTGCTTCTGGCATAAGAAGTTCAGGCAATCAACTAAAAGCACATTCATCAAATGCATGAAATTATTGCAATGAATTGAGAAATCTGCGGATATCACATGTCAAAATATCTGGCGATCCTCGTCACACCGCACGCCAAGTCGAGACAGAGAACATAGGGATGTCGCGTTAGTGGAAGAAAAAGCCCACATCCTTCTCACCGGAAACCTATACGCCCTGCTGTAGCCAGTCACCATCTGCCCCAGCATCACCGTTTGCGCCACTGCGTCTATGCTCATTGACGTAGACGCGAGTCCGGCGGCCTTCATCCGCTCCGCCCACTTCACCATCTGCTCGTGGGCCCTGAGTGCCATCACAGGCAACGGTATCCCTGATCTCTTGCACGAACAGGCACCTTTCCATGGCCGACCGCTCCATTGCCGACCCGCATGCAGGTAAGCTCTCCTCCAGGGCATCAAACAGTGCATCGTAGTAGTTGAGCACGTTGTCAAACCGGCCCATCAACTAGCCATTGTGGTCGGCCTCCTTCTCCGTCACCACCATGAGCATCGGCGATAGCTCCGCTATGTCGCGGAGGAACGCGTCAGTCCTCGTCATGGTAGCATGGGCCCGCACTCTGCCTTTCCTGTCGGGAGGTCGACCAGCCACTACTACAAACTCGTCGGCGAGCTGACGATGGAGCTGAAGGTTGGAGACGATGACCAGTGCTTCGCCGCTCCTCACACCGAGGGGCTCGATGCTGAGCAGCTAATTGATGTGGACTTTTATCGGGAGGAACTGGAAGCCGATGTGTAGGCTGTCGGCTTCCCAGCCGAGGAGCGCACCGGTGAGGGAAAGGAACTTTTCCTCCTCGTTAACAATGGTCAGACGGAGGATTTGGTCATGTGCGCCCGCTCCTGGATGCTTGGCAAAGAGGCGGAGGAGCATAAGCCACTGGGCGGCATTTCCGCTGTTGAGATCGACGACATGGAGCACAACATTCCTCTCAGGACGAGCTGCATCGATGATGGCGTAATTCACCGTGGTTCCGGCCAGGCGGAGGAACGGGCACATCTCGGCGAAGTTGCGGCGCACCGCGGCGGCCGCCGTTGCGGGGGCAGTCTTGTGCAGCTGTAGGGCGCGGCACACGCCCTTGCATGGACTGGACCACGCGCAGCACTAGAGCGTCAGCGAACGAAGACGCGAGGCAATGTAGGTGCCCGCCGACGTCGTCCAATGCGAGACTCCTGCATATCCTCTCCAGCTCCTTCTTTATCAGCTCCTTTTCCCCTTTGGCGAACGCGGTGGTGCAGGAATATAGGAGTGTGATAAGGTCTATCGCGCGTTGCTCGTACTAATTCTGCGGTGCAGGTGCCGTCGGGGATGTTGTAGTAGGCGCCGCTGCCGACCTCACCTTCGGCATGAGTAATGTCGTATTACCATTAATGCTGGAGTGTATGAATGTCCTGTTGAGTCCGTTCCAAGATCCACCGACCACGCTGTCCTTAGTGGTGTGTGCACTAATACACTAGTGTGCCCTTTTGGCGTTTAATGGATGCTAGGAATAAATTCTTTATTTGGCAAAAAAAATACTTAAAGTTAGGCAATGGGGGATAAGGTGATTTCGGATAATCATATATTTCTTCGGTTTGAAAATACTAGTCATCACCCATGGGTCGGACCGGTTAGCAATAAAAAAGAAACATATACATCTAATTAAAGTGTAAATGACATGTTCAAAAAAAGTGTAAGTAACATTGGTGTTACTAATCTTATATTTACTAATTGGAGGCACCATACGAGCTTACACGTTAATCCACATCATCATGATTAATTTAGTCATTAGATTGAAAATTTAAGGTCAAGATCAATTAGAAGACTTTTCCTTATATAAGACACACTTGTACAAAGATAAGACACACTTCCTATTATAAAATAAGACATCACATGGAAAAAAGGAGTCCTCATGCTATGAAATAGAGCCATCGCGATAAAAAAAAGTTAATTGAACCAACACGTACACAGATGAGACACTTCTAATTATAAAAGGGTGATGTCACGTGGGAAAACAAGAGTCCTCATGCTATAAAAGAGAGCTATGGTCCAACTTAAAAAAAGCACGTGCCTTCTCCTTTATGAAAAAAGAGATATGTACACAATAAAAAATATTCTACTCACACTGAAAATGTGCGTATATCCTCCCGTTCAAAAAAAAAAGTGCGTATATCCTAATTCCCACCAAAACAAACACCACGTGCATGTACTCTTGAAGAAAGAAAGGACACGTACAAACAAGGAGTCCAGAAATTACAAAAAATATTATGCCTAATAATTGAAAAAGAAATTTCAATACCCACATACAAAATCAGGATCAAGTCAAAATAAAATAAATCAAACACAAACATACATATATTTCTCCATGTGCCTCCCAGATATTATCAGTAGAAAGGTCATTCATTTAATATGTGAAATCAGCTAATTTTTAAATAAGAAGCAAATATGCATAAATTCTGGTATGTAAAAAATATTTATTTATTTACATATGAACTTAATTCAGATATGAAAAATAATTAAAGAACTATCATTGGTGTTGGAATATCAATGTTTTTGGGTGGAAAAGCAGAATTTTAAATAGTGAAACTTCACAACCAGGTCCATTTAAATTCTAAATGTTTAGAACTAAAAAAATCCCCAAGTTTTATGAGATACTATATCGTTTGATTTCATTCTAGATAGATACATTCTGAATTTCCATATAAAAAAGGATTACACATCCCATTTTGCATGAAAACATAAACTATGTACCCGTCAGCTTGAAGTAACAAAATAGAAATATACAAATAAGCAGTCCTTCAGCCTCGCGTTGAGGAAAATAAGCCTATTAATGATGGAAAAATAAATTCCCATCCCACATACTGAAATATCCCCAACGCATCACATATATCACCGCTAACAAGGTCATTAATTTTACATGTGAAATCACCTAATTGCAAGGCAAGTAGAAAAGTACGCATACATTGTCGTGCATTGAAAACCATATATGAATATAAACCTGTTAATAGACATCAGTTGAAGGAATATCAATGATTTTCTTATCAATATGTACAACTTAGCATTTGTTCAATGTGTGATCTTTCAAATTTATACTCCAATATTATACATGTTAATACACCGATAATACTTATGTATCTCCATAGTAGCTACGCCGAGCAGATGCACGGGTTTCTGACTAGTGTTTCTTAATAAGAATAGAGAAAGTAACACTTTCTAAATATTATTATACAAACTTATGATTGTTTCTACTATCTTATCAATAGGGAGTGTCTTAAAGAGGTCTCAGAGGAGTTTAGCTTTCATTTGTTTGTCCTAAACACATGGGATAAAGGAAATTTTATCCATTTACTTGCACTTTGTTCCTCTAAACCAAAGGGATGGCTACTGCCACAAAAAATAATTTTATATTCTTCTATCATACTAAGTTGGAAGATAGTCGGGAAGTCATCGTGCTAAGGCCCCATAAGAAGAGGTTATGATTTCTTCTCGCATGTGTACATTTGTCCTTCCGAGAAAGCAGAGAGAGAGAGAGAGGAGAGAGAGGGGGAGATTGGGAGAACGGGGGTAGAGAGAGAGGCAGAGAGAGGGGTCAAACATTCTGTGGTTATTGATTTGCTATCATACTAGTACCTCGTACTTTCAACTTCTGCTTGTGGCATAAGATGAAACAACAAGTAGGAGTATGGTAAAAAGAACAACTCAAAATATTTTGAATGTTTAAAAGATCACCAAAATGTCTTGAATGTTACAAAAATAACAAAAATGTCTTGAACATTTTCCAACTTCTGCTTCTGGCATAAGAAGTTCAGGCAATCAACTAAAAGCACATTCATCAAATGCATGAAATTATTGCAATGAATTGAGAAATCTGCAGATATCACATGTCACAATATCTGGTGATCCTCGTCACACCGCACGCCAAGTCGAGACAGAGAACATTGGGATGTCGCGTTAGTGGATGAAAAAGCACACGTCCTTCTCACCGGAAACCCGTACGCCCTATTGTAGCCACTCACCATCTGCCCCAGCATCACCGTTTGCGCCACTTCGTCTACGCTCATTGACGTAGAAGCGAGTCCGACGGCCTTCATCCGCTCCGCCCACTTCACCATCCGCTCGTGGGCGCTGAGCGCCATCACAGGCAACGATATCCCTGATCTCTTGCACGAACAGGCACCTTTCCATGTCCGACTGCTCCATTGCCGACCCGCATGCAGGTAAGCTGTCCTCCAGGGCATCAAACAGGGCCCCGTAGTAGTTGAGCACGTTGTCAAACCGGCCCATGAACTAGCCATTGTGGTCGGCCTCCTGCTCCGTCACCACCATGAGCATCGGCGATAGCTCCGCTACGTCGCAGAGGAGCGCGTCAGCCCTCGTCATGGTAGCATGGGCCCGCACTTTGCCTTTCCTGTTGGGAGGACAAGCAGCCACTACTACAAACTCGCCGGCGAGCAGACGATGGAGCTGAAGGTTGGAGACGATGACCAGTGCTTCACCGCACCTGACATCGAGGGTCTCGATGCTGAGCAGCTGATTGATGTGGACTTTCACCGGGTGGAACTGGAAGCCGATGTGTAGGCTCTCGGCTTCCCAGGCGAGGAGCGCACCGGTGAGGGAAATGAACTTGTCCTCCCCGTTGACAATGGTCAGACGAAGGATTTGGTCATGTGCGCCCGCTCATGGATGCTTGGCAAAGAGGCGGAGGAGCATAAGCCACTGTGCGGCATTTGCGCTGTCGAGATCAACGACGTGGAGCACAACATTCCTCTCCGGCCGAGCTGCATCGATGATGGCGTAGTTCGCCGTGGTTCCGGCCAGGCGGAGGAACGGGCACATCTCTGCGATGTTGCGGCGCACCAGGGCGGTCGCCGGGGCGGGGGTAGTCTTGTGCAGCTGTAGGGCGCGGCACACGCCCTGGCATGGAGTGGACCACGCGCAGTGCTAGAGCGTCAGCGAACGAAGACGCGAGGCAATGCAGGGGCACATCGACGTCGTCCGATACGAGACTGCTGCATATCCTCTCCAGCTCCTTTATCAGCTCCTTGTCCCCTTGGGCAAACACGGTGGTGCAGGAATATAGGAGTGTGATAAGGTCTATCGCGCGTTGCTCGTACTGATTCTGCAGTACAGGTGCCGTCGGGGATGATGTAGTAGGCGCCCCTGCCGACCTCACCTTCGGCACGAGTAATGTCGTATTACCATTGATGCTGGAGTGTATAAATGTCCTGTTGAGTCCGTTCCAAGATCCACCGACCACGCTGTCCTTAGTGGTGTGTGCACTAATACACTAGTTTGCCCTTTTGGCGTTTAATGGATGCTAGGAATAAATTTTTTATTTGGCAAAAAAAATTACTTAAAGTTATGCAATGGGGGATAAGGTGATTTCGGATAATCATATATTGCTTCGGTTTGAAAATACTAGTCATCACCCATGGGTCGGACCGGTTAGCAATAAAAAAGAAACATATACATCTAATTAAAGTGTAAATGACATGTTCAAAAAAAAGTGTAAATAACATTGGTGTTACTAATCTTATATCTTATATCTTATATTTACTAATTGGAGGCACCATACGACCTTCCAGGTTAATGCACATCATCATGATTAATTTAGTCATTAGATTGAAAATTTAATGGTCAAGATCAATTAGAAGACTTTTCCTTATATAAAACACACCCGCACAAAGATAAGACACACTTCCTATTATAGAATAAGACATCACATGGAAAAAAGGAGTCCTCATGCTATGAAATAGAGCCATCGCGATAAAAAAAGTTAATTGAACCAACACGTACACAAATGAGACACTTCTAATTATAAAAGGGTGATGTCACGTGGGAAAACAAGAGTCCTCATGTTATAAAAGAGAGCTATGGTCCAACTTAAAAAAAGCACGTGTCTTCTCCTTTATGAAAAAAGAGATATGTACACAATAAAAAATATTCTACTCACACTGCAAATGTGCGTATATCCTAATTCCCACCAAAACAAACACCACATGCATGTACTCTTGAAGAAAGAAAGGACACGTACAAACAAGGAGTCCAGAAATTACAAACAATATTATGCCTAATAATTGAAAAAGAAATTTCAATACCCACATACAAAATCAGGATCAAGTCAAAATAAAATAAATCAAACACAAACATACATATATTTCTCCATGTGCCTCCCAGATATTATCAGTAGAGAGGTCATTGATTTAATATATGAAATCAGCTAATTTTTAAATAAGAAGCAAATATGCATAAATTCTGGCATGTAAAAATATTTATTTATTTATATATGAACTTAATCCAGATATGAAAAATAATTAAAGAAATATCATTGGCGTTGGAATATCAATGTTTTTGGGTGGAAAAGCAGAACATCCAGTATTTCAAATAGTGAAACTTCACAACCAGGTCCATTTAAATTCTAAATGTTTATAGCTAAAAATCCCCAAGTTTTATGAGATACTATATCGTTTGGTTTCATTCTAGATAGATACATTCTGAGTTTCCATATAAAAAAGGATTACACATCCCATTTTGCATGAAAACATAAACTATGTACCCGTCAGCTTGAAGTAAGAAAATAGAAATATACAATTAGCAGTCCTTCAGCCTCGTGTTGAGGAAAATAAGCCTATTAATGATGGAAAAATAAATTCCCATCCCACATACTGAAATGTCCCCAACGCATCACATATATCACCGCTACAAGGTCATTAATTTTACATGTGAAATCACCTAATTGCAAGGCAAGTAGAAAAGTACGCATACATTGTCGTGCATTGAAAACCATATATGAATATAAACCTGTTAATAGACATCAGTTGAAGGAATATCAATGATTTTCTTATCAATATGTACAACTTAGCATTTGTTCAATGTGTGATATTTCAAATTTATACTCAAATATTATACATGTTAATGCACTGATAATACTTATGTATCTCCATAGTAGCTACGCCGTGCAGATGCACGGGTTTATGACTAGTGTTTCTTAATAAGAATAGAGAAAGTAACACTTTCTAAATATTATTATACAAACTTATGATTGTTTCTACTATCTTATCAATAGGAAGGGTCTTAAAGAGGTCCCAGAGGAGTTTAGCTTTCATTTGTTTGTCCTAAACACATGGGATAAAGGAAATTGTATCCATTTACTTGCAATTTGTTCCTCTAAACCAAAGGGATGGATACTGCCACAAAAAATAATTTTATATTCTTCTATCATACTAATAAGTTGGAAGATAGTCGGGAAGTCCTCGTGCTGAGGCCCCATAGGAAGATGTTATGGTTTCTTCTCGCATATGTGTATGTTTGTCCTTGCGAGAAAGCAGAGAGAGAGAGGAGAGAGAGGGGAGAGAGGGGGAGATTGGGAGAACGGGAGTAGAGAGAGAGGCAGAGAGAGAGGTCAAACATTTTGTGGTTATTGATTTGCTATCATACTAGTACCTCGTACTTTCAACTTCTGCTTGTGGCATAAGATGAAACAACAACTAGGAGTATGGTAAAAAGAACAACTCAAAATATTTTGAACGTTTAAAAGATAACCAAAACGTCTTGAATGTTACAAAAATAATGAAAATGTCTTGAACATTTTCCAACTTCTGCTTCTGGCATAAGAAGTTCAGGCAATCAACTAAAAGCACATTCATGAAATGCATGAAATTATTGCGATGAATTGAGAAATGTGCAGATATCACATGTCACAATATCTGGCGATCCTCGTCACACCGCACGCCAAGTCGAGACAGAGAACATTGGGATGTCGCGTTAGTGGATGAAAAAGAACACGTCCTTCTCACCGGAAACCCGTATGCCCTGCTGCAACCAGTCACCCTCTGCCCTAGTATCACTGTTTGCGCCACTACGTCTGCGCTCATCGACGTAGACGCGAGTCCGGCGGGCTTCATTCGCTCCGCCCACTTCACCATCCGCTCATGGGCGTTGCGCGCCATCACAGGCGACGATATCCCTCATCTCTTGTAGGACAGGCACCTTTCCACGTCCGACCGCTCCATTACCGACTCCTGTGCATGTAAGTTCTCCTCTAGGGCATCAAACAGGGCCCCGTAGTAGTTGAGCAAGTTGTCGAACCGGCCCATGAACTTGTCATTGTGGTCGGCCTATTGCTCTGTCACCACCATGAGCTTCAGCGGTAGCTCTGCTACGTCACGGAGGAGCGCATCAGCCATCGTCATGGTAGCATGGGCCCGCACTTTGCCTTTCCTGTCGGGAGGGCCAGCAGCCACTACTACAAACTCGTCAGCGAGCAGACGGTGGAGCTGAATGTTGGAGACGATGACCAGTGCTTCATCACTCCTGACACTGAGGGGCTCGATGCCGAGCAGCCGATTGATGTGGAGTTTCACCGATTGGAACTGGAAGCCGATGTGCAGGCTCTCGGCTTCCCAGGCGAGGAGTGCACCGGTGACGGACAGGAACTCGTCCTCCTCATTGACAATGGTCAGGCGGATGATTTGGTCATGTGCGCCTGCTCCTGGACGCTTGGCATACATTCTTCTTAAGCTAAACTACATTGCTAACTATGTTATTATTGCATTCTTCAACAGAAACTCCTAAAAGAATGTGCGCCTCATTTGATGCATATAAAATGTGACATGGATATTATTAGCTTGCGGCCAAGTCTGCATATGGCTCACCATGGTACATACAAGATTTATCGAAGAGATGAAGATCTCACAATCAAAGGAGTTAGAGAAGTTATGAATGATCGCAGGGAACTACTTGTAGTCAACATGATGCGCATCCCACAAATTGGAGACATGTGGATCTCTATTATCCATAATGGAGATTCAGGGGCTATCATGTTTTATGCTATTTTACCATAAAGAGGGTAGCAGTTCCTAGCTAGTATACTTATCATGTGCTAGGAACAATTAGCTAGTTTTGGTTATGACTACTGATGAGGAGGAGTTGTTATTATGATGATGATAATGATGATGATGATGATGCTGATGATAATGATGATGATGAGTTATGTGCAAGAATTATAGGTTGTTATACGACTATGATGATGAGGAGGAGGACTTGTGATATTATTATTATGATGATGAGTTGTTATTATGGTCATGATGATTCATTATATCATGGGGTAGAAGAAAAATGAATTAGATTCAAGTGGATGGATCCAAAGTAACCAAGTTTGGATTAGCAGATGGATGCATCCACTTGAGTCTAATCCGCGTTTCTTTCACCCATTGATACAATAACTCATCATGACCATAATGATATAACAATCTCTTAATTGCTATTGTATCAAAACATGTATAAATACAATATAAAACAAAAGAAACAAAATACAGAGGAATAGTAGTAGCGCGGGGTAAAGCCCATGATGCTAGTATTTAGCAGTAGCGCAGGTACAACCACACGCTACCGATAACTTAGCAGTAGCGTGGGGTTGCACCCATCCTACTGCTAAAAGTTAGCTGTAGTGTCGTAGTAGTAGCGTGGGCCCCACGCTACTGCTAGCCTCTAAACCCGCGCCACTACTAGGGTTTTCTCTAGTAGTGATATTGCATATAATAGAGGCTGCTTGGGATGATTGGTTAACTGTTATGTTGGCACTCATAAAATATACTAGATCCCAAATAGTTGAAATTAGTATCCAAATATTTTTTTCCTAGCCGTATAGCATTAAAAACCACAAAAACGAGGGTCGTTATCCCACATGGTTTCATTGCCAACTTCGATTGGCGTTTATAGGGAATCACCATTAGTGGCGTGCTACTAGAGCCAAATCATTGTTATTTACCCAAAGTACAAGTACCATGTAAAATGACCCACACCTCCAATAACCTACTACTAGTGGCATGGCTAGATATGCATATGACAGCGGTGTGTGGGATCTAATGGTCTGGCCCGCATAAACTATTGTGGTGTGGACCATAAGGGCACACCACTAGTATTGTCAGCATGGACTCTTAACTTCCACACCACTAGTAACAAGTCAATAATTAGTGGTGTGTTCTTGGCTTCAACGCCACTAGTGACCTAGATACAATTGGTGTGTTGGTTGACAACAGACCACTAGTTGGGTGCACCAAGAATTCAACTTTGGGCGGCCTCCTTCCTCCTCTCTCCCTGCACTTCTTTCTCCTCTTTCTCTTCTTTCTCCTTTCATTCTCCTCTATCTATTCTCCCTACCTCTCTCTCTCACCTTACAATTTCTTCTTTCCTCTCTTCTCTCCCCTTCACTATATATCGAGCTCTCCCCCGATCTTCTCTTCGTACTCAAAACCCCTTCACTTTCCAATGTCCTCGGGCACTTGTCAATAGAGAATGCCAACCTTGAAGACGTGCTCGTCGCTAGCACGAGCAAAGTGAAGCGAAAGGCAGCCTAGCATAAATAGCGCCCGACATGCGGCAGAACACAACCAACTTGTAGGAAATCAGAACGGCCTTAAGGAAAAGATGAAAATGCCCACAAAAACAACCGACTTATCAGGCCGAGCAACCGAACCTCCATCTCAAGGTAACTCAAGACTGCCGAGTGAAACAACCCGACAAAAAGCAAAAGGTATTGCGAGCGCCAGTGTCTGGCTAGCGACAATGAAGCAATCCGGCAGGAGTGAGCACGAGCAGTACCCAGATAGCGCCAGGGAAGCAACCCTACAGGTTTGAGTGCATGCATGCTGACCACTTGCTGCCACAGTCCATGGCCGGACAAAACTACCCTAGTCGGCTGGCGCATGGGGCCAGAGGCAGCCGTTGGGCGGACCAAAGGTGCCCACCACGCGTGGTGAAGAGGGCCACGCGCGCGAGCGATGACAACATAGGGAGCGCTCTAACCGGATAGGCACAACGCGCTAGGCGGGTGTGACAAGGCCTTGGATGGAACGACCGGATTGCGCCCTACGAGGCTGAGGGCGCTAACATCGCGCATGGGGCCTTGCTCGGGGGCACACCAAATGCCGCCCATTGATGGTGTCCCTGAGCGCATGATTTACCCTTCATGGATCGCTGACCCGAGACACTCGGGTGCGTTCCATCTGGGTCCAAATGGCGTGGAGAGTCCCTGAGAGGCCCTCGTGGCATGCCACCACGGAACAGATGGCTCGGGGGGCACTCCTGCCCTCGATGAGCCCGAGGAGGTGACTACTCCATCATTCTTTCTAGGAGTAATTTTCCCTTTGTTTATATGAGTGTATTTTGGGTAAAATTTGCTCATTTTGTTTATGTAATTTTTGAAAATTATAAGCTCAGCTTTAATAAGATGTTTGCACGTATCTCATAAATTGCTCATGTAATTTTCAAAAATGGTCCAGGCATCAGAAAAATGTTGATGAAATTTTATTAACTTTTTGCACATCCTCAATAAAATTCATTACATTTAATATAATCTTCATTCATTTCTCAAAGTGTGCATGCCATTTATAAAATGTTCACATGTTAAAAAGAGTGTCCATGAAATTTCAAAAAATGTTCATGAGTTTTAGTTGGGGACAAAGACTAGATTGATGGACTTCATCATTGACTGCATCATGTGCCTCTTCTCTGCTCAACTAGAGCCAACAAGCATCACTGGAGTTCATCTCTATCCGTCTTCCTAACGAGATCCTGCAATTTACCTCCTTGGTGCATCTAGACACGAGAGCCTGACTTGCACCACTAATTTATGGTAGATGCTCTCAAGTGGAACCAAGCTGGAGAAGCAAGCTTTCATCTTTCTCCGGATGGAACGGACCTGCATCGACCTCATTACTATAGCCAAGCCAACATCCAGATAAAAGGTTTACAGTCCCCTAAAACCATAGATTTAATCACGCTTCATCCTTTATTTCCTTTATATTGTTTTATATATGTGAATTACATGTGATATTCAATATGTTTGCCAAAATAGTCGGTGTCCACACCCAAATCCGAATGTAACTCCACCCATGCCTCGTTAGCATCAACATTAGATGTGTCCTATACTAGCAAATTGTTCCGTCAGAAGAGCTCACCGTGGTGGATGCATCGTGGCCTGAGTGTTTCATACTGGGAGGTGAACGCATTCAGCGTTTATACATCCTGTGTAGTTAAGAATGGATGTGCCCCCAGATCTGTAGGCTCTTGGGTTATAATGAACTGAAGAGGGGTGTGAAGTGGATCACAATAATTTCACACAAATGAAGATGAGTGATGTTTATTCCCCGGTTATATTTATTTATAATGAGTGATACATTAATATGAACTATAGTATGGCGCCTTTGCCAAATGAACTATATATTCCATTCGTTTTCCCGTGATTATGATAGATGAAAGTATATTTGATATTCATTATCATTTCATAAGTCGGTTATTCATGTCAATATATATTAACTCATACAATAATATTAGAAAATCATTTAAGGTGGTATTTCTTGATTTCGGGATGAAGTGTTAAATGTCAGTTCTTTATTGGGAAAATTATGTACTCCCTCCATTTTTATATACAAGGCCACAAACTCATATTACAGTTACCAAGACAAAATTTAATGCCTTGCTTTGTAAACCAACTTTTTTTTCGTTTACCGGGATCGTTAATACTCTATATGCATGTAATGAGGGATAGGAAGCTGAGTGGAGTGTCATTATGACTGCATGCATGCAATTATTGAACATGTTGCTATTATGAGGAAATATCATTAACTTTAGATGCAAAGTGTATTTCTTATAGTGGCCTTATATAAGTAAATGGAGGGAGTATTTGTCACTATCAAGGACAAATATTCGATGGTTGTCACTATATATTAACAAATTGTGGCTATGACACTAATGCGCACGCAGAAATTAGGCACATGCCCCCATGCACTGTCTCCACGAAATGCCATCTCTTTTGACATGTTTCCTCCTCTGTGTGACCCACCAATTTGCCATTTAATCAACAATGGAGATGAGGCTCGTTTGACCTTTTGGGTTCCACCCCTAGTCCATATCATTAACCATCAAGGAATAGTGGATGTTGTCATGGAACAAATATTAGAAAACACCATATAAAAAACACTTCCACCCAATCCATTCCATTTCATTCGGTATGGCGCCTACAATACATTTAAAATGCTTGTCCATCGCTGCCTCCTAGCCTCCCATGCATCAAAGGCCTACCCATACTATGTTGCCTTCCCCTTCCCCCTCGCCTTTCCCGCCAATGGGGTAGAGGAGATATAAAAGAGAATGATATGACGACAACCCATAGAGATGACGTGCATGGGAATGCCGCTAATTTCTTTGCAAGCTTTGGTGGCGCAACCATAATACTTCTAATTCTAGATTCAACCATAGAGTATCATCTCTATATTGGGGCACCGACCAAATTTCCCTTGTTTATTAGTCTAGATTCAAAAAAAATGACAAGCAATTTGATAATCTCTTGAGGCTGAGAGAGCAAGGAATGAACGTATGTCTATCTTCCGTGTGTATATCAAATATTCTTTTTCTAATAGGCTAGGATAAATGCCAGTCCAAGTGTGGCTGTTCTGTGTGTCACTATGTATCTTGGCCATTGGTTTCCTGGTCAGAGTCTCCAAGAATTAAGGAATGGTGCTATAATTTCTAACTTATTTTACAATAAAACAGATATTGCATGTCAAGGTATATGTTACATTGAAGTTCCCCTACTTCTCCTTAATATGGCGCCCTTGACAAAAGAACAATATAACCATTTTTTCCCATGATTTATGGTAGAAGAATGTATATTTAATATGCTTTACAATTATCAATTGTGTCGGTCTTTTCATTTCAACATATCTTGATTCATATTGTTATAATAAAACCATTTGAGGCAGTATTTCTTCCCCTTGAGGTGAAGTCTTAACCGTCAGTTGTTTATTTTATATTCTCTTGTCTCTTCATTCTCAAAAAATAATAAGTGATTGCATAGTCTCTCGATGCTGAGAAAACAAGGAATGTATGTATCTCTACCTTATGTGTACTTTAATAAGTTTTGCACTGTAGGCTGGGACAAATGCCAGTCCAACTGCCGAGGTTCCGAGTATCAATATCTTGGCCATTGATTTGTAGTTTGGAGCTGCCAAGGAAGAAAGGATGGTGCTATCATTTCTAACATGCTTTCCGAGAATTCAGATATTGCATGTCAAGTTATATTTGACATCCATGTTCTCCCACTTTTGCTTATTCTTAATCATTTGCACACAACAATTGACATGCAATATATGCCCCAGCTAACACCTTTCTTTGTAGAATGGCGGATCTCTATTGAAAACCTCTGTTGACAGTGATGGCACATTATGGAAGAAGAAAATAGATCCCATCAAATGTGTGAAATCAGCCATTGAGAAGCTCGTATTGTGTGATTTCTGTGGGGGTGATAGCGAACTATTATTCTTTAAGTCCATTTTCAAAAGTGCGAACATGCACAAGGTGATTTGCATTGTCTTCTCGGATGATGTATTTTCCACCGGCATGCAAACTGATATGGATGAAAAATTTAAAAGGGCTGCCGCTTCGGTTGAATTAGCTAATGCGACTATGCAAATCTTCAGGGTGCATAAACGCAACTAGTGGAAATGCAAGACAGCATCTGATCTCTTACTTAGTGACCCTTTTGATTGCCTAACTTGAACAGGCCTGTCACTTCTTCCTGCTAGAAATTCTGCAAAGGGCTATTGAACTGATAGTCAAGTCCCTGAAGGCAATATAGCTTCTTTTAGGCAATATAGTACTCTGGGTTGTTAGGTTGCCGGCAGCTCTCCAAGTACAAGTACCCTGGCATTGCCTTTATTTTCTATTTAACTTATTAGCCATGTGGCTGATTTCTTGAACAAACATGTGTACCTTAAATGATGCCTACACTTTGCTTTTGTCGAATTTTATCTGCGACACCTCATGATAAATTCTTCAGATGATACGTAAATTCTGTGGATGTTGATGTCTACACGACATAGTAACTGTCTATTTTATTAGGTGTTTTCATGTGGCTAGCGCCAATTTTGTGAGCATTCTACATGTATGAAAGAATCATCTGCGAGTTAACAACAATCTGGTTGTGCATCTCAGAAATCAATTGGTTCTATCTTGGTTATAATATTGATCATGGTTTTCTGATTCCTGGATAATATACTTTAGCATACTGATCTTTACTGAATAATCCTAACTTTAAATATACAACTTGATATTTCATGAGTTCTACGTCTAAGAACATATAAATTTATCAAGTTAGAGGTCATGTCATGTACCTTGCATAAACTATTAGGTCCCAGTATACTAGACACCAGTTTGTGGGATCTAGTGGCTTGATCTCGCATAAACTATTAGTGTGTGGACCCTTAGGGCACACCACTAGTATTGTCACTAGTACTAGCGTGCACTCTAAACTTCCACGCCACCAGTAACCAATCAATTATTAGTGCTGTGTTCTTGGCTTCAACACCACTAGTGAGCTAGATACAATTGGTGTGTTAGTTGGACAACACGTCGCATGCCAATAATTCAGCTTTTGGCAGCCTGCTTCTTCCTCCACTCTCCCTTCACTTCTTTCTCCTCTTTCTCTTCTTTCTCCTTTCACTCTCCTCTCCTTAGCTTTTCTTCTTCCTCTCTTCTCTCCCCTACACTATATATCTAGATCTCCCTCGATCTTCTCTTCCTACCAAACCCCCTTCACTTTCCGATGTCCTCAGGCACCCACCGATGGACCTGTGTCCGCCGTCTGTCACAACTGAGAATGCCCACATCGGAGATGTGCTCGCTGCTGCCAGCAGGAGCGAAATGAATCAAAAGGAAGCCTAGCGTAAACAGCGCCTGACGTGCGGCGAAAAACAACAAACTTATAGGAAATTGGAAAGGGCTTAAGGAAAAGACAAAAACAGCCACAAAAACAACCCACTTATCAGGCCGAGCAACTGACCCTGCATCTCAAGGTAGCTCAAGACGGCCGAGTGAAACAACCCGGAACAAAGCAAGCGATATAGTGAGCGCCAGTGCCCGACTGGCGACAGTAAAGCAATCCGGCAAGTAGAGCACGAGCAGTGCCCAGCTAGCACCAGGGAAGCAACCCTGCAGCATCGAGTGCACGCATGTCGGCCAATTTCCACCATAGCCCCTAGCCGGGAAGAACTACCCTAGTCAGCTAGCGCACGAGCTAGAGGGAGCCGTCGGGCGGACCTAAGATGCTCGACAGACGTGGCAAAGCAGGCCACACGCGTGAACCAGGACAACGCAGGGAGCTCTCTAACCGGGCGAGTGCAATGTGCAAGGCGAGTGCGATGCGGCCCGGGATGCATGGCGCGACCGGACCAGACCGCACGAGGCGGAAGGCGTTGACAGGCGGGTCTGGAGATGCCATCGTGTGCGGGGCCCTACTTGCGGGCGTGCCCAACGCTGCCCAATGATGGTGTCCCGGAACGCGGTTCACCCATCATGGACCACCAACCTGGGACGCCCAGGTGCGCGCCATCCGCATTCAGATGGCGTCATGGATGGCGTGAAGAACCCCTAAGAGTCCTACACGGCTTGCCACCACAGAACAAATGGCTTGGAGGGCACTCTTGCCCTCGACGAGCCCCAGAAGGTGGGTACTCCAGCATCCTTTCTAGGTGTAATTTTTTCCTTTGTTTATATGAATGAATTTTGGGTAAAATACGCTCATATTGTTTATGTAAACAAAAAATATTAACTCAGATTCAATAAGATGCTTGCACATATATCACAAACTATTCATGTAATTTTCAAAACTGGTTCAGGCACTCAAAAAAACGCTCATGAACTTTAGTGACTTTTCGCACACATCCTCAATAAATGTTCATTACATTTAATATAATCTTTATACATTTCTCAAAGTGTTCCTGCATTTAAAAAATGTTTGCATGTTAAAAAGAGTGTCCATGACATTTCTAAAAATGTTCATGAGTTTTAATTGGGGACAAAGACTAGATTGATGGATTTCATCATTGACCGCATCCTCTACCTCTTCTCTGCTCAACCGGAGCCAACAAGCATCACTGGAGTTTGTCTCTATCCATCTTCCTGATGAGATCCTGCAATGTACCTTATTGGTGCATCTAGACGCGAGAGCCCAACTTCTGCACAACCAATTTATCATATTTTACATATTCGGGTCTCCGAAATCTTTAGACAATAATATGTGATTGATTGCTGACTTTATTTAGCAATGACTGATTTTTTTTAGGGTCTGAGCAATGATTGAATGCCGACTTGTCAACAGAAGGAGGTAAAAAGGGCCGACAAGGAGTTAAAAATTCAGAGAAAAAATAAAAAGGTGAAAAAGGCCCACGTATATTACTCCTGCGGCGTCCTGCCCGACCAGCCGGCCCAAATGTCGAAACCAAACCCTAACTCTGCAGACATTGGGACAGAGTGTAAACTCACTGCTCGAGGTCATGCAGCCAACCCCAATCCAATTCCCATCTCTCTTTCGCCGGCCGCCGCTCTCTGGCCTTTCCTTGCCCACTCGCGCCAACGCAATGGACATCCTCATCGACCGTATCCTCCGCTGCGTCCCTGCTCCACTTGGGCCAATCACCACAACCAGGCAACCAGCGCCCTCCCTCTCCCTGCAGATTTCGGGTCCGCCACCTACTCCAGCGGCCGGCGCGTCAACATCAGCGCCCTCCGGAAGGCATCCAGCACCAGATCGTCTCCAAGCTTCAAATGAAGGAGGCCGGACGGACCACCATCCTGTCCTCAAGCTGGAGATACATCTGGTTCTCCTCTCCACCCCACTCGACCTCGACGCCAGCAGCCTGATCCCCTGCCACGGTTGCAACGGACCTGATGACCTGAACGCCGTGGTGAGCCGAGTCTCCCAGGTCATTGGCTCCCACGAGGGCCCTTTCCGGTCCGTCCCCCTAATGGCAAAGCCATCCCTTTGTTTATATGAGTGTCTTTTTGGTAAAATATGCTCATATTGTTTATCTAATTTTTGAAAAATTATTAGCTCAGATTTAATATGATGTTTGCACATTTTCACAAACTGTTCAATTAATTTTCAAAACTGGACCATGCACTCAGAAAAACGTTCATGGAATTTTAGTAACTTTTCGCACATCCTCGATAAATGTTCATTACATTTAATATAATCTTCATACATTTCTCAAAGTGTTCATGCCATTTAAAAATTGTTCACATGTTAAAAAGAGTGTCCATGAATATTGTACTCCTGCATTCCATAGACAAAATATGTGATTGAGTGCCAACTACGTTGCAAATCCCAGACTTGTCAACGGAAGGAGGTAGTAAAAAGGGCCGACGAAAAGTTAATAATTTAGAGGGAAAAAATGAAGGTCACAAAGGCCCACAAATATTGTAGTCCTGCGACGCCAGTCCCGACCAAGACCAACCGGCCCAAATTTCGGAACCAAACCCTAGCTCTGATAGACATCGGGGAGAGAGTGTAAACTCACTGTTTGAGGTCATGCAACCAACCCCCCAATCCATTCCCGTCTCTCTTTCCCCGGCCGCCTCTCTGACCTTTCCTTCCATGTCATGGACATCCTCATCGACCGCATCTTGCGCTGCCTCCCTGCTCCACCTGGGCCAATCACCACCACTGTCGTCCTCCCTCTCCCTCTCCAGATTTCGAGTCAGCCTCCTACTCCAGCGGACAGGGCGTCAACATCAACACCCTCCCCGAAGACATGCAACACCAGATTGTGTCCAAGCTCCCCATGAAGGAGGTCGGCCGCACCACTGTCCTGTCCTCAAGCTGGAGATACATCTAGTGCTCCAGCTCGCTCGACCTCGACGCCAACAGCCTGATCCCCCACGGCTTCGATGACGGACCTGATGTCCCCGACACTGTGGTGAGCCGCGTCTCCTAGGTCATCGGCTCCCACGAGGGCCCTTTCTGATCCGTCCACCTCAACAGCGAGGCCATCGTACACCGGACTTCTAAGCTTAGGGAGTGGACAAAGGCGTTCGCTAGGAAGGGTGTGCAGGAACTTGTCTTTGTGAACCGCTGGTCCCTCGTCTTCATCAGTCTTCCTGAAGAGATCCTGCGGTGCACCTCCCTGAGACGTGTGTTGTTCTGGCACGCCATTCAGCTCGCCGTGGTGAATGCACCAAGGCTTGAGTGCGTCATACTCTAGGAGGAGGATGCATACAACATTACTGTTGGAAATATGCCCTAGAGGCAATAATAAAATGGTTATTATTGCATTTCCTTGTTCATGATAATTGTCTATTATTCATGCTATAATTGTATTGACTGGAAACCGCAATACATGTGTGAAAATACATAGACCACAACATGTCCCTAGTGAGCCTCTAGTTGACTAGCTCGTTGATCAACAGATGGTCATGGTTTCCTGACCATGGACATTGGATGCCATTGATAACGGGATCACATCATTAGGAGAATAATGTGATGGACAAGACCCAATCTAAGCATAGCACAAGATCGTGTAGTTCGGTTGCTAAACTTTTCTAATGTCAAGTATCATTTCCTTAGACCATGAGATTGTGTAACTCCCTGATACCGTAGGAGTACTTTGGGTGTACCAAACATCACAACGTAACTGGGTGACTATAAAGGTGCACTACAGGTATCTCCGAAAGTGTTTGTTGGGTTGGCACAAATCGAGACTGGGATTTGTCACTCCGTATGACGGAGAGGTATCTCTGGGCCCACTCGGTATTGCATCATCATAATGAGCTCAATGTGACTAAGTAGTTAGTAACTGGATCATGCATTACGGAACAACTAAAGTGACTTGCCGGTAACGAGATTGAACGAGGTATTGGGATACCGACGATCGAATCTCGGGCAAGTAACATACCGATTGACAAAGGGAATTGCATACGGGATTGCTTGAATCCTTGACATCGTGGTTCATCCAATGAGATCATCGTGGTACATGTGGGAGCCAACATGGGTATCCAGATCCCGTTGTTGGTTATTGGCCAGAGAGCTGTCTCGGTCATGTCTGCATGATTCCCGAACCCGTAGGGTCTACACACTTAAGGTTCGATGGCGCTAGGGTTATAAAAGAAGTTTGTATGTGGTTACTGAATGTTGTTCGGAGTCCCGGATGAGATCCCAGACGTCAGGAGGAGTTCTGGAATGGTCCGGAGGTAAAGATTTATATATGGGAAGTCCAGTTTCAGTCACCGGAATAGTTTCGGGGGTTATCGGTATTGTACCGGGACCACCGAAAGGTGTCCGGAGGTCCACCGGGTGGGGCCACCTACCCCCGGGGGCTTGATGTGCTGAATATGGGAGGGAACCAGCCCCTAGTGGGCTTGTGCGCCCCTCCCCAAGGGCCCAAGGCGCCCAGGGTTGAAAATCCTAGGGAAGGGGGGCGCCTCCACCTTGCTTGGGGGGAAAGCCTCCCCTCCTGGCCGCCGCCCCTCCCCTCTAGATGGGATCTGGAGGGGGCCGGCCCCCTCTCCCCTTCCCCTATATATAGTGGGAGTTTTGGGGCTGCCAAGAACAAGAGTTTCCCTCTCTCCTGGCGCAGCCCTACCCCACTCCCTCCTCGTCTCTCGCAGTGCTTGGTGAAGCCCTGCTGGAGTGCCATGCTCCTCCATCACCACCACGCCATTGTGCTGCTGCTGGACGGAGTCTTCCCCAACCTCTCCCTCTCTCCTTGCTGGATCAAGGCATGTGATACGTTTCCGGGCTGCACGTGTGTTGAACACGGAGGCACCGTTGTTCGGTGCTTAGATCGGATTCGGCCGTGATCTGAATCGCTTCGGGAACGACTCCACCGACCGCGTTCTTGCAACGCTTCCGCATCGCGATCTTCAAGGGTATGAAGATACACTCCCCTCTCTCTTGATGCTAGAATCTCCATAGATTGATCTTGGTGATGCGTAGAAATATTTGAATTTCTGCTACGTTCCCCAACAATTACCCCCGCCAAGATCAAGATTGGAAATGATCCTCTGCTTCGGGCTATTGGCTACCTCAATCCCACATTGCATGTGCTCCAGATTGGGGACGAACTAATCATGGTAGTTCTTCTCAAATTTCAAATGGATTGTTTATAATTCTTTCCATGCTACTATATGCCTTCTTGCACCCTGCTTGTTTACTGTCCAATTTTTTATTTATTTTCCTGATCAGAAAATGCTCAAAATCACATATGCACTACAGGAAAATCCGGTTTTCCCATGTGTTATCCCATAAGCCGAGGCTTTTTTTCAGGTACTCGTCTTATGTTCCTCTAAGGCGAGTCTAGAAAAAAACAGCCGGCAAATTTAAAGGACTCGGCTTATGGCCATCTATAAGCCGAGTGTTGCAAAAAAAAGGTCTCAGCTTATAGGTATAACATGGTATCTACCGGAAAAAGCACCCGGCTTACAGCACGCACTCGGCAAAAGACATCTGCCACGTGTCTACAACGGAGGCGGCTGCCGGTGCTGTCACGAAACAGCCTATAAGCCATGTGGCCAAAGCTGGCACTCGGCTTACATGGTCTAAAAGAGGTGTAAGTGCATCTAGTTCCCCTTAGTGATTTTGGTGTATTGAAGACTTATAGGTTAAGGATCTAATGTGTTTATGAGTATACACAGGTCTATAAGTCTATGAGGAGTTTGATATTTACAGAGAAAGTCGACCCCTAGAAATGAATACCTTCGACTGAAGATTCTGGTATTTCTGAAGACTTTCATGAAGACTTTGAAAGTGAAGAAATTGGTGTGTCCGTGAAGACTTGATATTCATGCCAGGAATATGAAGCTTGAAGACTTTTGTTTTCATAGTTTTGTTTTTCTCTTTCTTGAGTCATAGGAAACACCGTACTATTAAAGGGGGTCGAGGAAATACTAAGGAAAAATTTCCATGTGATGCTCAACTCAAAATCCTACACCTACCAATCCCTTCGAGTGAAGCCATTGGAAATCTCATATAGTTCAGTCAATTTCTTCAGTGACAGAGACAAAGTTCTTCTGGTCGCTGAGGAATTTGTTCTGACTGAGGAGTTAGGAATTCGCCAGTGCGGATTGCCTACACAGTGAGGAACATGATAGCCCTGAGGAATTTGAGAGTCAAATTTCCGACCGTTGTTGTGGTACGCGCCAGCTATCCCAAAATATCTTATCCACATAACGGTCATATCATTGAAGGGAATTTATGTCTTATCATGTCGGGCTGCTCCCTAGGCTATAAATAGCCGCCCCCTACAACCACTAGCTGGTTGGCTGCTACGAGAGAAACTGACACTTGTCATTTGAGAGCAACCCATCCTCCGAGGAATGTGAGCGAAAATCATCGAGTGAGGAAAATCCAAACCCAAACACCCACAAACCCAAAGTGATTGAGCATCACTGAAGAGATTGATCCTGCGTGGATCCAACGCTTGTTACCTTTGAAGACTGTGCTTCTTCCAGATGGTTAGGCGTCATGGTCTAGAGCATCCAAGAGGAATTGTGGATCGCCGAGTGACCGAAGTCTGTGAAGGTTTGGAAGTCGCCTGAAGACTTACTATGAGTGATTGGACGAGGTCTGTGTGACCTTAGTTCAAGGAGAATACGGTGAGGACTTGGTGTCTTGAGCTGCGTGCTCAGCGACTTGGTGTCCGGGACTGTGTGTCCTCGAGTTTAAATACTCAGCCGCTCCAACCAGATGTACAACTGAGACAGCAGTTGGAATTGGTCTACCAAATCACTGTCTTCACCAACCCTACTGGTTCTATTTCCTCAACTCTTTCATTTCCTCATTACTATGTTGAGTGATTGTTCATATCTGTGTTTGAAGACCTTGACTGAAGACTTTCTCAATTTCCTCAGTTCAATTTCTTCAGTCTGTTTGTCTTCTTCTTGTGTTATCCTGTGATTACGCTTTCTGTACTCTGTGCTTGTCTTCATTTCATCATGATGACCATGCCTGTATTTTGCTATGCTTACTCTTGAGTACTTATTCCGCTACAAGTAGTTCTTCGCTAAGGAATTTCCTCACCGGCAAATTCCTCAGTGAAGAAGTCATAAAAATCGCCTATTCACCACCCTTTAGTCGATATAACGCACTTTCAATTGATATCAGAGCAAGGTACTCCCTTGTTCTGTGTGATTTTGGTTTAACCGCCTGGACTTTTAGTTATGTCGACCGCATGTATGATCAAGGTCTCTGCTGGGTGTCCTACCTTCGATGGCACGGACTACCCCTACTGGAAGAATAAGATGTGAATGCATCTTGAAGCAATTGACAACGATCTCTGGTACGTTGTGGAAAATGGTGTTCCCTCAGTCACACCTTCTCTGACTGCTGCTGATGTGAAGAGATTCAAGCAACTCGATTCTCAAGCGAAGAATATCATACGTGGTCACCTGAGTAAAGGGCAGTATGGCAGAGTGGGTGCTTTGGAAACTGCTAAGCTTATCTGGGATAGGCTCTCCAAAGTAAACGAAGGAGTCTCAACTCAACGTTACTCTCGTGTTGACGTTCTTCGCAATCTCTTCAACCGCTTCAAAAGACTCGACAATGAAAATGTTCAGCAAACCTTCGATCGCCTCACTGATATCTCAAATGAGCTTCAAGCGCTCGGTGCCACTGACATCACCGATCATGAGGTGGTGAAGAAATTGCTGAGATCACTCGATTCATCATTTGACACTCTGGCACTGATGATTCAAGAGTGTGCTGACTACAAGTCGCTAGATCCCGCTGATATCCTCGAGAGGCTAAATACTCATGAGTTCCAGCTTGCTGAAAAGAGAGATCTCTATGGTTCAAGCTATGGCAAACCACGTGCCCTGAAGGCCAAGGCAGTGTCTGAATCTGAGTGTGAAGATTCTGGTAGTAGCCTTGGTGACCCTGAAGAATTGAGCCAGGAGCTAGCGCTGCTAGTGAAGAAATTCCAGAAATTCTCAAGACGTGGTCGCTTTGGAAAATCTTCAAGGAGCAGTGATTCCTCGTCAAGTGACTATAAGAGAAGGCTATGCCACAAATGCAAGAAGCCTGGTCACTACATTCAAGATTGTCCTCAGTGGGACAAGGAACTAAAGAAGAAGAAATACAAGGATTACAGTTCTGATGATGCCAAGAAGAAGAAGAAATCTTCAAATACTTCATCATCAAAATCCTCGAAGTCACCATCTCACAAGAAGAGCAGCTCCAAGAAGGCTCGGGCATTCATTGGCAAGGAAATGGATTCTGAGGCTGAATCTGAGGATAATGAGGAAGAAGAGGGATCCGAGGAGTCTGAGTCAGGTGTGGCAAGTCTAGCTCTTGCTACCGCATTCGTCAGCAAGTCAATCTTCAACTCTGAAGATAATGGCAACACCAACAACGCTGATGAAGGCAATGATGACTATGCCCCCACCTACTGCTTCATGGCAAAGGCTGCTAAGGATGATCAACCCAAAGCAAACGAGTGGGTCCTCGATAGTGGTTGTACAAATCACATGACTGGTGACAAGAATCTATTGATGGATGCTCCCTTAACTCCATCACATCTAAAGCATATCATCTTTGCTGACAAAGGCAAAAGTCAGGTATTGGGTCTAGGTAAGGTTGCGATCTCTAAAGATCGACACATGGACAAAGCCATGCTTGTCGAGTCCTTAGGATACAACCTCATGTCTGTCTCAATGCTTTGTGATCTTGATATGGTTGTCGTCTTTGGAAAGTATCGTTGTTTTGTGATCATGGAAGCTGACAATTCCAAAGTCTTCGAAGGCTTTAGGAGAGGAGACTTGTACATTGTTGATTTCTCTATGGGACCACAACCTGTCGTGTGCTTACATGCAAAAGCTTCAGAAGGCTGGCTATGGCATCGACGACTTGGTCATGCAGGCATGAGGAATTTGCACACGCTTGCGAAGAAGAAGCATGTCATTGGCATTGAGAATGTCAAATTCCTCAAGGATCACTTGTGTGGTGCCTGTGAAGCTGGGAAGATGACTAAGGCCAAGCATCCAGCAAAGACTATTATGACCACTACTCATCCATTTGAATTGCTTCACATGGATCTCTTCGATCCTAATCATTATTCTGCTGTGACTAATGATGCATCTCTATATGGCTTTGTTATTATTGATGATTACTCTCGTTACACATGGGTACACATTGTTACTTACAAACATGAAGTGCAGGAAGTCTTCAAACGATTTTCCTCGAGGGCTTCAACCAACTTTGGTGTGAAGATCAAGCACACCAGGAGTGACAATGGAACTGAGTTCAAGAATTCCGGTCTTGATGGCTATCTTGACGAACTTGGTATTACTCATGAGTTATCTGCTCCTTATACTCCTCAGCAAAATGGCATCATGGAGCACAAGAACAGAACTCTTGTTGAGATGGCTTGCACTATGCTTGATGAATACAAAACACCTCATCGGTTTTGGATTGATGCAATTGATACCGCGTGCCACATCATCAACAGAGTATGTCTTCACAAATTCTTCAAGAAGATTGCCTATGAACTCCTCACTGACAAGAAACCCAATGTGAGTTATTTCAAAGTCTTCGGTGCTAAATGTTGTATTAGAGATCCTCATCACAATGCTAAATTTGCACCGAAAGCACATGAAGGTTTTATGCTTGGTTACGGAAAGGACTCGCACACCTACAGAGTCTTCAACATCACTCTTCACAAGATTGTTGAAACTGTAGATGTGCGGTTCGATGAAACTAATGGCTCGCAAAGAGAGCACCTACCTTCTGTGATAGATGAACCAGCACCTGAGGATTCTATCAGGTTCAAGGCTACTGAGGATATCATTCCTATCGAAGAATCTACTGAAGAGTTCATTCCAGAAAGCGAAGATCGTCGAGCTGATGTACCTGAGGAAAATGCTGAAGAAAATGCTGATCAATTTCCTCAATGACAACCAGCTCATCCTCGCATTGCAAAAGAAGTGTAAGTTGAAAAGATCATCAATGACATTGAAGCACCAGGTCCTCTCACATGCTCAAAAGCTTCACATTTATCTAACTTTTGTGGGCACTATGCTTTTGTCTCTATCACAGAGCCCACCAAGGTAGATGAAGCATTTCTGGAGCCTGAGTGGATTCAGGCTATGCAAGAAGAATTACATCAGTTCGAGCTCAATAATGTCTGGGAACTGGTCAAACGTCCAGATCCTCGCAAGCATAATATCATCGGCACAAAGTGGATCTACCGCAACAAGCAAGATGAAAATGGCCTTGTGGTGAGGAATAAGGCACGGCTTGTAGCTCAAGGCTACACACAGGTTGAAGGAATTGATTTCGATGAAACTTTTGCACCTGTTGCTAGACTTGAGGCTATTCGCATATTACTTGCTGATGCTAACCATAATAATATTATCTTACAACAAATGGATGTGAAAAGTGCATTCCTCAATGGTAAGCTTGAGGAAGAAGTATATGTTGCTCAACCCCCAGGTTTTGAAGATCCAAAGAACCCTGACAAAGTCTTCAGACTAAACAAGGCCCTCTATGGCCTCAAGTAGGCCCCTCGGGCGTGGTATAACACTTTGAAGGAATTCTTCGTGAAGAATGGCTTCACACCCGGTTCACTCGATCCTACTCTCTTTACTAAATCTTATGATGGTGAACTGTTTGTGTGCCAAATATATGTTGATGATATTATCTTTGGCTGTACTGATATGAATTTGCCTATATGATGAGTGAAGAATATCAAATGTCTATGATGGGAGAGTTGAATTTTTTTTAGGTCCTCAAATTCGTTAACAGCACAATGGCATATTCATATCTCAGGAGAAATAGCTCAAGGAAGTTCTGAGGAAATTCGGCATACAAGACTGCAAAGGAGTCAAAATTCCTATGCCCACAAATGGCCATCTATGCACTGATGAAAATGGTATTGACTTCGATCACAAGGTATACCGCTCCATGATTGGTTCTTTATTGTACTTATGTGCATCTAGGCCAGATATAATGCTTAGTGTTTGCATGTGTGCCCGATTTCGAGCTACACCGAAGGAATCACACCATAAGGTTGTGAAGCATATTCTTCGATATCTAGCTCACCCACCAACACTAGGACTATGGTACCCCAAGGGCTCTACTTTTGATCTCATTGGATATTCTGACTCTGACTATGCTGGTGATCGTGTGGACCGCAAGTCAACATATGGTACTTGTCATTTCCTCGGACGATCTTTGGTCTGTTGGTCCTCGAAGAAACAGAACTGCGTATCACTGTCTACTGCTGAAGCTGAGTACATTGCTGCTGGTTCTTGCTATGCTCAACTGCTGTGGATGAAGCAAACTCTCAAGGACTACGGCATCAACATGAAGAATGTGCCTCTCTACTGTGACAATGAGAGTGCCATCAAGATTGCTCACAACCCAGTTCAGCACTCGAAGACAAAGCACATTCAGATTCGTCATCATTTTCTTCGTGATCATGTGTTGAAGGGCGACATTTCTATTGAGCATGTGAAGACTGAAGAACAGCTAGCCGATATCTTCACGAAGCCCTTGGATGAGAAGAGATTTAGCAAGTTGCGGTGTGAGCTAAATATCTTAGAGTCTTCGAATGTTCTTTGAAAAGGACACACATCCTAACACTTATGCAAAATTGATGACTTAGATGTGCAACACATGAAGAAACGTTTTTCTTCAATCAATGAAGAATAACACTCTAAGTGTGAAGAAATTAATGAAGAATTTGATTCTCAGAACCCTACGACAATTGTACGAGGTATCTGAAATCATCATTCTTATACAGTGGGTCACGCCACCACCAAAGTTGAAAATCTTTTTTTGAAATTCCTCAGTTTTGAAATTCTTCAGTTTTTCAAATTCTTCAACTTTGCAAAATCTTCACTGTTTTCGTTGTTTTTCTTCATTGGCTATATGTATTTATATGGGTTTATGTCCTCTACAACATTCACTTATGGCTATTTCTTCAAGTTGCATTTTCTGCTAAGTGAATGTGATCGGACCCTTCCCCCTCTATGCTATACTCAACCCAATCTGTTCACAAATTCTTCATGTGCGTTCTATTTGAAACTCGTTCAAAATCTTCACTGTGTCCTTGTCAGCTGAAGAAATTGCGAACCAAACTTTAAAACCTATCTTATCCAAATTTTCGGTTTTGCCGCTCAAACCGTCCCGTATCCCACGATAGACTTATCTATTCACCCACGATCTAACACGATCTACACCTTCAGTATGTGGGTGACACATGTCAAGCGAATGAGAAGGGTCAGGGGCACGTTCGTCCTAAATCTTCGGGCGAACAGTTTTTCACCGTGACTATAAATACCCCCTCACCCTTCCTCACTTCCTTTACTCCGCTCGACCGCTCTCTCTCGCTCGAGCTTCTCAAACCCTAGTGCCACCGCTACTTCATCGTCGCCGGTGAGGAAGAGCTTCACTGCCTCGACCTCTTCGCCGTCGTACTCGCGCCGGCTGCGGAAATCTTCACTCCGCCGCCGCCGTAGTTGTCTTCCTCCGCCAAGTTAGGGCGTGGAAGATCTGAACTGATGAGCTTCAAATCTACACTTCTTAGTTCGTCGTGTTCGTCATCAAGGGTAATTAAACGTTACTTTTACTACCCTCCTTGATTCTAATTTTCTCTACAAAATCTTCAAATGTGTTTTATTCTTCAAATCCTCACACACAAAACACCTCATTAATCATCTGTTCTTGATTCATTTCCCTAAGCATCATTTTCTTCAAGATTCCTCAATTGTGTGGATTGTCGATCTATACAACTCTAGAACCTAAGACAAAGTACGCTTAGTGAAATTCTTCAAGACACATCTGGTCAAATTCCTCAAACTTGTTCATTTTGAAAATCTTCTGAGAACGCATATGACCTCTTCAAATTCCTCGCAATTATACTCTGTTCACAGGTACTCATGTCCGCTGCTGAATCACTAGGTTCTCATCAACTTAACTCATTTGCAGCGTTCCTTGAAGAAAAGTTGCATACTTCTTCAGAGTGTTCAATTGTTCAAATTTCTCATCTGAAGAATATGGCTGAAGGGAAGAAACCACAGAAAGGAGGAAAGAAGCCTGAGGTCATGACTGCATTTGAAATTCCTGAGGACATCTATGCTGACTATTGCACACCTGATGAGGCCGAGTTCGGAAAAGAAAGCAAAACTCAGCGCAAGGTGCGCATACAAAGGATTGAAAGAAGGTGGACAAGAGAATGGAGGGAGTACAGATATGTAACTCCAAAGTATATGAAGAAATTCGCTCTAAATCCTCCATGCCCAAGAGCTCCATTGGCACCTGGTCAAAGAGCTGATCCCACCAGCCTCAAGCGCGGTGAGGATTTTCCTGATGAATGGACCAAGCGCCAAGCCAAGTTGGCTAGACACGCCAAAGAAGCAGTGAGGAAATTTAATGAAGACTCTGCAGCTACTGCTGCCACAAAGGCCTCTGACAAGCCTAGAAAATCAATGGCAAAGAAGCCTGCTCACAAGCCAAGTGCTTCATCAACTATGCCCTCACGGCCAAGTTCCTCAGTAATGCCCTCTCGGCCAGAATCTTCAAAGCCCTCACGGCCAATTCCTCACGCTGCTCCTACTCCTCCAAAGTCCTCAGTTGCTCCGGCAAAGTCCTCAACACCTGTACATCTGGCCACATGCCAAAGGACTACACGCATCTCTATTGCCTCTAGTGTCTCAGCAAGTTCCTCAGCTGCACCAAACTCTTCATCAGGCCCCACTCTGCTGAAGACAAAGGCCACTGTTGGACGAGGTCCTCGGCCTAGTCCGAAGAAGAAACAAGTTGCCTTCCATGTGCCATCTGACGATGATGTTGCTGATGATGAACTTGCAGAAATCATCAGAGATAGGCAAGAAAGGGCCGCTAGAGCCAAAGGCACAAATGTGCCACTTCTTTTGGATCCTAAGTTGATCCTCGACTACATTGATCTCTGGCACAAGGACCCAAACACTCCTATGCCTGATTTCCATCTGACACCTGGCCAAAGTCACATGCTGACCCATTTCATCTCTGAAGAGAAATGGAAATTTGAGAAGGTCAGACAAATCATGAAGGCTCAGTTCAGGAAAGAGAAGTTCCTGAAGAACAATATTGTCAAAATGACACCTGATGAACTCCTCGAGATCCAGTCTGAGATCAAAACCCTCAGCGATAATTTCAATTCCTATTATGTTGATTGGCAAGGAGCCAAAGTCAGGTTTGTTAAACGGACTGAGAAGTTCACCAATGTTGCAGCCCCATCGCAACAAGAAAGTCCTCATGCTACAGCCTCTGCTCAGCAAAATGAAGAACATGCCAGCACCGCTGATGATTTTCAGCCTGCTGAAGAAAATGCTAGCTCCAAGGCTGATGATTTCATTCCAGCCGCTGAAGAAACTGCCAGGGCATCCACTAGTGGTGCGCCTGAAGAAAATGAAGAAGTCGGGGCAACTGCATCAGTTGCTCCTGAAGAAATTCAACCAGATTCCTCAGCTCCTCCTGCACCTACACCAACTCCTACCCTTCCATCTGCATCAGATGTGAGAAAGACCAAGGCTGCAGAGAAAGCTGTAGTGAAGAAAAGGAAAGCATCATCTGCTTCAGATTCTTCAGCTCCGAAGAAAATGAAGACTATGACCAGCTCTTTTGAGAACCCTATTGATGTTGTTCCAATTTCCACCATACCATCTAAGGACCTTGTTCCTTATGGTGAAGAATATGCGATCCCTAGTGGATCTGATGAAGAACATCATTCTGCTGCTTCGTCAGAGCAGATTGATGAAGAAATTGAAGTGGATGCAATCCCTTCAACTCCTGCTGCTTCCTCGCCCATGCCTCAGTTCACAGCTGAAGAGGTCGGCATTAAAGAACTTGAAGATGAAGACATGGACATTGGATGCTCCACGCCTGTGATGACTGATGACTTTTGGGAAAGTCAGCATCCCAATACTCCACTCTTCACACCACTACAGCAGATACCTCAGTCCCCCGCACCAACCGTTCAGCTGGGCTCTGAAGAAACTCATCCCACCTCGTCTGTGCATGAAGAAAGTCCAGCCACTAGTGCTGAAGAAACTGCTGCTGCTGATACGTTGCACATGCAAACTGCCACTGAAGAGGAACCAGAAATTCCTCAGCCTGAAGAAGCAGAAATTCCTCAGCCTGTAGAACCTGAGATTGTGATTCCTGAGGTTGTGATGCAACTCACTGACACTCCTGTGCCCAAGCCAAAGGATCCATTCTCAAAGAAGCAACAATTCAAGGCTGCTGATTTCTTTAACGAGCATGTGTTCTTCAGTGCTTATAATCCATATGATTCTGCTCGCATAAGGAAGAGGCGTTTCTGGACTACTAGTCAAGCAAATTTCTATTCCTCTGTACTATTCGATAAAGACAAAGTCTTCGATCATGCACACATTCCTCACATGGACATTTTCCTCAGCTGATGACAAAGGCAAGGCAACTGCTATGATAGATGAAGGCATTCGTCCATTGGATGGTCAATTTCGCAAGGCTGCATCTTACTCCACCAATGATGACTCTACCACACATGATTCTGCCGCCAACACCTCTGCCAAGCAAATTCCTCAAGCCACAGCACCCAGGGTGATGACTGATCGTGAGTTACTCCTCAGTCTTCATCAGAAAGTTGATCGCAACCATAAATGGGTCAAGCGTCAGTTTGGTTCCATTCTTTACAACATGACCTCAACCCACAATGATGTGAAGAAAAACCAATACTACCTCCATGAAACCTTCAACCGTAATTGGGTTGTTCTATCTCATATCTACAGCGCTGAAAATCTGAAGAACATGGGTCTCAAGGAAGAATTTGACTGGTCTGCACCTCCACCGAAGAAATTCAAGAAGGTCAAGGTTCCTTCCTTGGTGGCCAGCTCCTATTCTTCATCGCGTGACACTAATGAAAATGAAGACTTGGACGACACTGCGGCAGGCCCTACTACGACAACCGACCCCGGCAACGCTGGCGCTCCTCCATCAACTTGATATTCTTCAGGGGCGTTAGTCCTCAGTTTTGATCCTTTTGGTCATTCGATGACAAAGGGGGAGAAATCTGAGTTAGTCTTCAAGCGGGTCTATTATATGGGCGTTTTTTTGCTAAGTTACAACTCTCGTTCTTCTGAAACTTTTATTGGATCGAGTTGTAATCTTAAACCCGATGGTGCTCTGATACTTTTGATGCACTATGCTCTAATTTTGCATGCTTATTTCTCGTTAATATTATTACTCGCATGCTGAATCTCCTTAGGCACCATATTTCATCGTGCACTTCAAATTCTTCATATTATATGGCAAATGCATGTATGAATTACAAGATATAGGGGGAGATCTCCATGATTCAACTCTTCAAGTGTGCATTGCTTCAAAAGCAAATTCCTCACTATGCACATCTTCAGGGGGAGTTCTTCTATATCTTGCTATCAAATTCCTCAGTATCAGTACTTACACTTCATATGTTTATCCCCGTTGAAAAGTTAACCTATATTGTCATCACTCACCAAAAAGGGGGAGATTGTAAGTGCATCTAGTGCCCCTTAGTGATTTTGGTGTATTGAAGACTTATAGGTTAAGGATCTAATGTGTTTATGAGTATACACAGGTCTATAAGTCTATGAGGAGTTTGATATTTACAGAGAAAGTTGACCCCTAAAAACGAATATCTTCGACTGAAGATTCTGGTATTTATGAAGACTTTCATGAAGACTTTGAAAGTGAAGAAATTGGTGTGTCCGTGAAGACTTGATATTCATGCGAGGAATATGAAGCTTGAAGACTTTCGTTTTCATAGTTTTGTTTTTCTCTTTCTTCAGTCATAGTAAACACCGTACTGTTAAAGGGGGTCGAGGAAATACTAAGGAAAAATTTCCATGTGATGCTCAACTCAAAATCCTATACCTACCAATCCCTTTGAGTGAAGCCATTGGAAATCTCATACAGTTCAGACAATTTCTTCAGTGACAGAGACAAAGATCTTCTGGTCGCTGAGGAATTTGTTTTGACTGAGGAGTTCGGAATTCGCCAGTGCGGATTGCCTACACAGTGAGGAACATGATAGCCCTGAGGAATTTAAGAGTCAAATTTCCGACAGTTGCTGTGGTACACGCCAGCTATCCCAAAATATCTTATCCACATAACGGTCATATCATTGAAGGGCATTTATGTCTTATCATATCGGGCTGCTCCCTAGGCTATAAATAGCCGCCCCCTACAACCACTAGCTGGTTGACTGCTCCGAGAGAAACTGACACTTGTCATTTGAGAGCAACCCATCCTCCGAGGACTTTGAGCAAAAATCATCGAGTGAGGAAAATCCAAACCGAAACACCCACAAACCCAAAGTGTTTGAGCATCACTGAAGAGATTGATCCTGCATGGATCCGACGCTTGTTACCTTTGAAGACTATGCTTCTTCCAGACGGTTAGGCGTCATGGTCTAGAGCATCCAAGAGGAATTGTGGATCGCCGAGTGACCGAAGTCTGTGAAGGTTTGGAAGTCGCCTGAAGACTTACCACGAGTGATTGGACGAGGTCTGTGTGATCTTAGTTCAAGGAGAATACGGTGAGGACTTGGTGTCCTGAGCTGCGTGCTCAGCGACTGGGTGTCCGGGACTGTGTGTTCTCGAGTTTAAATACTCAGCCGCTCCAACCAGATGTACAACTGAGACAGCAGTTGGAACTGGTCTACCAAATCATTGTCGTCACCAACCCTACTGGTTCTATTTCCTCAACTCTTTCATTTCCTCATTACTATGTTGAGTGATTGTTCATATCTGTGTTTGAAGACCTTGACTGAAGACTTTCTCAATTTCCTCAGTTCAATTTCTTCAGTATGTTTGTCTTCTTCTTGTGTTATCATGTGATTACGCTTTCTGTACTCTATGCTTGTCTTCATTTCATCATGATGACCATGCCTGTATTCTGCTATGCTTACTCTTGAGTACTTATTCCGCTGCAAGTAGTTCTTCGCTAAGGAATTTCCTCACCGGCAAATTCCTCAGTGAAGAAGTCATAAAAATCGCCTATTCACCCCCCATCTAGTCGATATAACGCACTTTCAAGAGGTCTCAGAGGAGTTTAGCTTTCATTTGTTTGTCCTAAATAGTTGGGATAAAGGAAATTTTACACATTTACTTGTACTTTATTCCTCTAAAAGAAAGAGATGGATACTAACAAAAAAGGATTTTTATATTCTTTTATCATACTAAGTTGGAAGACAATCGATCGGTAAGTCGTCGTGCTAAGGCCCCATAGGAAGAGGTTATGATTTCTTCTCACATGTTTACGTTTGTCCTTGCGAGAATGCAGAGAGAGAGAGAGGGAGAGAGCGGGAGAGGGAGGGAGGTATAGAAAGAGAGGGAGAGAGAAAGAGGTCAAACATTCTGTGGTAACTGATTTGCTATCATACTAGTATGTCTTGAGTGTTTCAAAGATAACCAAAACATCTTGAATGTTTCGAAGATAACCAAAACGTCTTGAATGTTTCAAAGATGATAAATGTCTTGAACATTTTCCAACTTCTGCTTGTGGCATAAGATGAAACAACAACTAGCGCACAGTAGGATAACAA
This sequence comes from Triticum dicoccoides, assembly GCF_002162155.2. Taxonomy (NCBI): domain Eukaryota; kingdom Viridiplantae; phylum Streptophyta; class Magnoliopsida; order Poales; family Poaceae; genus Triticum; species Triticum dicoccoides. Next base: position 39,818,379 of record NC_041383.1, read on the forward strand.
CAACAACTCAAAATGACAACACGATGTTCTGCCAATCAACTAAAGCACATTCATCAAATGCATGAAATTATTGCAATTAATTGAGAAATTTGCAGATATCACATGTCACAATATCCAGCGATCCTCGTCACACCGCACGCTAGGTCGAGAAAGAGAACATCGGGATGTCACGCCAGTGAATGAAGAAGCACACATCCTCCTCACTGGGAAACCTGTATGCCCTGCTGCAGCCGATCACCATTAGACCCAGCATCACCGTTTGTTCCACTGCGACTACGCTCATCACCATAGACGAGAGTCTGGCAGCCTTCATCCTCTCCGCCCACTTCACCATCTGCTCGTGGGCGCTGCACGCCATCACTTGCAGGAGCAGACACCGTTCCACGTCCGACCACTCTATTGCCGACCCGCGTGCAGGTACCTCTTCTCCAGGGCATCAAACAAGTCCCCATAGTAGTTGAGCGTGGTGTCGAACCGGCCCATGAACTCGCAGTTGTGGTTGGCCTCCTGCTCCGTCACCATGAGCTTAGGTCGCGGGGGAGCGCGTCTGCCCTCGTCATGGTAGCATGGGTCTGCACTTTTCCTTTCCTGTCGTGAGGACGAGCAGCCACTTCTACAAACTCGTCGGTGAGCAGATGGTAGAGCTGTAGGGGGGAGACGTTGACCAGTGCTTCGCCGCTTGTGACACCTAGGAGCTCGATGTTGAGCAGCTGATTGATGTGGAGTTTCACCGGGTGGAACTGGAAGCTGATGTGCAGGCTCTCGGCTTCCCGGGCAAGGAGCGCACCGGTGACGGTCATGAACTCGACCTCCTCGTTGACAATGGTCAGACAGAGGATTCGGTCATGTGCGCCCGCTCCTGGACGCTTGGCAAAGAGGCGGAGGAGCATAAGCCACTGGGCGGCGTCAGCGCTACTCGGATTGACGACGTGGAGCACGGCATTCCTCTCCATCCGAGCTGCATCGATGATGGTGTAGGAACGGGCACATCTCGGCGAAGTGGCGACGCACTGCGGCGGTCGCTGGTACGGGGTTAGTCTTGCGCAGCTGGAGAGCGCGGCACACGCCCTGGCATGGGTGAACCACGTGCAGCGCTAGAGCGTCGGCAAACGAAGAAGCGAGACAGTGCACGGTCCCGCCGATGTCGATCGATGCGAGACTGCTGCATATCCTCTCCAGCCCCTTCTTTATCAACTCCTTGTCCCCTTCGGCGAACGCGGTGGTGCAGAAATATAGAAGTGTGATAAGGTCTATCGCGCGCTGCTCGTACTGACTCTGCGGAGCAGGTGCCGTCGGGGATGTTGTAGTAGGCGCTGCTGCCGACCTCACCTCCGGCACGAGTAATGTCGTACTACCATTGATGCTGAACTATAGAAATGTCCCTTGAGTCCGTTTTCGAGATCCACCGGCCATGTTGTCCTTAGAGGTGTGTTCACGGATACACTAGTGTGCCCATTTGACGTTTAACAGATGCTAGGAATAAATTCTTGATTTGACTAAACAAATTTTACTTAACGTTAGGCAATGGGGGATAAGTTGATTTAGGATAATCATATATTTCTTCGGTTTAAAAATACTAGTCATCACCCATGGGTCGGACCGGTTAGCAATGAAAAAAGGAACATATACATCTAATTAAAGTGTAAATGACATGTTCAAAAAAAAGTGTAAATAACATTGGTGTTACTAATGTTTCTTAATAAGAATAGAGAAAGTAACACTTTCTACATATTATTGTAGAAAGTTATGAGAAGTGTCTAAAAGAGGTCTTAGAGGAGTTTAGCTTTCATTTGTTTGTCCTAAACAAAACAATGGGATGGATACTGCCACAAAAAAGAATTTTAAATTATTCTATCATACTAAGTTAGAAGATAGCCGGGAAGTCGTCGTCCTAAGGCCCCATAAGAAGAGGTTATGATTTCTTCTCGCATGTGTACGTTTATCCTTGCAAGAATGCATACAGAGAGAGGGGAGAGGGAGAGATAGGGAGAAGGGGGGTAGAGGCAGAGAGGCATAGAGATAGGTCAAACATTTTGTGGTAATTGATTTGCTATCATACTAGTACCTCGTACTTTCAACTTCTTCTTGTGGCATAAGATGAAACAACAACTAGGAGTATGGCAAAAAGAACAACCCAAAATGTCTTGAATGTTTCAAAGATAACCAAAATGTCTTGAATGTTACGAAAATAACAAAAATGTCTTGAACATTTTCCAACTTCTGCTTCTGGCATAAGAAGTTCCGGCAATCAACTAAAAGCACATTCATCAAATGCATGAAATTATTGCAATGAATTGAGAAATATGCAAATATCACATGTCACAATATCTGGCGATCCTCGTCACACAGCACGCCAGGTCGAGACAGAGAACATCGGGATGTCGCGTCGGTGGATGAAAAAGCACATGTCCTTCTCACTGGAAACCCGTACGCCCTGCTGTAGCCGGTCACCATCTGCCCCAGAATCACCGCTTGCGCCACTACGTCTTCACTCATCACTGTAGACGCGATTCCGACATCCATCATCCACTCCGCCCACTTCACCATTCACTCGTGGGCGCTGCGCGCCATCACAGGCAACGATATCCCTGATCTCTTACAGGAACAGGCACCGTTCCACGTCCGACCGCTCCATTGCCGACCCACGTGCAGGTAAGCTCTCCTCCATGGCGTCAAACAGGGCCCCATAGTAGTTGAGCATGTTGTCGATCAGGCCGATGAACTTGCGATTATGGTCGGCCTCCTGCTCCATCACCACCATGAGCTTCGGCGATAGCTCCGCTACGTCGCGGAGGAGCGCGTCAGCCGCGTCATGGTAGCATGGGCCAACACTTTACCTTTCCTGTCGGGAGGACAAGCAGCCGCTACTACAACTCGTCGGCGAGCAGACGATGGAGCTGAAGGATGGAGACGATGACCAGTGCTTCGCCGCACCTGACATCGAGGGGCTCAATGCTGAGCAGCCGATTGATGTGGAGTTTCACCGGGTGGAACTGGAAGCCGACGTGCAGGCTCTCGGCTTCCCGGACGAGGAGCACACCACGGATAGGAACTCGTCCTCCTCGTTGACAATGGTCAGACAGAGGATTTGGTCATGTGCGCCCACTCCTGGATGCTTGGCAAAGAGGCAGAGGAGCATAAGCCACTGGGCGACATCAGCGCTGTCGAGATCGACGACGTGGAGCACAACATTCCTCTCCATCCGAGCTGCATCGATGATGGCGTAGTCCGTCGTGGTTCCAGCGAGGCGGACGAACGGGCACATCTCAGTGAAGTTGGAGCGCACCGCGGCGGCCGCCGGTTCGGTGGTAGTCTTGTGCAGCCGGAGGGCGCGACACACGCACTGGCATGCAGTGGACCACGCGCAGTGCTAGAGCGTCAGCGAACGAAGACGTAAGGCAATGCAGGGGCCTGCCGACGTCGTCCGAAGCGAGCTTGCTGTATATCCTCTCTAGCTCCTTCTTTATCAGCTCCTTGTCCCCTTTGGAGAACGCTGTGGTGCAGGAATATAGAAGTGTGATAAGGTCTATCACGCGTTGCTCGTACCGATTCTGCGGTGCAGGTCCCGTCGGGGATGTTGTAGTAGGCGCCACTGCCGACCTCACCTTCGGCACGAGTAATATCGTACTACCATTGATGCTGGAGTGTAGGAATGTCCTGTTGAGTCCGTTCCAAGAACCACTGACCACGCTGTCCTTAGAGGTGTGTGCACTAATACACTAGTGTTCCCTTTCGACATTTAACGGATGCTAGGAATAAATTCTTTATTTGACAAAAAATTACTTAAAGTTAGGCAATGGGGGATAAGGTGATTTAGGATAATCATATATTTCTTTGGTTTGAAAATACTAGTCATCACCCATGGGTCGGGCCGGTTAGCAAAAAAAGGAACATATATATCTAATTAAAGTGTAAATAACATTGGTGTTACTAATGTTTCTTAATGAGAATAGAGAAAGTAACACTTTCTACATATTATTATACAAAGTTATGATTGTTTCTACTATCTTATCAATAGGAAGTGTCTTAAAGATGTCTCAGAGGAGTTTAGCTTTCATTTGTTTGTCCTAAACACATGGGATAAATGAAATTTTATCCATTTACTTGCACTTTGTTCCTCTAAACCAAAGGGATGGATACTGCCACAAAAAATGATTTTATTTTCTTCTATCATACTAAGTTGAAGATAGTCGTGAAGTCGTCGTGCTAAGGCCCCGTAGGAAGAGGTTATGATTTCTTCTCGCATGTGTACATTTGTCCTTGCGGGAAAGCAGAGAGAGAGAGAGGAGAGAGAGAGAGGGGAGAGAGGGGGAGATTGGGAGAACGGGGGTAGAGAGAGAGGTCAAACATTCTGTGGTTATTGATTTGCTATCATACTAGTACCTCGTACTTTCAACTTCTTCTTGTGGCATAAGATGAAACAACAACTAGGAGTATGGTAAAAAGAACAACTCAAAATATGTTGAATGTTTCAAAGATAACCAAAATGTCTTGAACGTTACAAAAATAACAAAAATGTCTTGAACATTTTCCATCTTCTGCTTCTGGCATAAGAAGTTCCGGCAATCAACTAAACGCACATTCATCAAATGCATGAAATTATTGCAATGAATTGAGCAATATGCAAATATCACATGTCACAATATCTGGCGATCTCATCACACCGCATGCCAGGTCGAGACAGAGAACATCATGTCGAGTCGGTGGATGAAAAAGCACACGTCCTTCTCACATGAAACCCTGTACGCCCTGCTGCAGCCGGTCACCAGCTGCCCCAGCATCACCGTTAGCGCCATTGCGTCTGCACTCGTCGCCGTAAACGCGAGTCCGGCAGCCTTCATCCGCTCCGCCCACTTCACCATCCGCTCGTGGGCGCTGCGCGCCATCACAGGCAACGATATCCCTGATCTCCTGCAGGAACAGGCACCATTCCACGTCCGACTGCTGCATTTGCCGACTCGCGCGTGCAGGTAAGCTCTCCTCCAGGGCATCAAACAGGGCCCCATAGTAGTTGAGCACGTTGTTGAACGGGGCCATGAACTCGCCATTGTGGTCGGCCTCCTGCTCCGTCACCACCATGAGCTTCGGCGATAGCTCCGCTAGGTCGCGGAGGAGCGCGTCAGCCCTCGTCATGGTAGCATGGGCCCGCACTTTGCCTTTGCTGTCGAGAGGACGAGAAACCACTACTACAAACTCGTCGGCAAGCAGACGGTGGAGCTGTAGGGTGAAGACGATGACCAGTGCTTCGCCGCTCCTGACACCTAGGGGCTCGACGCTGAGCAGCTGATTGATGTGGAGTTTCACCGGTTGGAATTGGAAGCCGATGTGCAAGCTCTCGACTTCCCGGGCGAGGAGCGCACTGGTGACGGAAAGGAACTCGTCCTCCTTGTTGACAATGGTCAAACGGAGGATTTGGTCATGTGCGCCCGCTCCTGAATGCTTGGCAAAGAGGCGGAGGGGCATAAGCCACTGGGCGGTATCAGCGCTTTCGAGATCGACGACGTGGAGCACAGCATTCCTCTCCGTCCGAGCTGCATCGATGATGGTGTAGTTCTGTGTGGTTCCGGTGAGGCGGAGGAACGGGCACATCTCGGCGAAGTTGCGGCGCACCGCGGTGGCCGCCGGTGCGGGGTAGTCTTGTGCAGCTGGAGGGAGCGGCACACGCCCTGGTATGGAGTGGACCACGCGCAGCGCTAGAGCGTCTGCGAACGAAGACGCGAGGCAATGCAAGGGCCCGCCGACATCGTCCGATGCGAGACTGCTGCATATCCTCTCCAGCTCCTTATTTATCAGCTCCTTGTCCCCTTTGGCGAACGCGGTGGTGTGGGAATATAGAAGTGTGATAAGGTCTATCGCGCGTTGCTCGTACTGATTCTGTGGTGCAGGTGCCGTCGGGGATGCTGTAGTAGGCGCCGTTGCCGACCTCACCTTCGGCACGAGTAATGTCGTACTACCATTGATGTTGGAGTGTATGAATGTCCTGTTGAGTCCGTTCCAAGATCCACTGACCACGCTGTCTTTAGTGGTTTGTGCAGTAATACACTAGTGTGCCCCTTTGGCGTTTAACGGATGCTAGGAATAAATTATTTATTTGACAAAAAAATTTACTTAAAGTTAGGCAATGGGGATAAGGTGATTTAGGATAATCTTTTATTTCTTCGGTTTGAAAATACTAGTCATCATCCATGGGTTGGACTGGTTAGCAATAAAAAAGGAACATATACATGTAATTAAAGTGTAAATGACATGTTCACAAAAAGTGTAAATAACATTGGTGTTACTAATGTTTCTTAATAAGAATAGAGAAAGTAACACTTTCTACATATTGTTATACAAAGTTATGATTGTTTCTACTATCTTAACAATAGGAAGTGTCTTAAAGAGGTCTCAGAGTTGTCCTAAACACATGGGCTAAAGGAAATTTTATCCATTTACTTGCACTTTGTTCCATTAAACCAAAGGGATGGATACTGCCACAAAAAATAATTTTATATTCTTCTATCATATTAAGTTGGAAGATAGTCGGGATGTCGTCGTGCTAAGGCCCTATAGGAAGAGGTTGTGATTTCTTCTCGCATGTGTACGTTTGTCCTTGCGAGAAAGCAGAGAGAGAGGAGAGATAGGGAGAACGGGGGTAGAGAGAGGGGCAGAGACAGAGGTCAAACATTATGTGGTTATTGATTTGCTATCATACTAGTACCTCGTACTTTCAACTTCTGCTTGTGGCATAAGATCAAGCATGAACTAGGAGTATGGTAAAAAGAACAACTCAAAATATTTTGAATGTTTCAAAGATAACCAAAACGTCTTGAATGTTACAAAAATAACAAAAATGTCTTGAATATTTTCCAACTTCTGCTTCTGGCATAAGAAGTTCAGGCAACCAACTAAAAGCGCATTCATCAAATGCATGAAATTATTGCAATGAATTGAGAAATCTGCAGATATCACATGTCCCAATATCTGGCGATCATCATCACACCACACGCCATGTCGAGACAGAGAACATTGGGATATCGCCTTAGTGGATGAAAAGGCACACGTCCTTCTCACTGGAAACCCGTACGCCCTGCTGTAGCCAGTCACTGTCTGCCCCAGCATCACCATTTGTGTCACTGCGTCTACGCTCATTGACGTAGATGCGAGTCCGGCGGGCTTCATCCGCTCCGCCCACTTCACCATCCGCTCGTGGGCGCTGAGCGCAACCACACGCAACGATACCCCTGATCTCTTGCACGAACAGCCACCTTTCCACATTCGACCGCTCCATTTCCGACCCGCATGCAGGTAAGCTCTCCTCCTGGGCATCAAACAGGATCCCGTAGTAGTTGAGCATGTTGTCAAACCGGCCCATGAACTCGCCATTGTGGTCGGCTTCCTGCTCCTTCACCACCATGAGCTTTGGCGATAGCTCCGCTGCGTCGCGGAGGAGCGCGTCAGCCCTCGTCATGGTAGCATGGGCCCGCACTTTGCCTTTCCTGTCGGGAGGACGAGCAGCCACTACTACAAACTCGTCGGCGAGCAGATGGTGGAGCTGTAGGGTGAAGACGATGACCAGCGCTTCGCCGCTCCTGACACCGAGGGGCTCGACGCTGAGCAGCTGATTGATGTGGAGTTTCACCGGGTGGAACTGGAAGCCGATATGCAGGCTCTCGGCTTCCCGGGCGAGGAGCGCACCGGTGACAGACAGGAACTCGTTCTCCTCGTTGACAATGGTCAAACGGAGGATTTCGTCATGTGCGCCCGCTCCTGGATACTTGGCAAAGAGGTGGAGGAGGATAAGCCACTGGGTGGCGTCAGCGCTGCCGAGATCGACGACGTGGAGCACGACATTCCTCTTCGTCCGAGCTGCATCGATGATGGCATAGTTTGTCATGGTTCCGACGAGGCTGTGGAACGGGCACATGTCAGCGAAGTTGCGGCGCACCGCGGCGGCCACCGGTGCGGGGGTAGTCTTGTGCAGCTGGAGGTCGCGGCACACGCGCTGGCATGGGTGGACGACACGCAGCGCTAGAGCATTAGCGAACGAAGACACGTGGCAGTGCAGGGGCCCGCCTACGTCGTCCGATGCGAGACTGCTGCATATCCCCTTTGGTGAACGCGGTGGTGCAAGAATAAAGAAGTGTGATAAGGTCTATCGCACGCTGCTCGTACTGATTCTACGGTGCAGGTGCCGCCGGGGATGTTGTAGTAGGCGCCGCTGCCGACCTCACCTCCGACACGAGTAATGGCGTACTACCATTGATGCTGGAGTATATGAATGTCCTGTTGAGTCCGTTTCCAAGATCCACCGACCACGTTGTCCTTAGAGGTGTGTGCACTGATACACTAGTGTGCCCTTTTGACGTTTAACAGATGCTAGTAATAAATTCTTTATTTGACAAAAAAAATTTCTTAAAGTTAGGCAATGTGGGATAAGGTGATTTAGGATAATCATATATTTCCTCGGTTTGAAAGTACTAGTCATCACCCATGGGTCAGACCGGTTAGCAATAAAAAAAGGGACATATACATTTAATTAAAGTGTAAATGACATGTTCAAAAAAAGTGTAAATAACATTGGTGTTAGTAATGTTTCTTAATAAGAATAGAGAAAGTAGCACTTTCTACATATTATTATACAAAGTTATGATTGTTTCTACTATCTTATCAATAGGAAGTGTCTTAAAGAGTTCACAGAGGAGTATAGCTTTCATTTGTTTGTCCTAAACAGTTGGGATAAAGGAAATTTTATCCATTTACTTGCACTTTGTTCCTCTAAACCAAAGGGATGGATACTGCCACAAAAAAGAATTTTATATTCTTCTATCATACTAAGTTGGAAGATAGCCGGGAAGTCGTCGTGCTAAGGCCCCCCATAGGAAGAGGTTATGATTGCTTCTCGCATGTGTACGTTTGTCCTTGTGAGAATGCAGAGAGAGAGAGGAGAGGGAGGGGAGAGAGGGAGAGATAGGGAGAAGGGGGGGTAGAGAGAGAGGCAGTGAGAGAGGTCAAACATTTTGTGGTAATTGATTTGCTACCATACTAGTACCTCGTATATTCAACTTCTGCTTGTGGCATAAGATGAAATAACAACTTGGAGTATGGTAAAAAAACTCAAAATGTTTGAAGATTTCAAAAGATAACCAAAACGTCTTGAATGTTACAAAAATAACAAAAATGTCTTGAACATTTTCCCACTTCTGCTTCTGGCATAAGAAGTTCAGGCAATCAACTAAAAGCGCATTCATCAAATGCATGAAATTATTGCAATGAATTGAGAAATCTGCAGATATCACATGTCATAATATCTGGTGATCCTCGTCACACCGCATGCCAGGTCGAGATAGAGAACATCGGGATGTCGCGTCAGTGGATGAAAAAGCACATGTCCTTCTCACTGGAAACCATGTACGCCTTGCTGCAGCCGGTCACCATCTGCCCCAGCATCACCGTTTGTGCCACTGTGTATGCGCTCATCGCCGTAGACGCGAGTCCGGCGGCCTTCATCCGCTCCGCCCACTTCACCATTCGCTCGTGGGCGCTATGCGCCATCACAGGCAACAATATCCCTGATCTCTTGCACGAATAGGCACCTTTCCACGTCCGACCGCTCCATTGCCGACCAGCGTGTAGGTAAGCTCTCCTCCAGGGCATCAAACAGGGTCCCGTAGTAGTTGATCACGTTGTCAAACCGGCCCATGAACTCGCCATTGTGGTCGGCCTCCTGCTCCTTCACCACCATGAGCTTCGGCGATAGCTCCGCTACGTCGCGAACGAGCGCGTCAGCCCTCGTCATGGTAGCATGGGCCCGCTATTAGCTCCTTGTCCCCTTTGGTGAACGGGGTGGCACAGGAATATATAAGTGTGATAAGGTCTATCGCGTGCTACTCATACTGATTCTGCGGTGCAGGTGCCATCGGGGATGCTGTAGTAGGCACCGCTGCCGACCTCACCTCCGGCACGAGTAATGTCGTACTACCATTGATGCTGAACTATAGAAATGTCCCGTTGAGTCCGTTTCCGGGATCCACCGACCATGCTATCCTTAGAGGTATGTTCACTGATACACTAGTGTGCCCGTTTGACGTTTAACGGATGCTAGGAATAAATTCTTGATTCGACAAAAAAAATTACTTAAAGTTAGGTAATGGGGGATAAGGTGATTTAGGATAATCATATATTTCTACGGTTTAAAAATACTAGTCATCAACCCATGAGTCGGACGGGTTAGCCATAAAAAATCGAACATATACATCTAATTAAAGTACCAATTGTCACTGACCATAATTGTCTTTGCTGATTCTTATAATCTTCGGACAGAGAATTATGATCCTTATAATTCGGTTTTTATGCACATGAGGTGATTGTGGTATTGCTTAATCAGGTTTTGTTTGGCAAGCTCTTGTTGATGCAATCAGCCGTCATCACTGATCCTTATCCACGGCTGATGGCTCTGCTCCAAATTAGCATACTGTAGTTTTGTCTATGTGCCCATGTTCAGCTAAAAAAAAATAACCAGTAGAAGGAAACGAATAGTTTTATCGTAGCCATTCATTTTATTTTATTTTTGAGTTAGATCATTTTCATTCCTTTTATTTGAAGATTATGTTTGAAGATCATGCTAGGATTATGCTTCAGAAGTGCAGGAACGTCGCCTCCAACGGCACCTGCCGCCACAGCACCTGCAGCTCTCACTGGTAGAAAAAGAGGCTTCCGTCCAGCCCCATTAGTCGCGAAACTGTAGGAACCGCGACTAATGAAGTCTTTAGTCGCGGTTCGGCAGACGAACCGCGACCAAAGGCCTGGGCCCAGGGCGCTCGGTGGCCAGCTGGTGCACGTGAGGGGCTTTAGTCGCGGTTGGCCAGGCCAACCGCGACTAAAGGTGCGCAAAGGCCTTTAGTCGCGGTTGGCCAGGCCAACCGCGACTAAAGCTCCTCCCCTATATATACCAGTTCAGCACGCTCACTTAGCCATTTGGTGCCACTTCTCTTCACAAGCTTCACAAGGGGGTGTAGGTTTGCTTTTGGTTCCTCTTATGCACACAAGGTGTTTGATGAAATGCCCTAAGAGGGTGAAACAAACATGATATGAAGTGTTGGAGCCACACTTGAGGTTCCTCATTTATTTTTTCCTCCTCGATCGCGGTTAGCAACCTGAACCTTTCATGCATGTGTGTCATTGATAAAATATGCATGTGTGCAGTTCATTGTTTAATTTATATTGTTTGTAGCTAGTTAGTTTAACAAATGCATGATGGTTAATTATATATTTTATATTATAATAATGCAGATGAATCGGCAATGGATGTACGGTAACCGACTCTCCGGCGAGTTCACTACGGGTTTGAAAGATTTCCTTGTAGTGGCTAATGCGAACAAGCAGGGGGGTTTTGTTATCTGTCCATGTGTTATCTGTAAGAATCAGAAGGGTTACTCTTCCTCAAGAGATGTTCACATGCATCTGCTTCGGCACGGTTTCATGCCAAGCTATAATTGTTGGACCAAGCATGGAGAAAGAGGGGTTATAATGGAAGAAGATGAAGAAGGGGATGATTTCATCGATGAAAGCTATCTTGCTCATTTCGGTGATACTTTCATGGAGGATGCTGAAGGTGAAGGGGAAGGTGAAGAAGAGGCACGTGATGATCCCGTTGATGATCTTGGTCGGACCATTGCTGATGCACGGAGACGCTGCGAAACTGAAAAGGAGAGGGAGAATTTGGATCGCATGTTAGAGGATCACAAAAAGGCGCTGTACCCCGGATGCGATGATGGTCTGAAAAAGCTGGGCTGCACACTGGATTTGCTGAAATGGAAGGCAGAGGCAGGTGTAGCTGACTCGGCATTTGAAAACTTGCTGAAAATGTTGAAGAATATGTTTCCAAAGGATAACGAGTTGCCCGCCAGTACGTACGAAGCAAAGAAGGTTGTCTGCCCTCTAGGTTTAGAGGTTCTGAAGATACATGCATGCATCAACGACTGCATCCTCTACCGCGGTGAATACGAGAATTTGAATGAATGCCCGGTATGCACTGCATTGCGTTATAAGATCAGAGGCGATGACCCTGGTGACGATGTTGAGGGCCAGAAACCCAGGAAGAGGGTTCCCGCCAAGGTGATGTGGTATGCTCCTATAATACCACGGTTGAAACGTCTGTTCAGGAACAAAGAGCATGCCAAGTTGTTGCGATGGCACAAAGAGGACCGTAAGTCGCACGGGGAGTTGAGACACACCGCAGATGGAACGCAATGGAGAAAGATCGACAGATGGTTCAAAGATTTTGCAGCTGACGCAAGGAACATAAGATTTGCTCTAAGTACGGATGGCATGAATCCTTTTGGCGAGCAGAGCTCCAGCCATAGCACCTGGCCCGTGACTCTATGCATCTACAACCTTCCTCCTTGGTTGTGCATGAAGCGGAAGTTCATTATGATGCCAGTGCTCATCCAAGGTCCGAAGCAACCCGGCAACGACATCGATGTGTACCTAAGGCCATTAGTTGATGAACTTTTACAGCTGTGGGGTGGTGTCCGTGTGTGGGATGAGCACAAACAAGAGGAATTTGACCTACGAGCGTTGCTTTTCGTAACCATCAACGATTGGCCTGCTCTTAGTAACCTTTCGGGACTGTCAAATAAGGAATACAATGCATGCACGCACTGCTTACATGAGACTGAAAGTGTACATTTGCCAAATTGTAAGAAGAACGTGTACCTTGGGCATCGTCGATTTCTTCCGAAAATTCATCCAGTAAGAAAGAAAGGCAAGCATTACAACGGCAAGGCAGATCACCGGCCGAAGCCTGCGGAACGCACTGGTGCTGAGGTATTTGATATGGTCAAGGATTTGAAAGTCATCTTTGGAAAGGGTCCTGGCGGACAATCAGTTCCGAAGGGAGCTGACGGGCACGCAGCCATGTGGAAGAAGAAATCTATATTCTGGGAGCTAGAATATTGGAAAGTCCTAGATGTCCGCTCTGCAATCGACGTGATGCACGTTACGAAGAATATTTGCGTGAACCTCCTAAGCTTCTTGGGCGTGTATGGGAAGACAAATGATACAAAGGAAGCACGGCAGGACCAGCAACGTTTGAAAGACCCTGATGACCGGCATCCGGAATGGTTTCAAGGTCGTGCCAGCTACGCTCTGACCAAAGAAGAGAAGGTCATCTTTTTTGAATGCCTGAGCAGTATGAAGGTCCCGTCTGGATTCTCGTCCAATATAAAGGGAATAATAAACATGGCGGAGAAAAAGTTCCAAAACCTGAAGTCTCACGACTGCCACGTGATTATGACGCAATTGCTTCCGATTGCTTTGAGGGGGCTCCTGCCGGAAAATGTTCGAGTAGCCATTGTGAAGCTATGTGCATTCCTCAATGCAATCTCTCAGAAGGTAATCAATCCAAAAAAGCGGGAAACAAGTTGCCCAGCTCGGGGAACAAAGTAAACAATCGATTGCCCCGCTTATAGTGGAAGCCTTCTGTCCGGATGCCCCCGAGATCATACAAGCTGCGGCAGCACAGGGATTGACTGTAACGAGTGCCAGAGAACAAGCGGCCAACTTAGGTATTACTCTTCGTGAACTGTTAGGCCTTGATGAGGCGCCAGTGAAGGAGGTAGTAATTACATATGTCAAGAATGGGCCTCTGGTCGAGCCTGCGCAGGAAAATGATCTACCTCCACAAATGAAAGGTCTGCTGAAATGGTACAAGGGTTACATAAAAAATAAAAACGCCAAAGAATATATTTATGCGGAAGTTAGACATGAGCATCACTTCAAACATTACTATGTACAAATTGAACTGAGTGAATTGTTCCAGCTTTTCAATCTGCGCGAGCTCGATAAATCTATCATCAGTTGCTACGTTCTGTAAGTGATTTATTAATTTCTACCCCATCTCGTTCATATTGCCTGCACTATATATATGTCCTAACTATATTGTTGTGTCCGCTATTATACATGCAGAATGAAGATTAAGGAATGCAGAGTAAGGAACATCCATGATGTTGGGTTCATTGACCCACACATCGTTAATGGACATGTGTTGGAGCGTTACCCCGCCGACGTGGAGGCAGACCTGTGGCAGTTTCTTACAAAGCAGGAACTCAAAAGTGATATTCTATTTC
>NC_041383.1:39833136-39839842 GCF_002162155.2 Triticum dicoccoides
AGTCGCGCCCGTTCGGTCGCGGTTGCGCAACCGCGACTAATGGCAGTTGCGAACCGCGACCAAAGGCCCTTTTTCCACCAGTGTCTGCGCGCACCTGCAACGGCAGGTAAGCATTTTGCAAGAGGTTTCTCCGGTCGTGTGAACTTTTAGTTTTTTTTTTGCAATATGCATGTTGTAGTGCTCACTTGTTTAAACAAATACATGCATTGTGCATTTACAATACCGTAATAAAAGGAGAGAGAAATTGACTGAAGTTTTTTCATTAAATGAGTCGACATATTGATAGCATTACATAAAAATATCATTTATACATATATATATGAGTGTTCCCCGTTGCAACGCACGGGCATTTGCCTAGTACTGTATACATGATGACTCGATCATAAACAACTGTTAGTCAGTCAAAGAATAATGCGGTGGACTGAGAAACTTTATCCCTTGCGAAAATCAACTTGCATGTTAATTCAAGAAAAAAAACACAGTTGCACTCACAAATGAGTGATGTGGGACTTGTAGTCAGAATGGGAGCAACTGAAGAAACTTAAGAAGCCCACCTTCTTAAAACATGGCTGAAGTAGTCGATAAAATGTTCTCCATTAACAGGTGAATCAAATAATTGCATGAACCGCTTAACAAAAGGGTCATTATGTGGAATAAGTTACATGTGGCCAATTAATGTGTAAATAACATGGCAGGCTAACAACCTTCTTAAAAGAACCAACACATACATCATGCACATATGACATCAGATATACTTTACTGATTTTAGACCCACAAACATTTATATATTTCTCTGGCAATAGGAATATAAATTGAGATCCATCGAGAGAGGAATCATGCATTTTGATGCCTATAGAAGTTGAGCCTCAAGTCAGATCTGCAAGATCAGACTTATCTTTACTGTGGTTAGTTATTTCACCACACTTCA
This sequence comes from Triticum dicoccoides, assembly GCF_002162155.2. Lineage (NCBI taxonomy): Eukaryota > Viridiplantae > Streptophyta > Magnoliopsida > Poales > Poaceae > Triticum > Triticum dicoccoides. The sequence goes on from NC_041383.1 coordinate 39,834,065, forward strand.
GAGTTATTGATTCTTTTTTCCTCTTAGAAGGGAAATTTGGTAATTATAAATATTGAGCCTATAAATGAACACATTTAACAGTAATCTTAATGCCATACTATTGTTTTCTCACAAATAAAAAAGGAGCTAATTTTTCTATTTATACACCTAGAATATATACAGTTGACAGTCTCTCCTTTTAGTGAAATCGAATAAAACCAAAATAGTTATCAGTTGATAGTCTCATCGGCAATTTAAATTGAACATGATTGTGGATAATTACTCTAGTTATTTTATTCATGAAGAGGAATTACTATTATTGGAATATTTATGGAGGTGGTCACAGTTATTGATTCTTTTTTTGCTTTTAGAAGGGAATTTTTTTTATAATTGTATTTATTGGTCCTATACATGAACGCATGTGAGCCTAATAGTAATGCCATACTACTGTTTTCACACAAATAGAAAAGGAACTAATTTTTCTGCTTATACACCTAGAAAGCTTATACGTAAAAAAAGCTACCATGCATCTTTGTGGATGTTAATTTTATTCTGCACTCCTCGCAATATCAAGATGCCAAAAAAAGTTCCGAACTGTGGCGAGTAGTAATAACTTGGGAAATGTGAGACCTCATTCTTGGTAGTATATATTTAAAACTCCAGGAAAGTTAACGTAAATAACAGCAGGACTAAGACTTAACCAAATATTCTAAAATGAGCACACCAACTTCTACTCGAACAAGGAAAATCACCTACAATAATCGTTACCCTCTTATTGTTCTTACCTGTATTTGGCATGAACTAGCTACTCCCTCTGTCCGAAAATACTTGTCATCAAAATGGACAAAAATAGATGTATCTAGAACTAAAATACATCTAGATACATCCCCTTTTATTCATTTTGATGACAAGTATTTCCGGACGAAGGAAGTACTATATAGAACAACGATGGAACTGACCGTGTTATTGTGTGAACATTAGCCTCTGGAATGTCGATGCACATACAAATTAAAGCATTCTGAAGTCTTTTGTTTTTCTCCATGTAACTCATGAATTAAGAGCAGCAGCGTTCATAATCAACACATTTACTTGGCATTTAGCACGCTTGCTGACCTTATCACCTAATAATGATGCATTTTTACTAATGACTGAACACAAATCTCTCCCTTGAAAATTCACAACGCCGGTGCAACATCAAGGAATTCATGGTGCATGCACAGATTATCCCCACGTTGAAGTTGCTTTTGCCACTACAACATATAGCAGATGCCTCTTGAACAATCCCTACAGGGCACCAAGAAACACTGAAAGCTACAAGCAAATAATATACATTGTAATTAATCTCCTGAAGTAGAGATTCAGTTCTGGACCTGGAAAATAAAAAGATTTCTTTGAAGTGGTCTGGTTCTTGGTAGTGATGTTTTTTGCGATGTTGTATGTCAGGCAATGGTGGGTGACGGTGTCCTGGAATAGGGGGTCCCGGCCTAGCCGGTCTAGTCCATGGGCCGGATTAACAGCCCGTTGATGAGGAAGGACTCCATAGGCCTCTAACATGTGGCGTGAGCATATCAGGCTTCACCAAGGACTTGGTGTGTACTCCAAGTATATTTATTAGGTTTGGCATGTGACCCCTAGATGGCAACCAACCATGTGTAACCCTTGATACCCCGGTGCCCATATAAACCGGAGGGTTTAGTCCATAGAGACACATTGATCATCATCACTATTACCCTTAGGGTTTTAGTCCACAACTTATGATCTTGAGGTAGATCAACTCTATACTTTGATACACCCACAATATAAGCAAGAACATGACGTAGGGTTTTGCCTCCTCAACAGGGCCCGAACCTGGGTAAAAACACTATGTCCCTTGTCTCCTGTTACCCATCGATCTGATCTCATAGGTCGGGCCCCCCTACCCGAGGTCTACTGGTTTTCACATCGACGTTGGTGCTTTCACTGAGAGTTCGCTGTGTGATCACCTTCGAGCGATGTTTTCGCCATTTGGCAATCTGAGTCCCCTCGGCACCTCTGGTGAGCACTCGTTGTGTGATAATCTTTTTTGTTTGCTTCTTTTATCCACTTTCTAGGTGAGCACTTGCTGGGAGTGGGTACTCACCCTCGAGCAAATTAATGACGCTAGAAACGCAGCAGGATGTGGGGGGATTCCAATTCAAAGCCTACACCTGAGTGGGATGCCGCACCAGAGGGCGTCGGTATCGGCTATGGCGCAGGGTCCGGGCACAGTTGGGGTGCCTAGGGAGGAAATGAGTAGGGCATGCCACCTCAGTAGCCCTATGACTATGGTGAGGTTATGTGCCTAGGAACGAGTTCCAGGAGTTGGTGGAGCGTATTGGAGACATCTAGATGAACGTTCAGCAGGCTATTGCTGACGTGAACCTACTCTCTCAGAACATGCAGACCTTCACCTCACTGGTCTATCCTGGCAGCCCGCCGGTGTGGCTGAGCGCACGCCGTGGCCACGATGATGAGGACATGGACTAGATTATGCTAGGCAAGAGCCTAAGCTTGGGGGAAGCTCATTTCCCTAGTCACCATGCATGCATATTTTGTTTATTTCCTTTTTTATGTTTTCATGTTTACTTTCAGTTTTGCATAATAAAAGTTAGAGAAAATTTTGGTTTTGTTGCTTGGAATTCTCTTCATTGGTGTTTTTTATGAGCCCACAGGTTTGAATGTTGCTAAAAATTGGAAATGAGAAGAAAAAAATGGAGAAGTGACTTGAGAAAAAGAACCAGCTAGCGCGAGAAGGTATAATATTTGCATACTCACTTCAATTTTAATTAAGTTAGTACTTTTATTTGGTTGGTTGCACTTAAGTTTCATTCGCCGCATTAGTTGAATATCATTAGTTATAATTCCCCTTTCTGAATCTTGCTAGTGAAACTTTGATGAGAAGCATGGGTTTGATTCTAAAAGAAGAAAACTCAGTGAAATAAAAAGTTTTCTTTAGAAACTTATGGCCTCGGATTTTTCAAAGAGAACTAAAACTCAAGATACTCAACTCCATAGAAATGGATTTGATTGACTAGATGATATCAACTAATAGATTTGTTCATAAGAACGAATACCTGAGGTGATCGAGGTTATGCCAAAGCCTGTCCGCCATTTAAAATAATGGCGCTTCAGCTTCTCGTTGGTTCCATGTCTCGTCACTATATGCTGCTTTATGCATGTAAATGTGACTCTTTCACCGACCTCGAGCTTATGCTGAGATTATCCAGCTTTCTCTTGAATGGTGTGTATGTGTGTGTGGTAAAAACCAAACACTGGTCATTGAGCTCAAAAGGAACAAACTTTTGGTCCATAGTGTATAAATTTAAGCCGCAAGCGGATACCCAATTGCATCCATCACTTCTTGGCATGGCCCGTTCACCAAAGATTGAAGTTCCGATGAACAATGATTGAAGGAAGTACTTGAATGTCATGATTAGGAAGTGCTAGCTAGTGGGTGTCCATAATATACTTGATTACTATGTTTTCTTCTAGCCAAAACCTTTGTTTGCATTTGTGTCTTGAAAAAGCTCCGAAATTTTTTATTCTCTTGAGAAAATATTTTTCACTTGCTCCACGCCTAATTAACTATGAAAGGTTTAACTTGACAATTATAACTAATGATATGAAACTATACATGGCTAGACAATGAGCTTAAGTGCAACCATTCAAATGCGAGTATTCTCTTAATAAAATTGAGGTTTTGTGAGAATCTACATGTTAGATCTTCACGAGCCGGTAAAACTTCTTTCCACTCAATTGTCAATCTCCCTTTCATTCTTTTGGTTTCTTAGTTGCTCGAGGATGAGTAATATTTAAGCTAGTTGGGGGTGAACACCTGGAGTTGGGGGAGAACACCTGGTTCATGACCTCAAGGTGTTCACCCCCAACTAGCTTCGTTAGATAAAAATAATACTGACTCGTCCGCTCAGTAAACGGTTGATCAGTGTTGACCGTCTGACAGTCAACTTTCAACAAAGATAAAAAAATGGTTCACGGGTTTGATGAATGTTCGCAATTCAAAAAAGTTCATGGAATGTTGTGAATAAATGCACGGATTTGAAAAAAAGATCATCGATAATGAAGAAGTTCATGAATTTGAAAAAACAAAGTTCATCAATTTTGTAAAATAAATTCATGGATTTGAAAAACAGTTCATTGATTTTATAAGAAGTGCACTAATTTTTTTCAGAAGTAAATATTTTAGAAAATAAAGTGTAAAAAATTGAAAAAATATTCATTGATCATGAGAAAATATCATCTTTTTTTAACAAAAGTTCACCAAGTTGAAAAAAAGTTCACAGATTTTGAAAAAATACCATAGTAATTGAATTTTGAAAAAGGTCAAGGATTCAAAAAAATTTACGAATTTGAAAAGTTCAAGGATTTTGTAAAAAAAAGTTCACAATTCTGAAAAAACAATTGAATTAAAAAATGGTTCACGCAATTTAAAAAATAAAAGAAAAATCATCCACCCTAAATTAGGATTTGGTGAACAGAAAAGAAAAAACAAGGAAAAGGGAGTAAGTAAACACATCAAGTGTGGTGTCCCAGGTGCTTACTTCAGATTATCCGGAACATGGAGATCGTGGCTTCGAATAACCTGGCACCTGCCTTTTTTTTGCGGGTTAACAGAGAAAGAAAAAAGCTGAACAGGTCAGCCCAGCGTGAGGCCTTATTTGGTACTAATGTATTTTAGATAATTGGTGGGGTTTATCCCAGTCAAACCCCTAAATCTTCATATATCCCAAAACACCATTTGGTTCTAGTGTATTTGACATGTTTCATCCCCACAAATCTCCAAACTCTAGTGCATTTTTCTCAATACCCAATACACTACTCTTACCTAGTGGATTGGGGATAAATGGGGATTTGAAGGGATTGGGTGAAGGTTGGGGTTTCACCAAATCCCTGTGGGGATTATCCCCACCAATCACCTCAAAAACCCTAATACCAAACAAAGCCTGAGGGGGAAAGGGTATATGCACCGCTTTGCTGAAAACAAACTAACAACACCGATCACGCGATATGTATCGCATTAAGCGGCGCATGTCAGTACCCGGAAGTCTCGTCTCAACGACGCCCTTGCGAAATTATTCGGCCGGCCCATATAGTTTCATGCATGTTTGATCAGTTTTTTCTACTTTTGAAAAAAAATTCCCAAATAATTTTATTTCAAACTTCAAATTAAATTAAAAAACACAAAATTTGGAAAATGCTAACTCGATTAAAAAAGGAGCTAGCATTTTTTTAAATGTCCATAGCATAAACGAATCTTTGTGACATTTAAAAATGTTCACACATTTCAAACAAATAAACGTGACATTTAAAAAAATTATAGTGTATATCAAAGTTAGTGTAATTGAAACTAAAAATTCACACCAATCGAAAAAATGTACAATCTTTATGTAACATTTCTAAATAATTTTTATATAATTTAAGTTTTGTAACACTAAAAAAAGTAATTTTTTTAGAAAATGTTATATAGAATGTAAAAAAAATGTGTATTTTGTTTTTGAGTTATGCTTGCGTATTTTAAAAACTGTTCCATACCATTGGAAAAATGTTATCAACATGTATTTGAAAATAGTTTTACCGATGTTAAAAAAATTCAAAGTAGGTATTTCAAAAAAAAAATCACGTATTTAAGAAACTAGGTTTCGGATCCACGCCGAAAACAGCCGGTATTTGACTTGGAAATCGCATAGGGGCAGCGGATCCGTGCCGGAGACGGCCGATATCTAATCAGGACAGCGTGCAGGGGAACCATATCCGCGCAGGGGT